>NC_092715.1:197841715-198162958 GCF_047496885.1 Scyliorhinus torazame
ATTCCTTGCAGCCCCCTCTTCTCTCTCTGTGTGTTCTTTTTCTTTTTTTTAATGTGTCTTTCTATCTTCAAACTGTCTTAACCACTCTCTATTTACAAAATTCATTTTTTAATTGCATAGGTGTATTAGCTTTCAGCCTTAGCGTTTAAAAAAAATAAATAAATAAATAATCAAGACGCTACAAAAATAATTACCAAATGCCAAAATAAGTGTGTGGCTCCTTTGGACGATCCTACTCTTAGCTATGGTCCCCGAAATTGGCCCTCTTTTTGCCAGTTCTACACCTATAACACGGGTACAAATGGGTCCAATTTCTACCTTACTAAATGTTTTTGCAGCCATGGATAAAATAAGATCTTCAGATAATGTCAAAAAATAGCATAAGCTTTCTATTTTCAATTCATCACATCCTCTGTGCCCTTGTATATGTTACAGGCTTTAACACACTGCTTTCTTTATAAATTATGCAGGATTTTTAATTATTCAAAAGACTAAAGGTCAAACGCATAAAAATAACCAGCAGTTTTTTTTAAGAGCAGGAATCCTTTTTCATTTTCCCCATTTTTAAGACCAGGATTGAATGTGGTGAAGAAGGTAGTCAAATATGTTGATTCCACTGTCATTTCAATGTAAGTCAATAGATGGCTCAAGATAACGGCGCTATCTCCATTAGTTCCTCGCTGCACCTGGCCACTGCCAAAACCTCACCACAGTAAAACCCCGAGATTGGGAGGACACTGTGCAAAGATCACTGGAGCAATCCTGCTTCCTGCCATCCTATGCAATGGTACAGTGGCCCTGCTGTTCCACTGCATACCACTTCAGTCTAATTGTAGCATCATTTACGAAAAGCCATGTATCAGAAATGGACAGTTGGGCAAGATGTTTTCCTGATCAAACCTTAAGACAGGGCTAATATTTTCATGATTCCATAGTAAGGAACAATCTTCAATTTGCTGCTACTCCGCATTGGATTAGAAAATAGCAAGTATAGTTGGAGGGTTTTAGCAATTACAGGTAATTTGCAGTTGCGCTGTGATCTCAGGTGATGATGAGCACTGAGCCCTAAAGTCTGAAGTACTTGCAGTTTGTTACAATAATACAGCTCAGTAGAATTCATCAGTTTCATTCAACTTTGTGTGATCATTTGTCCCTTTATGTCAAACCACGTGGCTGTCTCTGCAGCTGCCTTTTATGCTCAGGACTGGCTACGTGTTGTAGTCTGTCATTAGCACTCGTAGTATTGAGGCACACTTTAGTTAACTACACTTTTAAATTGGTGTGGGCCTGCAATATTAATCATAAAGAGCTGACTCAAAGCTGAAAATAGATATATCAAATAAAATTACTTAATGCAATATTATTGAGTTGTTAACAAATAATGGAGCCCACCATGTCAAACAGGTGTTTGGCTTTGGCTAAGTGAATTATGGCTCTTCTTAAAGATCGCATTGCTTAGGTTGACAATAATATTGAATTAAAATTCTTATTGACAGCAGTAAATTAACAGAAAAGAAACATGAAAATATTGTAGTAATAGCGTAATTATTTGGGGTCTGTAAAGATTCCAATAGTCTTGCATTACTCCTTAATAATTCTGGATAAAATGCAGTGAATACTAAATGACAAGCTATTTGTTAAGTTCCAAATAGATTCCACTCTCTCTCTTGCCTCCCCTCTGCCACCCACTTGTATTCCTGGATGTATTGCATGAAAATGAAATGTGGCAACTTTTAATGAAACTATTTCTAAACTGTCTGACCCTTCTAAATAAAGAAAAAAGAAATGTGGCATATATTCCACCCATCCAGCTTTGTTTTGGGTTTACTGTACCTGGATTTATTGTAAACTCCTATATTTGTGCCAGGCTACCAGTGTGTACAGTCTCAAGTTACAAAAGACCAAATCTAAACTCAGTGGGTGGAATAACCTCCGATCCCTCCATGCTGTAGAACATTCATTAGATTTTGCATTGTGCTTGACTGCAAACTGTGCTACAGATAGGCTCTCGGAACGATCTCTATCAATAGACATTTTAATCTGTTTTGAAATATAATACTGGATTTTAAAATGCTGTGATCTAGTGTCAGGTGGAAGACCTTACAAATGTGTTTCAGAACTAACTATTACATATAGAAGCACATAAATAACCTTTATTAAGCACTATAGAGCACTTGTGTAAAAAGATAAAAGACAAATGGTGAAATGTGCATGTATTTTAATGATGCATACATTGGTTTGGGGAATTAACATATTGCATTTCATTAGGAAAACTCATCAGTGCTGTGAATCCATGAAAATGTTTAATATTTGCTTCCCTTGTATCTGAAGCACAGCAATATTTGGTTGCAATATTTTGATGGTAACCATCCACTCTCAAATAATCAATACATCAGTGAGTATCTGTCAATATGCCTGGAAATTATGGCTAACCTTTTGGTTTCAGATTCTATTTTCCTGATTCAAAATACTGGTCATATAGAAGGATGATTTCTCCTTCACCAGTTTAAAAATAATCTTTGAATGCTAGAAAGCTGAAATAAAATAGGAAATATTGGAAATACACAAAGTCAGACAGAATCTGAACAGACCGGTTAATGTCACAGGTAGTGGCTTTCTACTAAAATTCATCAGGGGTCTCCACTCAACACATTAACCTACATGTCTTTTCTCTTTAAAAATGCTGGGTGACATAATGTGTTATTTGCTTTTTTTCATTTACGTATCTTTTTTTAACCTCGGTTGGAAGTTTTACAGACCGACTGGAGTTCCTAACAAAGCCAAGAACAACCTAGTGTGAAACTCCATTCCAATACATGTTAGCCACCTGGATGGGTTTGTACTGCAGAAAAGGTTGTGCAAGCTGCAGCACAAAAGCCGCAATATTGACAAACCTTTTTTTAAAAATATATACTTAATATATTTCAACAACACGTCGCCTCTGTTTACTTGCCTGACAAATTGTCTTGCAATGCAGTTTATCAAAACAACAGTTATTCCTTTTGATGCTGTCCCTGCAGACAGTAATCCTCCCTGATATTCATTCTAAAAGATGTGCACATTGGTGTTTGCAGTAACCAATGCAACTTTAATATTTTAATATTGATTTTAAAAAAGAGAAATCTCTGACATGCATAATTTCAAGTTATTGACAAAGCATTGGCTTGAAAACAAATGTACTGTACTATGTATTGATGTAGTCCTTATCATTCCCAATCTCATTAACAGTAGTGCACGACTGTATATAGAAAGAAAAATATTTATTTGTACATAATCTATTTAAAATGTATACCAATGGCTTTCTGATGAAATAACTCTTCTTGCACTATGTTTTCGCTGTGTCTGCGTAAGGTTTCTCCACTGTGATAATATTGTACACCTGAAGGCAAACTATTTCAATTGTGTCTCTGTAAAAAATATAATGTATTTAAGTGTGAAAATAAAAAATAATAAATGAAAACAACATTGGTCATTCTTGTAGTTTGGATGCCATTCAGGAGTACCTCCACAGCGATTACGGTTCATGTGACCTACCGAATATTCATTAGTTGCCGCAGGAGAACATGCAAGGTGAAACTATGATGTTTTGAAACCGTGTATTTTCTTTGTGCTATTAATTTAAATTGAAACAGTAACTTCTGCTCAAGGTGGCAAATCACTTGGTTCTAATCAATCCATTAAGAGATGATTAGGTTCTAGAGCCAACGCTATTCATAAATGTGTGTTGAGGAAATGTCACATGATCAGGATGGCTGTCAACACCTGTTATGAAGGCATGTCTGGTGCAGTTTGACAAGAATTCTTTAATGGACTATTTTGTCTCGAGTCAATTGGACTACTTTTGATCTGTTGACATCAATATATTTGAATACAAATAAATGCTCATCTCATGGGTTTAAAAACAGTCTTCAGTTTTGTGATTAAAAATTAATAACATAAGCCTGAAGAAATCACTATGGCATTAACTTGAAAGCATTTAACTTATTCATATGACATGATTTTGCCTGGTATTTTAAAGGCATCAAAATAAACTGGTTATTGCCTCCATTAAATTAAGTAATGTTATGTGAATTATACTCACTTCTTAGTGATTGAATTTGATTAGAAATTTGATTGTACTGGAAGATGGATGTGCAGGATATGGGGAGCACACTAAAACCCCAGGTTTCCTGGTGACCCAGTTGTAAACCTCAGCATAGGCAGGACACTCTGGTCCCAATAGGCTGTGTGGCACTAACAGCACTGGCAAAGTGGGGGGACAGGAGCTGGTCATCATGAGAGGACTATTGGTGCCTTTCCTCCAGAACCAATTCCACTGTCCTGAATTTATCTCAACATTCCTACACGAGAACAACATGATGGTGATGTAATGTTCTGGAAGCCACTTTTCAACACTACTCATAATGGCAGTGGTTTGAGGTGGCATGGAATCTGTCACCAAGGTTCAGTCATGGGGTCCACTGTCATGTTCGTGGACCTGTCTTCGCTCATCATGTTCGACAGAATTGTCTGCACAGTTAGATGTGTGACTGTTGGGGGACCGAGAGTTCTGAGACAAAATTGAAAAAGTAATCAAGGAATATGTAGGTTTTAACTGCACGGGTGAGGCGTCGAAGGCGGTTGACTGGGAGGCTTTAAAGGTGGTGGTGAGGGGTGAGGTGATCTTGTTCAAGGCTAGGCTAGACAAAGCGGAGAGGTTGGAACGTCAGAGGGTAATAGATGAGATGCTGGAGGTAGACAGGAGGTATGCAGAGGATAGGGACCCAGCGCAGTTGGAAAAGGAAGTAACTCCAGGCTAGCTTTGACCGACTTTCTACCAGGAAGGCGGTATGCCAATTGAGGAGAGCAAAGGAGGCAGTTTACAAGCATGGAGAGAAGGCGTATGTTGGCGGATCAGCTCCGTAGGGAGGCTGCGGCAAGGGAAATTGTCCAGGTGCGGGACAGGGCAGGGAAGTTGGTGGTAGCTCCTGTTCAGATTAACAAGGTCTTTAAGAAATTCTATGAGAGGTTGTACAGGTCAGAGCCACCTGGGGGAGGCCGAAAGATGCAGGAATTTCTAGGTGGGTTGGAGTACCTGAGGTTAGGGGAGGGGGACAGGGCCACATTAGAGGGGGCAATAGTGGAGCAGGAGATAAAAGATGCGATTTGGAGGATGCAGTCGGGGAAGGTGGCAGGGCTGGATGGGTTTCCGGTGGAATATTATAAAAAATTCAAAGATAAACTCGTACCGCTGATGGTGGGGATGTTTGAGGAGGCGATAGGGAAGGGGTTGTTACCACAAACTTTGGGACAGGCATCGATTTCGCTGTTACTTAGAAAGATAAGGATCCGACGGAGTGTGGGTCGTATAGGCCCATATCACTTTAAACATGGACCCAAAGATATTGGCGAAGGTCCTGGCAGGTAGGCTGGAGGAGTGCCTCCCGAAGGTGATGGGTGAAAATCAGGTGGGGTTTGAGAGAGGAAGGCAGCTCTTTACGAACATTAGGAGGGTATTGAACATGGTTATGGTACCGGCGGAGGGGAAGGAAACAGAGGTGAGAAAGCGTTTGACCGGGTAGAATGGGGTACTTGATGGCAGTTCTAGAGCTGTTTGGAATTGGACCCAGGTTTGTGGACTGGGTAAAGCTATTATGTAAGGAGCTGAGGGCCAGTGTCCGCACAAATAACATCAGCTCAAAATACTAATCCTCTCCACCGTGGAACTAGGCAGGGGTACCCTATGTCCCCCCTGCTGTTTGCGCTCGCGATTGAGCCATTGGCCATTGCATTAAGAAGTTCGAGGGTATGGAAATGGATATGGGGGGGGGGGGGGGGGGTGATAAAGCATAGGGTGTCCTTATATGCCGATGACTTTTTTTTTTAACAAACTATTTTATTGAGGTCTTTTAGGCATATAGGAAAAGTGACATTGTACAGTACAAAAAGAAATAAGTCAAGACACAAATAAAACAGTGCAAACCATGGCTCTGTTCACGCAAGGACCTGCCTCAATATCCCCCTACTCTACTCTACCCTAGCCCCCCCCCCAGTGCAAACCATGGCTCTGTTCACGCAAGGACCTGCCTCAATATCCCCCTACTCTACTCTACCCTAGCCCCCCCCCCCCCCCCCAAGTGCAAACCATGGCTCTGTTCACGCAAGGACCTGCCTCAATATCCCCCTACTCTACTCTACCCTAGCCCCCCCCCCCCCCTTCCCTGCTGACGCTTACTCCTCTGCGAAGAAGTCAATAAATGGCTGCCACCTTTGGGCGAACCCTAGTGGTGAACTTGACTTTCTCTAGGCCAAGAAAGCTTATGTCCGGTAGCCATACCTCAGCCATCGGGGGCTTAGAGTCCCTCCATGCTAACAGTATTCGTCACCGGGCTACCAGGGAAGCAAAGGCCAGAACATCGGCCTCTCTCATCCCGAGTCCTCCGAAACCCCAAAGATTGCCCCCTCCGGGCTCATTACCACCCCAGTTTTCAATACCCGGGACATGACATCTGCGAATGTCTTCCCCCGCCCCCCCCCCCCCCCCCCCGCCCCCCCCCCCCCCCCCCCCCCCCCCCCACCCTAGCCTGAATGGCAACCCCTTCAGCCTACTCTCCTGCCCCCTCGCCTGAATTACAAACAACTCGCTCTTAACCATGTTCAGTTTGTATCTGGAGAACCGGCCAAATTCCCTCAGGGTTGCCATAATACCCTCCATCCCCACCATTTGGTCTGATACATATAACAGCAGACCGTCTGCGTATAACGAGACTCTATGTTCCACTCCTCCCTCTCTGTTCCCCACTCCCCCGGACCAGCCCTTTCCAGCCCCTAGAAACTCTCAGTGCAATTGCCAGCGGCTCTATGGCCAGCGCAAACAGCAGTGGGGAGAGAGGGCAGCCCTGTCTTGTCCCACGGTGCAGTCTAAAGTAGTCCGATGTCATCCCGTTCGTCCTTACACTCGCCTCCGGAGCCTGATACAATAGCCTAACCAGTCGATGAACCCCGCCCCGAACACGAACCGTCCTAGTACCTCCCACAGATAATCCCACTCGACCCGGTCAAAAGCCTTTTCAGCATCCATGGCTACCACTATCTCTACCTCCCTACTCTCCGGGGGCATCATAATCACATTGAGCAGCCTTCCTAGGTTGGCCACCAGCTGCCTCCCCTTTACAAACCCGGTTTGGTCCTCCACAATTACATCCGTTACATAGTCCTCAATTCTGGTCGCCAGAAACTTGGCCAGTAACTTGGCGTCTACGTTGATCAAAGAGATCGGCCTGTATGACCCATAGGCCTCCGGGTCCTTATCCCGTTTCAGAATGAGCGAGATGGTGGCCTACGACATCGTCGGGGGTAGAACCCCTCTATCTCTTGCCTCGTTAAAGACCCTGACCAGCACCGGCCCCACTATCCCGGCAAATTTCTTGTAAAACTCCACCGGATACCCGTCCGGGCGTGGGGCTTTACCCGACTGCATGACCTTCAGGCCCCCCAATACCTCTTCAATCCTGACCAGGGCCCCCAGTCCGTCCACCAACCCTCTCCCCACTCTTGGGAAGGTGAGTCCGTCCAGGAATTGCCTCATTTCCCCCCCCCCCCCCCCCACCCAGGTGGTTCCGAAGTGCACAGCTTCCTATAAAAGTCCCTAAGACCTTGTTCAGCCCTGCTGGGTCACCCACTAGATTACCTTCCCCATCCACTACCCTCCCTATTTCCCTAGCCTCTTCCCTCTTCCTTAGTTGTTGCACAAGCATTCTACTGGCCTTCTCCCCATGCTCATAAATCGTGCCTTTTACCTTTCTAAGCTGCTCTACAGCCTTGCCTGTAGTCAGCACCCCAAATTCGGCCTGCAGCCTCTGTCGTTTCCTGAGTAACTCTGGCCTTGGGGATTCCGCGTAACTCCTGTCCGTCCGTAGAATTTCCTTAATCAGTCGGTCCGTCTCTGCCCTGTCTGTCATGTCCCTGTACGCCCGGATTGAAATCAGCTCCCCTCTCACCACTGCCTTCAGTGCCTCCCAGAGCACCGCTGCCGAGACTTCTCCAGTATCGTTCACCTGCAGGTAATTCTGCATGCACTTCCTCAGCCTCTCGCGCACCGCCTCGTCGGCTAGCAATCCAACTTCCAGCCTCCATGGTGGGCGCTGAAAGCTGTCCTTACAAAACTGCATGTCTACCCAGTGCGGAGCATGGTCTGATATGGCAATTGCCGAATATTCTGCCCCCACCATTCCGGCCAGCAGGTCCCTACTCACATCAAAGTAGTCAATTCGGGAATACACCTTGTGGACGTGGGAGTAGTACGAGAACTCCCTTGCCCTCGGCCGGCTAAATCTCCACAGATCTGCTCCCCCCGTTTGCTCCATGAACCCTCTCAGTTTCTTTTCCATCACTGGCAACCTGCCCGTTTTTGAACATGACCGGTCCAGGACTGTATTAAAGTCCCCGCCCATGATCAGCTTACGCGAGTCCAAGTCGGGGATCTTCCCTAGCATCCTCCTAATAGAATCCACATCGTCCCAATTAGGGGCATACACACTGACCAGGACTACTCTCCAGCTTACCCCTCACCATAACGAACCTGCCACCCCCATCCACGACTGTGCCCTCCGCCTCAAATTGTACCCCTTTATTAATCAGGATTGCAACCCCCCTCGTCTTAGAATCAAGCCCCGAATGAAAGACCTGACTAGCCCAGCCCTTCCTTAACCTAACCTGGTCTGCCACTTTCAGGTGCGTCTCCTGCAGCAAGACTATGTCCGCCTTCAGAACCCGCAGATGCACAAACACACGCGCCCTCTTCACTGGCCCGTTTAACCCTCTAACATTCCAGGGGATCAGCCTGGTTGGGGGCCATGTCCCCCCCCCTTTGCCGATCAGCCATCCCTTTCCTTGGCCAGACCCCCAGCCATGTGTCACGCTTCATCAGGCCCGCCTTCTGACCGGCTCCACCCATGACCTCCTCACTGTTGCCATGCCCAGTTTCCATCCCTGTCAGCAGAACGACTCCTCACCAACTCCCCCCCCCCCCCCCCCCCCCACCCCCCACAACCATCCTAGCAACACCATCCTATCACCTAACCCCCGCTCTAATCTAACTATATGCACATCCCCCACCTCGGCTCCCGTTGACTAGCTGCACTCAACTAGCCTGGGGCTCCCAGCCTCGGCGCCAGCGCGTCTCCCACCCATTGTTCCCAGTCACCCCTCCCCCCGACCCATCCATACCACTTCCCCAGATCAGCCCTACCTAAGCAAACACTCTGTACAAGTCATAAACAACCCCCACAATAGCACCATTCAAGTTAAACAAGAAAAAAAGAGATAAGAAATAACAGGCCCTCTTCAGTCCTTCCCATACAGACACAGAAAAAGATTGCACAAAGTTCCCCTGAAGCATCCATTTAACCCAACCCTTTTAACTGTTTTCTTTATTAATGTCCCCCCAGCCAAACTCCAACTAATCCAAGAGCCCAAACAGGAAACATTCAGATAAACCACGCAAAAAGCACATTTAAAAAAAAAAAACCCACATCCCTACCACCTTCCAACACCCTAAAAAGGTCGAGAAAAGAAACGACAAAAATGGACCCAAACATGCAGGCACTTTCCAAAACGGGAGCGACACAACATATACTTAAAAGCTCTAACATGAGTCCAAACGTCCTCAGCTCAGGGCCAGCCCTTGCTTCTTAACAAAGTCCATCGCCTCTTCGGGTTCCTCAAAATAGTGGTGCTGACCCTTATACGTAACCCACAGTCACGCTGGGAAAAGCAGCCCGAATTTCACCTTGTTTTTATACAGTATCTCCTTCATCTGCCTGTAGCCTCCCCTCCTCCTGGCCACCTCAGCGCTCAAATCTTGGTAAACACGCAGGGTGGTATTGTCCCAAGTACAGTTTTGTGTGCTCTTGGCCCATTGCAGCACCCGTTCCTTGTCCAGGTACCTGTGAAAGCGTACCACCATCGCTCGTGGGGGACCCCCTCGTCGCGGCTGCCTCACCTGCACTCTGTGTGCCCTGTCCACCACCGGCGGGTGCGGGAACACCTTGTTCCCCAGCAACGTCTGAAACATACCCGCCACATATGTGGCAGCGTCTAGCCCCTCTGCCCCCTACGGGAGGCCCACGATTCTCACATTCTGCTGGCGAGATCTGTTGTCCAGGTCCTCCAGCCTTTCCAGAAGCACTTTTTGCTGGTCCCTCAGCCTCCGAATCTCCACATCCGCCACCGTTTGAAA
This sequence comes from Scyliorhinus torazame, assembly GCF_047496885.1. NCBI lineage: Eukaryota > Metazoa > Chordata > Chondrichthyes > Carcharhiniformes > Scyliorhinidae > Scyliorhinus > Scyliorhinus torazame. The sequence goes on from NC_092715.1 coordinate 197,851,935, forward strand.
GTCAGCCTGCTCCTCCACTGACTTCTCCAACTGCTGGAGCTTCTCAGCCTGGTCATCCAGCCTTTTTCCCATCCGGTCAATCGACTTCTGTAGCGGCTCCAAGTTGTCACGCTTCAGAGCCAAAAAGCCCTCCTGCATAGTCTGCAGCAGCTGCTCCATTGTGGGCTGGGCTGTCGGCGCCTTGCTCTGAACACCAGCCATGCTGGTCTCTCTCACAGCCTCCACTGTACCCTTACTCGACCACTTCTTCTGCTGTTCACAGTCCCCCCCGGCTTCTTAGGTCCATACAATTCTGTATGGGTCCTGTGCCGGAGTACTACTGCTTTCCAGTTCCGCGCTCAAAAGCGCAAAACAGTCGGGGGAAAAGGTCCAAAAATCTGACCGAAACGGGAGCCACCAAATGTGCGACCTACTCCCTCATAGCCGCCACCGGAAGTCATATGCCGATGACTTGTTATTATACGTGTCGGAACCAAGTGTGCCAACAGGGGGAATACTGGAGCTGCTTCGGGTGTTTGGGTCTTTCCCGGGGTACATATTAAATCTAGACAAGAGTGAATATTTTATGGTGTCTTTGGCATGGGTGGAAGGCTGCCATTCCGTAAGGCAGGGACTCACTTTAGATACCTGGGGTGCAGGTTGTTCAGGATTGGGTGGGGGGGGGGGGGGAGCTCCGTAGGTACAACATTTCTAGTTTGGTGGGGAGGGTGAAAGCTGATCTGGCAAGGTGGGTTGGTCTCCCTTTCTCACTGGTGGGTCGGGTAGAGGCGGTTAAAATGAACGTGCTGCCGCACATTCAGTTTATGGGTCATTCCTGATTCCTTTTTGTCATTTGTTTATTTTAACATGCAGGCCTATCCTCTTGCTCTCACTTCTGCATGCTTGTACCCAATGATTCACTATGTGAAGGCACATATTCCAAGCTAGCCTCAAGTATGGATGGTCCTAGTATCTGAGCTCGTATCTGTGAGGGTAAGATCAAGTGATCAGGAATCTTCTGGGGTTTGGTGGGAGGATGGGATCGTTGTTATTGATATGAAGATTGACGTTACATTCATTACTGATTATTGTTTATTGTTGGGTGTAAATTTGGAAGAAAATGTGAAAAAGTAGGAGAATAAAAAATATATTTTTTTTAATTGTCTGCACATTCTGCATAAAGCCCGGATGCAAACTGAAGCTGGACTCCGTGCTGTCAGCTGCTGTGCACAGGCTTGTTAGTAGGCTACCCCAGTGCCCCAAGGATTTCCTAATTTATGTCCATCAGCTGCCTTCAGTAGGCTCGACTCTCAATCAGCTTCAGGTTCCTCTGGAGCAGAACCAGTGTATAATCTTCTCTCCAGTAAGTTGGTATCTATGACATCCTATCCTCTTGCTCTCACTTCTGCATGCTTGTACCCAATGATTCACTATGTGAAGGCTCATATTCCAAGCTAGCCTCAAGTATGGATGGTCCTAGTATCTGAGCTCGTATCTGTGAGGGCAAGATCAAGTGATCAGGAATCTTCCGAAGGTTGGCCTGCTCTTGAAGTGGCAGAAGATTTGACCCATTTTCAGCCTCTAAAACGAAAAGGACAAGGATTAACCTGTGGATTGAATGACGATGAGAGAATGAAATGGGGTAGAGAATGAGTCTACATGTTGTCATGCAGTGTGTGTGGGGGTTGAGATAAAAAGGAAAGAGGATTGGGTGTAAAGAATTCCTCCATGACATCTCCCACATTTCCACTCATCACTGCCAAAACTCTCCGATTCCTCATAGTGGTCAGTATGCTTTCTTCAAAGGGGGAGGCTGTGTGCAAGTGAGCTGTTCCTCCTCCGAGTTGGGTCTGTTCCCCTGAGAAAAAAGTGTATTAGTGAAGTCCTAAGTGTTCACTGTTCATAGTGTAATAGCTGACAATGTGTCACATGCAAGTTGTGGGTATACGAGGGTTGATATAGTGGAGTATGAGATAATGTAGTGGAGTATGGTGACGTGATTGTAGGAGAGTGAAGGGGTAGTGGAGCGGTGTGAGTCCTGTGTCGTGAGGCTAAATAACAGAGCTCTAATTAAGTCATTGAACACTTTCTAATGGTACAGCTATATCTTGGATGGTAAATTCCTGGCATTGATGTGCTCTGTGACCATCTCTGCACTGTCTACTGAGTTGATGCCTGGAGGGTTTCCTTCCCATGTGAAATGAGGATATCCCTCATTCTAGCCTCTACATGCACCAGGGCCTCCAAGGCAGCAACCAAGATTTTTAGCATTCCCTCCGTATTGTATTGTTGGATACCGCCTTTATCTGTGAAGATAGTGCACCTCCTTTTTCATTTCACATTGCCACTGTGCAGATTATTGATCACCAATTAATGGCACCTTCTGCCCACTCTCAGTACAAAGGGGCTGTACAAAAGGGCTGAATTTCCAAAGAAGCTTCCCTGATCGCTTATTATCACTTTGGCAGAAGATCTTTAAAAACCCTGAAGAAATCATGGAAAAAGAATAACTCCCAAATAAAATCAACCTCAAAATGTACATTATTCAGAGCATTGGCAAATATCTTTACTCCATGGTTCATGGTTTTACTTGGGTTCAGAGCATAGAGAATACAAGCGTCAACTAATCACCCTAGTTCGTTCCCTTAGTGCATGTCTTCCGTGATTTGGCCTTGTTGTAAGTGTTACACCTGGGACTGAAACATGGTTGCTGATTTTCAGTAGACCGTAGATTGTCTTGAACAGTATTCTTGAGCACCTCTGAACCTAGATGTGGACTCTACTATCTTGACTGACAGGCAACAGCGGGAAGACTGGCAGAGTGTTGGGGGAAGGGAGAAGACAACAGTCTCCATGGAGTCACTGTCATTTCCCCTCAAGCAGTGCCGCAGCAATCCTTGTAACCTGTTGAGGACAGATTGCTGTGACACCTTTAAGTCCCTTTGAACATAAATATTAACAGTCATTGTGGCCGCTGTCTAAGCTTTCATGGCAGCAGACTGAGCTTACGAAAGTCTTGGGCTTCTACTGCACCATCCAAACATTGGTGCAGCAATTAGAGCTGAGATTCAAGTTTGCTGGCAATGTTTACCTCCACTTCTATGCTGAGTAAAATGGACTCCAAGCTCTGCATAAAGCCCCAGCACCTCCATACTCCTTGAAGATGGGCACAGGTCTGCCTTTGTGCCAATTGGCATCTCATAGTGAATTCCCATCAGCTGCCTTCTGTAGCATGCCCCAGTGAAGTCCGAAGTCCTCAGCAAAGGCCCGGCCTCTGGATAGCTGTGCTTTCCATTCTCCTCACTCTGGCTGCAGCACACTTACACCCAGTGACTCAGCATCCTCAAAACGATCCTCTAAATGGAGGCGCAGAATCAATATCTGAGCTGGTCGGCTACAAATGTGAGACTGAGTGCTGGTTTCTTCATCACTGTCTTGCTCTTCCACCTGTTGCTTTTCTACCTCTGCCTGACCAGCTTTCAATTCTGTAAAAAGAAAGACCGAGAAATAGGATAGTGGTGAGGGTATGTGGAGATAAAGTAAGAGGTGCATGCTTACATCATCTGCAGTTTATAAATCAGAAGAAATTGTAAGTGGGATGTGAGAAAGATGCATGATGGGAGAAGGCATGAAGGGTCAAATGGACGACTCCTGCTCCTAGTTTCTATGATACCATATTCTTCTACGGTTTCAGGTGCACTGCTGCCTCAACAATGGCTGCTGCAATTGCATGGTGCTAAGATGTGCAGGCGTGCCTGTCTTCTGCCATTTAGTACCTACTGGGTGTGGGGGGAGGGGGGGGGGGGCTGCGGCAGTAAGATGTGCATGATTACATCATCTGCAATTTTCAAATTAGATCGGGGGGTGGTATGACGTGAGATGGGCTGTGAGAAGGACGATTGGGCATCATCTCAGACTTGTTTCAGCCTTGCAATGGGTGCTATTTGGGGTTACTGCATGCTGGTGCACCTGGCCCCTCTTTTTTTAAGTTTCTCTTGCCTCTGGTTGTGCACAACTTTTCCTGCAAGTGAGAGGGAGGAATATCGTTGAGTAATCTATTTGGATAATGTGACTGTCATGGTTGAATAGTTGAGCGAAGTAAATCTGAGAGATGAGAGTTTGAGACTTGCAGCAGTGCTATATCTGTGAGGGTGAGGTGAAGTTAAGAATGTTAGCTATAAGTGTCAATAGGTAGAGATTGCTGGTAAGTCGGTGATATGGGTATGATGCATTGAGCAGTGTCAGATGCTAGTGGTATACATTTGTAGGTGTATTCACTTGCTTTGACCGTTCATGTGAAGTCATTGAACATTTTGTGGCACTCAATCCACTTGCCTGGAACTTGGCTCCTTCCATTGACCCTGACTATCTTGTCCCATTTCCTTCTCGAGAGTATTTCTGGTCTGCTGTGTGAAGATCTGCCCTCCTGGTCCATAGATGTGCAGGTTTGGTGCATTGGCCATACAATATTGCCCCATAGTGTCCAAAAGGTTCGGTGGGATTAAAGTGATAGGGTGGGGGCCTAGGTAGGGGGCCTAGGTAGGGTGCTCTTTCTGAGAGTTGGTGCAGACTTAATGGGCCAAACAGTCTCCTTCTGCAGTGTAGGGATTCAATGAGTCTCCTCTGCACCTTCCTGATCTGGAAATCCTGGAGTGCACAATGCTTGTATTTCCTAGGTCAAAATCCATTGTAGATTGACCTCCAGTGACTTTCTCCATTGCAATGCACCTCCCCTTAAAGCAGTACAGATTTGTATTATCTGGTGCAACCTTTCGTGGTTTTGTGCACCTATAAGAACTAGGAGCAGGAGTCGGCCACCTGGCCCCTCGAGCCTGCTCCGCCATTCAATGAGATTGTGGCTGCTCTTTTTGTGGACTCAGCTCCACTTACCCGCCCGCTCACCATAACCCTTAATTCCTTTACTGTTCAAAATTCTATCTCTTAGTTCTCTTTTGAACTTCTTTTTTTTTAAATAAATATTTTATTGAAAATTTTTGGTCAACCAACACAGTACATTGTGCATCCTGCATCCTTTACACAATATTATAACAACACAAATAACAATGACCTATTTTATAAACAAAAAATGAATAAATAATAAATAACAAAAATGAAAACTAACCCTAATTGGCAACTGCCTTGTCACAAGTAACACTCTCCAAAAATATAATTTAACAGTCCAATATATAATTATCTGTCGCAACGACCTATACATATTATACAGTATATATTAACAACCCTGAGAGTCCTTCTGGTTCCTCCTCCCCCCCCCCCACCCCCGATCCTGGGCTGCTGCTGCTGCCTTCTTTTTCCCATTCCATCTATCTTTCTGCGAGGTATTCGACGAACGGTTGCCACTGCCTGGTGAACCCTTGAGCCGACCCCCTTAGAACGAACTTAATCCGCCCTAGCTTTATAAACCCTGCCATGTCATTTATCCAGGTCTCCACCCCCGGGGGCTTGGCTTCTTTCCACATTAACAATATCCTGCGCCGGGCTACTAGGGACGCAAAGGCCAAAACATCAGCTTCTCTCGCCTCCTGCACTCCCGGCTCTTGTGCAACCCCAAATATAGCCAACCCCCAGCTTGGTTCGACCCGGACCCCCACTACTTTTGAAAGCACCTTTGTCACCCCCATCCAAAACCCCTGTAGTGCCGGGCATGACCAAAACATATGGGTATGATTCGCTGGGCTTCTCGAGCACCTCGCACACCTATCCTCCACCCCAAAAAATTTACTGAGCCGTGCTCCAGTCATATGCGCCCTGTGTAATACCTTAAACTGAATCAGGCTTAGCCTGGCACACGAGGACGACGAGTTTACCCTGCTTAGGGCATCTGCCCACAGCCCCTCCTCGATCTCCTCCCCCAGCTCTTCTTCCCATTTCCCTTTTAGTTCATCTACCATAGTCTCCCCTTCGTCCCTCATTTCCCTATATATATCTGACACCTTATCATCCCCCACCCATGTCTTTGAGATCACTCTGTCCTGCACCTCTTGTGTCGGGAGCTGCGGGAATTCCCTCACCTGTTGCCTCGCAAAAGCCCTCAGTTGCATATACCTGAATGCATTCCCTTGGGGCAACCCATATTTCTCGGTCAGCGCTCCCAGACTCGCGAACTTCCCATCCACAAACAGATCTTTCAGTTGCGTTATTCCTGCTCTTTGCCACATTCCATATCCCCCATCCATTCCCCCCAGGGCAAACCTATGGTTGTTTCTTATCGGGGACCCCCCCCCAAGGCTCCAGTCTTTCCCCTATGCCGTCTCCACTGTCCCCAAATCTTCAGTGTAGCCACCACCACCGGGCTTGTGGTGTAGTTCCTCGGTGAGAATGGCAATGGGGCTGTCACCATAGCCTGTAGGCTAGTCCCCCTACAGGACGCCCTCTCTAATCTCTTCCATGCCGCTCCCTCCTCCTCTCCCATCCACTTACTCACCATTGAAATATTAGCGGCCCAATAATACTCACTTAGGCTCGGTAGTGCCAGCCCCCCCCATCCCTGCTACGCTGTAAGAATCCCTTCCTCACTCTCGGGGTCTTCCCGGCCCACACAAACCCATGATGCTCTTTTCAATCCTTTTAAAAAAGCCTTCGTGATCACCACCGGGAGGCACTGAAACACAAAGAGGAATCTCGGGAGGACCACCATCTTAACCGCCTGCACCCTCCCTGCCAGTGACAGGGATACCATATCCCATCTCTTGAAATCCTCCTCCATTTGTTCCACCAACCGCGTTAAATTTAACCTATGCAATGTGCCCCAATTCTTGGCTATCTGGATCCCCAGGTAACGAAAGTCCCTTGTTACCTTCCTCAACACCCTTATTCCCCTGGTGTCCTCTATTTCTCTACTCTGCTCCCCTGGATGCACCACAAACAACTCACTTTTCCCCATGTTCAATTTATACCCTGAAAAATCCCCAAACTCCCCAAGTATCCGCATTATTTCTGGCATCCCCTCCGCCGGGTCTGCCACGTATAGTAGCAAATCGTCCGCATACAAAGATACCCGGTGTTCTTCTCCTCCTCTAAGTACTCCCCTCCACTTCTTGGAACCCCTCAACGCTATCGCCAGGGGCTCAATCGCCAGTGCAAACAATAATGTGGACAGAGGGCATCCCTGCCTTGTCCCTCTATGGAGCCGAAAATATGCAGATCCCCGTCCATTCGTGACCACGCTCGCCATCGGGGCCCTATACAACAGCTGCACCCATCTAACATACCCCTCTCCAAAACCAAATCTCCTCAACACCTCCCACAAATAATCCCACTCCACTCTATCAAATGCTTTCTCGGCATCCATCGCCACTACTATCTCCGTTTCCCCCTCTGGTGGGGGCATCATCATTACCCCTAACAGCCTCCGTATATTCGTGTTCAGCTGTCTCCCCTTCACAAACCCAGTTTGGTCCTCGTGGACCACCCCCGGGACACATTCCTCTATTCTCATTGCCATTACCTTGGCCAGGATCTTGGCATCTACATTTAGGAGGGAAATAGGTCTATAGGACCCGCATTGTAGTGGGTCCTTTTCCTTCTTTAAGAGAAGCGATATCGTTGCTTCAGACATAGTCGGGGGCAGTTGTCCCCTTTCCTTTGCCTCATTAAAGGTCCTCGTCAATACCGGGGCGAGCAAGTCCACATATTTTCTATAGAATTCGACTGGGAATCCATCCGGTCCCGGGGCCTTTCCCGCCTGCATGCTCCTAATTCCTTTCACCACTTCTTCTACCTCGATCTGTGCTCCCAGTCCCACCCTTTCCTGCTCTTCCACCTTGGGAAATTCCAGCCGATCCAAGAAGCCCATCATTCTCTCCCTCCCATCCAGGGGTTGAGCTTCATATAATTTTTTATAAAATGTCTTGAACACTCCATTCACTCTCTCCGCTCCCCGCTCCATCTCTCCTTCCTCATCCCTCACTCCCCCTATTTCCCTCGCTGCTCCCCTTTTCCTCAATTGGCGTGCCAGCAACCTGCTCGCCTTCTCCCCATATTCGTACTGTACACCCTGTGCCTTCCTCCATTGTGCCTCTGCAGTGCCCGTAGTCAGCAAGTCAAATTCTACATGTAGCCTTTGCCTTTCCCTGTACAGTCCCTCCTCCGGTGCTTCCGCATATTGTCTGTCCACCCTCAAAAGTTCTTGCAGCAACCGCTCCTGTTCCTTACTCGCCTGCTTCCCTTTATGTGCCCTTATTGATATCAGCTCCCCTCTAACCACCGCCTTCAACGCCTCCCAGACCACTCCCACCTGGACCTCCCCATTATCATTGAGTTCCAAGTACTTTTCAATGCACCCCCTCACCCTTAGACACACCCCCTCATCTGCCATTAGTCCCATGTCCATTCTCCAGGGTGGGCGCCCTCCTGTTTCCTCCCCTATCTCCAAGTCTACCCAGTGTGGAGCGTGATCCGAAATGGCTATAGCCGTATACTCCGTTCCCCTCACCTTCGGGATCAACGCCCTTCCCAGCACAAAAAAGTCTATTTCTTTTGAACTTCTAAGGTAATTCAATAGCATGGTTAGCGCTGGCAGCACACCAGGGGAATAAGGGTGTTTTTGCATCAGAGACAACAGATGCAGGTTAATTCCATATTACAATCCCTGTGTTCACTTTTGGGGGGTTACAGAATTTTGCAGTCATAATGTTAAGGGGCACAAGTCATACAGAGTTCATTTGCTGGTGCATTTTGGCTATTTCGGAGGGCAATTAAGAGCCAACCACATTGCTATGGGTCTGGAATCGCATGCAGGCCTGCCTGGGTAAGGATGGCAAATTTCCTTCCCTAAAGGACATTAGTGAATCCAATGGATTTTTACAACAATCAATGATAATGTTGTGGTCATCATCACTGAGAGTAGCTTCCAATTCCGGATTTTTATTAATTAAATTTAAATTCCACCAACTACGGTGGTAGTATTTGAACCCAGTAATGCGAAAGCAATCGCCTTGGACTGGTTACTAGTCCAGTGATATTACCACTAGACCACGGAGTGATTTTCCTGTTGTGGGAAATCTAGCAATATTTTCCATAACGTGCATTAAGGAAGATACTGAGGGTGATGATAGGCATTTTCAAAAGGAACTTGAACCTAGCACTGCAATTGGAGAGTGCTTAGTTTCAAGAATTCGGTCATTTGGAAGAGAGGATGAAGAGACGCATACACTGAAATTATAGTGAGCATGATTGGATGAATTGAAGAGAGGGAGAAAGTAAAGTGTGATTGGAACCGGTCAAAAAGGGAAAGGTGGGAGTGCAAGTCTCAGATCCAGGGCAGTAACATGCAATTGTGAATGAACCCAGAGGGAAACAATGAATTGCATGGTCCATTGGTAGACAACTAGAAATGGCACAGAAGCATCATAGGTTATAAGCTGTTGCCAGTATAGCATCTTAGGATTGTTCTTGATGTGGGAAACCTTCAGGTGAAGTTAGGTCTGCTTTAGGAGCCAGAACGGAAGCAAAGGGCTAACTTAGAACAAGGGTTGACACATATTTGTCTGGGAGCCACAATAGGAGTGAAGCCTTTAGTCCAGGTGCCAGTGAAGGAGTCACCAGAGGAACAGTGGAAAGCAAAATAAAGTTGCCATTGTCCCAGGTGACCATAGGCTCAGGGTGAGCTGACTGGTGGTAATGTAACCTGAGGATCTCCACACCTCAGGCGAGGGGCAAGGTAGAGAAGGCAGGGCCTTCATGAATAACCTCAACCCATGCTGTTGGCCTTTGTCCTATATCACAAAACAGCTGTCCAGCCAACTGAGTTAAACCTGCAGTGTATGGATCAGTGGCTAGAAGAGTTTGAACTAAGAAACGAGTGAAAGAAAAGATTGGTTCCGAGGAGGATGGAAGCATGGTCCAACCCAGGAGACATTAGAAGACTGGAACACAGCAAAGCAGACCAATAAGAGTCTTAACACAGGAAATAAGCAGACAGCAGATGAGTCCAGATACCAGTGACATTGCAGACACGAGCCGATGGCGCAGTAGATTAAAGTCCAAATACCATCAGAGCAATGGAGTTCATCACAGAATTCAGGAGAATTGCTCCAGGTTAAAACAAAAATAACATTTCAGTGAAGGCAGATGATCCAGTAACGGTGGGACTCACTAGCAGAGGAGTTCTAGATTGTCCTCCTAGGCAGCAGAGTACCTGCAATGAAGAAGAGTGAGGCGGGATCAAAGTCTCCTTCATGGAAGCATCATCCCGCTGAAGGACAAGTCAGTAGGGTGGGGATGGTCGGCAATCTGGTTTACTGTAAGTGGCTATAACCTGAAGATGTAACTGGTAATGCAGATGCACAGCAGCACATGGATGAGCAAAGCAGCACAATCCCCAAGGCAAAAGAATCCAGAAAATCAAGTTGGAGAGCTTTATAGCAGTGGAAACGAGAATCTGATGAAACATTGAACAGAGGATGGGAAATGGGCAAAGTGTTCTCGAGCATGACATTTTTAACATGCAGATTAAGGTAAGATATATCCACTATAAGAAAGGTGGTCATGGTCAGAAAAAAGACTGGGTGAGAGGCTATGGAGGAAGGGACAGGGCAAACCGTGATTGCCCACAAGTCACATTTCGGAAAAGAAGAGCTCATGATAGAGCTGTCAGCTTTGGTTCCAGTTGAAATTATTTGTCAAATCATAAAAAGATTTAGCACAAATTCTCCATTGACTGGAGCTATTTAACATAAACAAGAAGATGAACCCAGTTATGATTGTGTTAAACGTGAACATTTTGTTATATAATTAATTCTGTGCACTTTATCGTTCGTGGTATAAAATCATAGCTCAGAAATTAGTTCCCTTTCATAACTGGAACAGAAGCCAGGACAAGGGCAACTTTTCCAAATTTACTTACAAGTTTCAAAATCCCCCATGTTACGAACAGGTGAGATGGGGTGAAATGCTTTCCCTCTATTCAACCTCTGCGATTGGTCACAATGAAGGTGTAAACATCTCTTTCACAAGGATATGTCTTTTCCAAATCGGAAGGTATTTAACTATTTAAGCTGTGATCAAAAAGAAGACCTTCTATAAGGTTTTCTCGAGTAAAAGAGCAAATTTATTAGCCACCTACCCTGATAAAAATAATAAAAACTGTCAAACATTCGGTCGTCATGCAATTATCCAGTCACATGCACGCACGCACAGAGATATCAGAAATAAGGGGAATTATACACTGATTTTTTTTTAATTGGCAAAAGAATACACAGTTAGGTATCCTTTGATTGTCCTTGAGGCGTGGATTTTAAAAATTACGGGCAATTTGGGTTTGCTGATTTCTTAGATGTGGTCAGATGTGAAAGATTTTGCAATTACTGTAAGATATCAGTTCACTGGTGCATTTCTGGTAGAGGTGGCTTCTTAACTGGATGACACTCATATTCAGAGAGGGAGAGAGAACAGCCTACAGCTTGTTTCCTCTACTGAAGATTTTCTTGACCCTGCCTATGTCACACAATCCCTCTTTAGTGGATGGGTAGCCTTGCCTTGAAATACTGGGTGAGATTCCCACTGGAGCTGAATTGCAATCAGGAAGCGATTCCCAATGCTTCACCATGCAATTTCTTTTTGAAGTGGTTACTGTTTATAAGCATTGTGGTTAGAGCGCTTCAGAGTTACTCAATCATGAAGAAAGTTGAATAAAATGATGCTAACAGCTGTGTGGAAGCTGTCACCCACAGCCTAGTGAGGTAAATGAATGAACGACATGCAGTTCAAGGATCTGAGGATTTTTTTTTTTTTAATTCAGAGTACCCAATTCATTTTTTCCAATTAAAGCGCAATTTAGTGTGGCCAATCCACCTATCCTGCACATCTTTTGTGTTGTGGGGGCGAAACCCACACAAACACTGGGAGAATGTGCCCATCTTTCCTGGTGCTTCAAGTTTGAATTCTTCCATTTGGGTTTCTGACCCTGCCACAGTACTAAAATGATGTCCTATGTAACTGTGACAAAAGTACATAATCACTCCTCATTCTTCTCAACCTGTCTGTCGCTTTTGACATGCTTGACCAGATCATCCTTCTCCAATATTTTTTCACTGCCATCCACTTGGGTGCAACTGCACTGACTGAGTCCATTCTTATCTGTCTAATCGTAACCAGAGAATCATCTGCAATGGCTTCCTGCATTGTTAACTCTGGTGGCCTCCAAAGATCTATCCTTGGCCCCTCCTGTATTATGCCCGTTGACAACATCATCTGTAAATGTGGTATTAGTTTTCACATTACGCTAATGACATCCAGCTCTACCTCACCATGACGTCTCTCAACTCCTCCAACATCATAAAATTATCAGACTGCTTGTCTGATAATTTAGTGATGTTGGAGGAGCAATGGACGAGCATGATTTGTCTCCAATTAATATTGACAAACCAAAGAGATTATCTTTTGTCCCCAGTGCCAACTCCAGCCCTCTTTCCCAACTCCATGGCAACGAAGCCAGTCTGTTTGCAACCTTGGTGTCATATTTGACCATATGTCCATGCCATCACAGAGGATGCCTATTTCCACCTCAGTAACATCAACCAACTTCATCCTGTCCCAGCTGTTCTGCTGCTAAAGGCTTCATTCATGCTTTTGTTGCCTCTAATCTTGACTATTCCAGTGCACTCCTCAGCCACTCACATTCCACCCTCTGCAAATTTGAGGTAATCCAAACATCTACAACCTGTGTCCTTATTAACACCAAACCCCATTCAACCATCACCACTGTGCCCGTTGACCTACAGTGGCTCCTGCTTAAGCAATGCCCCCGATTCTAAGACACTTATCCTTGTTTTCAGATCCCTTCATGGCTTGTCTCTCCCTTATTTCCATTATCTCTTCTATCCCCACAACCCTTTGAGATATCTGTGCTCATCTAAATCAGTTTTAATTGCTCCACTATGGGCAGTCATGCCTTCAGCTCACTAGGTCCTAGATTCTGGGATACGTGCCCTACAACCCTACACCTCTGTGCCTCACCTTTTTCCAAAAAGACACCCCTAAAACCTATCTCTTTGACTAAGCTTTAGGCCATTTGCCCTGATATTGCCTTGTGAGACTTGGCAAAATGTTGCTTTACAACACAGTGTCTTGGGACATTTTATTATGTTAACGGCGCTGTATAAATATAATTTTTTATTATTAAAGGGTAGTTCCTTTTATTTAAAACACATCCGCTTTTGCATTGCAAGCTGCAACTTAGGAACCATTGTAAGTCTGGTAATCAAAGAAAGATGATTTTGTGTTTAAGTTGCTTAAGTGAGAGATCATAGATAAAAATGTCACCTTCCACATTCAATATTGAGCAATGCAGACACATTCCTGAAGAACGGAAAACTCTTGCCAGCCTCCAGAGAAATGCTAAGATAAGCCTTATCTGACATTTGATTCCTCAAAATATATGGCACAACATGTATGTTATAAAGAGGTTCCTCTCAACCAGATGCAGCCTGAATGAGACCAAATGTAGTCCTCCATTTATAGACATGTATGGCCAGATTTCAGCAGGCAGAGCATTGTAGACAACACTAAAATATATAGTCCCCAAACAAAATGCTGCGGATGCAAGGAATCTGAAATAAAAGCAGAAAATGCTGGAATTATTCATCACCTGTGGAGAGAGAATCAGTTAACGTCTCTGGTCTTGACCTTTCACCGGAAGTGAAAAATTTAGCATTGTCACACTTGACTCTTTAAAGTGTTGCTCTTATTAGCCTTAGTTTTAATTAGCTCTAATTCTGTCACCTTTGCTCACGAGTCGCCAGGTATCTTTCTGATACCGCCACGTGGTTCGAGTCCAAGTAATGATTAATAATGCAGCACACCGCTTCGTAAAAGTTAAATCAACGATCATCTATTATATACAGCAATAAATACTTATACAATAATCCTACTTTTAGACTACTACCTACCACTAAAGGCCAATACTTAACTTTAGGAATGGCCCACCAGGTCAGGGAAACGAATGGTCTATTGAATTGGGTCTGGCCTGCGGGATTTAAAAAGGCTGGTACGAGTCGATAGTCTGGAGCACCTATCTGGTAGCGATCGCTGGAGTAAGACTTACTTGTTCTTTGTCGAAGGCTCTCGAAGGTTGCGAGCAGGAAGAGAAGGGTCGATCTGAACTTGGCCCCTATTTTTATAGTCCCTAGGGGCTTCCCGCCTCTCGGGGCGGACCTCGTACCTGGTTCCAAGTGATTGGACTTGGTCCCAATCACTTGGTTCGATATGCTCCAATAATGGGGCGATTCCTTGATCGGGGGTGGTCGTTCACCTTCCTTTGTCACGGCCACTGCTGGCGCCGAAAGGTCTGGATCGGCTTTATGTTGCTAATGTGTCGCAATTGTTCCCGGGGATGGCTGCTTAGTATGCAGATGGCTGGGTTGTTGTGCTGTTAATGGCTGCAGGTATCGGTCTGGGCCAACTTCCCCAGAGCCGAATACACTGTTTTGCCTGCAGCTGTCCGTTTGAGTCCTGTTGGCTGATTTTCCCATCAGCCTCTTTCGTTCGCCATTTTAGATTGGGGTTTGACCATTCTAATCGAGAATCAGCCATTTTAGGTGGCTACAAAAGATAAGACAATGAATTAAAATTCCAACCAATCTAGGTTCAGGATGCATGTTCATTTGGTTCATGAGTTGCGATACAAGATGATCACTTAGATGTCAATGTTTGACCTTTTCAAATATGCAACATCCTTAACCACTTGTATTTAATTTCCGTAACAGGAGGAAACAGAAGGACCTTGCAATTGCAAATCCTGACGATGATTTGTAGAGTTCTTATTTTGAAAACTTGGGCCTGGATGCCATATATATATATTTTATTTTATTTTTTGAAAAAAAAATTTTTAAACAGATGTGTAACATTTACAGAGAAAAAAGAAGGCCATATGCAAAAAGCCTTAACATATTGAAAACGAACAGTGGAAAAGAATAAACATAATAATAAGGCATTTCCCCTATCAGCTCTGTTTGCCCATGCCCCACGTGTTCAACTAAACTAATGTGGCTCTAACCACCACCCCCCCCCCGGGTGCTGCTGCTGTCGGTTTCCTACGCTGTTCCCTGCAAGCGACTTTCTCCCCCGGGGGATCCCTGATCACCCCCCCCCCCACTTGCCCATTTAAGTCTTCTCTGCTCTCCTTCCCGGCTGCCCCCCCCCCCCCCAAGCTTTGCAGGGTACAGCATTCCAAACCTCACCTCCTTTTTGTAGAGGGCTGCCTTTACCTTGATGAATCCTGCAGGCCTCTTGGCCAGCTCCGTTCCCTAGTCCTGGTAGATGCGCACCTCGCAGTTCTCCCATCTGCTGCTCCTCTCCGCCTTGGCCCATCGCAGCACATGATCCCTGTCAGCAAGCCGGTGAAAGCGGACCACCAAGGCCCTCGGTCGGTCGCCCGTCCTGGGCTTCCTTGCGGGGGCTCTATGCGCCCCATCCAACTCCAGGGGTCGAGGGAAGGCCTCCGGTCCCATCAGCACCTCGAGCATACCCATCACGTATGCACCCGCATCCGATCCCTCACAGCCCTTGGGGAGGCCAACGATCCTCAGGTTCTGCCTCCTGGCTCTATTCCCCAGCTCTTCAAGCTGCTCCTGCATCCTCCTCTGGCGGGAGTTCAGCTCCCCCACCTTGTGCTCCAGCTCCGTTACCGTGTCCGCCTGGCTGGAGAGCTTCACCTCGACCTCCCTTAGCGCCTTCTCTTGGACCGCCTGCGCCTCGACCATTCGGTCCATCACCGCCCTCATCGGGCCCAACGTGTCCCTCTTCAGTTCAGTGAAGCAGTTTCTGAAAAACTCCATCTGTTGCTCCCTTGGCCAGTGAGCCTCCGCTCCCTGGTCCCTGCCGTCCGCCATGCTTCGCCGCCCGGTCTGGGGTCCCCGCTGCTCCCGCTTCGATCCTTGCCGCTCCACTCGACCACTTCTGGTCCAACTGTCCATACCCCGGGGGGAAAACCTCTTCCCTTCGTCTCCTCCACCGATTCAGGTCGGCAGGTCCCGAAAAAATCCTTTGAAACAGGTCCGTTTGCCCATCGCGGGCGGGAGCGATCCGACCTGCGACCTGCTTCCTCGAGGGCGCCACCGGAAGTCGGATGCCATATATATAAATGGAGAATGAGGGTACAGAGGTTTCCACCAAGCTCAGGACTAGAAGCTTTGATTACTTATTCATCTCCCTCTTATTACTCATTCACTACTTCCCTAACATACAGGTTCTGACATCTCGTGTTCAGGAGTGTGTCCATATTGCCTGATGGCTTAATCCCCTTTTTGATCTTAATTGGATATTGTTGGGCCAATTGTTATATGTGGGGTATAACATAAGGGATTGGCAGGCTGACTGCGAATAATTTCAGCAGTAGGCCTCATCAATTATTTTAGTTGTACTTTACTTAAATAGAACAGATGAGCCATGACGGCATTGACCTTTATCAGAACTACTTGGTAGCTCACGGGGCATTAAACTGATGTCTACCAGCTCCCTCGAGATAGTGTGGATAATCCTCTCATGAGGTTTCCTACCCTTGGTGTTAATTAGTGGTAGTTGTTCGTGTGATGACCTTTGAACCAGAAGCTGTACAAGAAGGAATATTTGTAATTTCTGTAAAATGCATGTCGTTGTGTTTTATAATTATTGAAAAGGACTTTTAAGAGTTTCCATCAATTGTAAAGGGATCAATTGTAATTTTCTTGGATAGTAAGAAATACTGCTCCATGTGACCTGGCGACCCTTGACATGGAAGTAGTACCAACAGGAAGGAAACTAAGAAGCCATGTGGTGAGCAGGCACAAATAAGATCTGCAGACACAAAGGCATAAAGAGAACGCAGACAAAGCACAAAGAACAACACACAAAACTCTTGTGAGGAGAAGCAGAAAATTGCTCTCATTTCTGTTTGGCAGAAAAAGAGACGAGCTCGTGGAGGTATTGTGTGAGCTGGCTAAAAAGCTGTGTGAATAGTTTGGAGATACCAAAGAGCCAGATATTTCCAAAAAATGGTCAAACCGTGAACCGAGGTGTTATTGATTGGCCAGCTGATAAGGAACTCTGGAAGTCTGCGTTGTCAGGGCTGTTGTGACCTGAGGGAGAGCGGTTCATAGAAATGCGCCTTGTTGATAATTGTACCTATTAAAACTCGATGGTTAAAGCTGTTGTTAGATTGAACTTCTGGCCTGCCCTATGTAAATAAAGAACAGCATATAGTGGAACTGTGTAATAGGCACATGTCTGTGGGGATTGATGTGAATGCCTGTGGCTGTGTCAGGCGTATCTTTGTTGTGTTAATTACTTAAAGTGGAATTTTTATTTATTTATTTGAAACATCATTGACCTGTTAATTTGCCTTGGTGCTGATTCATGTTAAAAGTAAAAGATACAAAAAGTGAACTCTTGTTAGTAATTTCTTCTTTAGGGGTCATTTGGTAATTTAAGTTATTTTGGATTACTGTTCCCCCATTGAGATCATAACACTAGGATATAGAACAGATGAAGGTGCAATAACAAGTGCAAATGAAGGAGTGGCCTAAGGGCAGAATGACTGAGTTTGCTGTAACTGCCCCTGATAATCAGCCACTAAATCCAGCAAATTTCAGAGGATCAAACACAAACTGAAGCACTCAACATATTACAGCCAATACTCTCCATAGATCCTGCCCCCATCAATGTCTGCTAAACGTGAGAGTCTGGGGCTTGTTATGATAGGTGAGATGGAGTCAGTTTAAGTTTCTTTTTCACAAGGATATGCCTTTTCCAAATCAGAATGTCTTTAACTGGTTATGCAATGAGCAATAAGGAACCAATCAAGCAAGGTTTTTCAGATTAATGTTTCAGTTTAAAGAAAGAGAAAGTTTAGGCAGCACGGTGGTGCAGTGGTTAGCTTTGCTGCCTCAAGGCGCCGAGGTCCCAGGTTCGATCCCGGCTCTGGGTCACTGTCCGTGTGGAGTTTGCACACACTCCCCGTGTTTGCATGGATTTCACCCCCACAACCCAAAAAGATGTGCATGGTAGTTGGTTTGAACACGCTCAATTGCCCCTTAATTGGAAAAAATGAATTGGGTACTCTTTTTTTTTAAAAGAGAAAGTTTAGTAATCACTAAACCTGAGAAAGACGGATAAAAATATTACATCACACATACACACACACACATATCAGAAATAACGGAAGTTGGGTCTTCCGGTGACAGCGGGTTGGAGGCAGCCAAATACTGGAGGGTTCCCACTCGGGAATAGGAATTGTGGAGTTTTAACGCCCGGTCCAGAGGGCAACGGAGGCTGAAAAGGCTGTAAGAAGGCACAGGGAGGTGAAAAGTCCAAGTTTGGGAGGAAAACGGCCGTGAAAAAGGGGGTTAGCGGAAGTCCGCCGGGGAGTGAAAAAGTCAGCGCAGGAACAAAGAACAAAGAAAAGTACAGCACAGAAACAGGCCCTTCGGCCCTCCAAGCCCGTGCCGACATGCTGCCCGACTAAACTACAATCGTCTACACCTCCTGAGTCCGTATCCCTCTATTCCCATCCTATTCATGTATTTGTCAAAATGCCCCTTAAATGTCACTATCGTCCCTGCTTCCACCACCTCCTCCGGCAGCGAGTTCCAGGCACCCACTACCTTCTGTGTAAAAAAAAAAACAAAAAACTTGCCTCGTACATCTACTCTAAACCTTGCCCCTCGCACCTTAAACCTATGCCCCCTAGTAATTGACCCCTCTACCCTGGGGAAAAGCCTCTGACTATCCACTCTGTCTATGCCCCTCATAATTTTGTAGACCTCTATCAGGTCGCCCCTCAACCTCCGTCGTTCCAGTGAGAACAAACCAAGTTTATTCGACCGCTCCTCATCGTTAATGCCCTCCATACCAGGCAACATCCTGGTAAATCTCTTCTGCACCCTCTCTAAAGCCTCCACATCCTTCTGGTAGTGTGGCGACCAGAATTGAACACTATACTCCAAGTGTGGCCTAACTAAGATTCTATACAGCTGCAACATGACTTGCCAATTCTTATACTCAATGCCCCGGCCAATGAAGGCAAGCATGCCGTATGCCTTCTTGACTACCTTCTCCACCGGTGTTGCCCCTTTCAGTGACCTGTGGACCTGTACACCTAGATCTCTCTGACTTTCAATACTCTTGAGGGTTCTACCGTTCACTGTATATTCCCTACCTGCATTAGACCTTCCAAAATGCATTACCTCACATTAGTCCGGATTAAACTCCATCTGCCATCTCTCCGCCCAAGTCTCCAAACGATCTAAATCCTGCTGTATCCTCTGACAGTCCTCATTGCTATCAGCAATTCCACCAACTTTTGTGTCGTCTGCAAACTTACTAATCAGACCAGTTACATTTTCCTCCAAATCATTTAATATACTATGAACAGCAAAGGTCACAGCGGATCACCACTAGTCACAGCCCTCCAATTAGAAAAGCACCCTTCCATTGCTACTCTCTGCCTTCTATGACCTAGCCAGTTATGTATCCACCGTTCCAGCTCACCCCTGATCCTGTGTGACTTCAACTTTTGTACCAGTCTACCATGAGGGACCTTGTCAAAGGCCTTACTGAAGTCCATATAGACAACATCCACTGCCCTACCTGCATTAATCATCTTTGTGACCTCTTCGGAAAAACTCTATCAAGTCAGTGAGACATGACCTCCCCTTCACTAAACCATGTTGCCTCTCACTAATATCTCCATTTGCTTCCAAATGGGGGTAGATCCTGTCTCGAAGAATTCTCTCCAGTAATTTCCCTACCACTGACGTAAGTCTCACCAGCCTGTAGTTCCCTGGATTATCCTTGCTACCCTTCTTAAACAAAGGAACAACATTGGCTATTCTCCAGTCCTCCGGGACATCACCTGAAGACAGTGAGGATCCAAAGATTTCTGTCAAGGCCTCAGCAATTTCCTCTCTAGCCTCCTTCAGTATTCTGGGGTAGATCCCATCAGGCCCTGGGGACTTATCTACCTTAATATTTTTCAAGACGCCCAACACCTCGTCTTTTTGGATCTCAATGTGACCCAGGGTGTAAATTTTGAAGAAAATGTGAAAATGGAGAATAAAAATATTTCTAAAATAAAGAGAGTCCAATTTTAAAAAAGCTAAAAGAATATACGGTTAAGTGTCCTTTGATTGTCCTTGAGGTGTAGATTGTTCAATGTTGCACCCAATTTAGAATAACTGATTTGGTTGATGCGGTCAGATGTAGAGATGCAATTATTATGAGATCCAGTTGTTTCAAACCAGTTAATACACTAGTTTGAAAAGAGAGAGCATGGGCAGAATTCTCCCCCTCCCCCCCACGCCGGGTGGGAGAATCGCCGGGGCGCCGTGGGAGTCCCGCCCCGACACCCGCATGCAACAGCAAAAGAAGAGGACTTAAACCAGACATTCGACCATGGAAGGCCTCGCAGCATTCGGACCCTTCAGATACCAATCGGCACAATGGACCCAATCCAACCTCCACACCTGCTCCTGACGACTGGTAATATGCATTCCAATTGGAAACTTTTTATACAACAGTTCAAAATATATCCAGAAGCTAAGGATCTAACCTCAGCGTCTGATGCCAGGAAGATAGCCTTGTTCTTATCCCTGGCTGGGCCGCAGGCACAAGAAATATATAGTTCCTTTACCTACCTGGCAGTGGAGGACAAGGGCAAGCTGGAAATAATCATCAGAAAATTTGAAACCCACTGTCAATCTGAAGTCAATGAGATATTTGAAAGATTCAAGTTCACCAGACGTTTACAAAAACCGGGAGAATCTTTCAGCAGTTTTGTAACTGATTTAAAATTACTAGCTCAATCCTGCACCTTTGAAAACCTCCATGACTCCCTCATTAGAGACCAGATAGTCAATGGTATATCTGATGAGGGACTTAGAAAATCCTTACTTAAACAAAAAGACCTAACCCTAGAAACAGCCATGCAAAGATGCTCTACTTATGAAAAAAGTAAAGGAGAATATGAGGAGTTTACTTACCGGGACCACGAGGTCGAGCCCGTCAAAATGGTGGCCAGGCGTCCAGAAGGCGCTCCTCTAGCGGCAATCCCGCGCGCGCGAACCTGGATGCAGGCCACACGCATGCGCAGTTCTCCCAAAGATTTGACACGGAAGAAAGGCCTACTGCGCTTGCGCGAGCGTGGAGGGACAGCGTCATGACGTGTCCCCGCTGCAGACACGCCCACTTAAAGGGGCAATGTCCAGCTTCTGGAAAACAATGTTTAAAATGTGGCAAATACAACCACTTTGCCTCACAGTGCAGAGCAGCACTGCTAATGAAGACAACTAGACAGAAACACTTGAACTTCAATGGAGCACAAAAAAAACGAATGATGAGTATTCCTCGGACAAGGACAACCTCACTTGCGACAACTCACTTGTTGTGGACACGATCGAAACAATCGAGGAACATGACGCAACAATCGCCACACCTCACCCGGTCAACAGCATTGATTCCAGCAGTGAGTGGACTGCGACTGTGCAAGTCAACGACTTTCCATTAGTCTTCAAGCTCGACACTGGGGCCTCAGCTAACCTCCTCACTAGCAAGGATCTCCATTCGATTCCAGGAGACCATGAAATAATACCCGCTGCATGTCGGCTGAAGGACTACAACGGCAATCAGATCGCCTCAAAGGGATCGTGCCATCTCCGGGTGGACAGCAAGACGATACGCAAGCAGCTACGATTCGAGATTGTAGACAACAACAAATCATCACTGGTAGGTGCTCAGGCCTGCAAAGACCTGCGGCTGGTGCAACGCATTTACATTCTCACCCAGGATCGATCAAGCCTGGAAGCTAAAATCCACAGCATGCTACAAGAATACCCCGAAGTATTCAAAGGCATGGGCACCCTACCCTGCCAATACAAAATCATGCTGAAGACAGATGCCAAACCCGTCATTCAGCCGCCCAGGAGGGTTCCAACTCCACTGCGGGAGAAGTTGAAAGCGGAACTCAACAGACTGCAGTCACAAGCCATCATATCGCGAGTCACACAACCGACTGACTGGGTTAGCTCCATTGTCTGTGTTAAGAAACCTTCTGGAGATCTTCGCATATGCATAGACCCGAAGGACCTGAACCAGAACATTCGCCGGGAACACTACCCCATCCCCAAGCGTGAAGAGATCACGTCTGAGATGGCGAATGCTCGTATCGTCACCAAGCTCGACGCCTCACAGGGGTTTTGGCAGATACAGCTCGATGACTCGAGCAGATTACTGTGTACGTTCAACATGCCATTCGGACGTTTCTGCTTCAATCGCATGCCCTTTGGCATTATCTCTACGTCAGAGATTTTCCACAGGATAATGGAGCAAATGACCGAGGGCATCGAGGGTGTCAGAGTCTATGTGGATGACATCATCGTATGGTCCACCACTGAAGACGAACACCTCTGTCGTCTGAAGAAGGTGTTTCGGAGGATTCATAAATATGGTTTGAAACTGGACCAGGCAAAATGCACATTTGCGAAGGAGTCTGTAACCTTTTTGGGTGACACCATATCATCTCAGGGTGTCAGCCCTGATGAGGCGAAAATCGCTGCAATATGGACCATGAAGACGCCACACGACAAGAAGGCGGTGCTACGATTTCTGGGCTTCGTCAACTTCTTCAGCAGGTTCATCCCAAAGCTGTCCGTACGGACGACAGCTTTACGCAATCCCCTACGAAAGACCACTGCGTTTGAGTGGACACAACGTCACCAAAATGAATGGGTGGATCTCAAACAGCAATTAACGAGGGCACCGACCCTTGCTTTCTTTGACGCAACCAGACCCACCAAGACCTCCACTGACGCCAGCCAGGATGGGATTGGCGCCGTTCTCCTCCAACAGGCCGACCAGTCTGACTGGGTCCCACTGGCATACGCGTCCAGGGCCATGACCCCAACTGAGTGCAGATATGCACAGATCGAAAAAGAATGTCTCGGACTCCTCACTGGGGTTCTGACGTTCCATGCCTATGTGTACGGCCTGCCCACGTTCATAGTGGAAACCGATCACAGACCGTTGGTCCATATCATAGACAAGGATCTAAATGACATGACATGATTGGATAAGCATATGGATGATAATGGCATAGTGTAGGTTAGATGGCTTTTGTTTCGGTGCAACATCGTGGGCCGAAGGGCCTGTACTGCGCTGTATCGTTCTATGTTCAATGTTCTATGACACCTCGTCTGCAGCGCATCATGATGAAGCTGCGAAGGTATGATTTCATCCTAATGTACACTCCGGGAAGAGATCTAGCCATTGCCGACGCACTGTCCCGATCAATTGGCACTGACAACGCACCATCAGCCCCTATCAGAGAAATCGAGGCCCAAACATAGTTATGCTGAATTTGCCTGCTTCGGATTAGAAGCTTTGTCTAATCCGACAGGAGACGCAGAAAGACGCAACCTTACGGAGGGGGCTGCACCTACTCCAGCACGGTTGGACGAGGGGACAATGTCCACAATTTCAGAATGTCAAGTCAGAACTGATTGAAGTTGATGGCCTGCTGCTACGCAATGCGCAGATTGTGATTCCGGCCACACTCCGTGTCGAGATGCTGCGTAAGACTCATGAAGGCCACCGAGGCATTGAGAAATGCAAAAGGCGAGCACGACAGGCTGTTTACTGGCCCGGCATGAATCAAGACATAACGGACATGGTCATGACATGTGACACCTGTCAAAGACATCAACCCGCACAGTGTAAAGAACCACTGCAGCAACACAAACTCACAATGGACAAAAGTGGGCATTGACCTATTTCATGCCACAGGGCATGATTACGTCTTGATCATGGACTATTACTCAAACTATCCGGAGGTACTGAAACTCCATGATCTCACATCTTCATCTGTCATCAAGGCGTGCCAGGAGACATTCGCGCGACATGGAATCCCGCGTGAGATAATGTCAGATAATGGTCCCTGCTTCGCGAGCTGGGAGTGGAAAGAGTTCTCAGACCGATACAGCTTTCGGCATGTAATGTCCAGTCCGCGCTACCCAACGTCAAATGGGAAAGTGGAAAAGGGTGTCCACATCGTTATTAGCAAGGCAACAGATTCACGCTCGGACATCAACCTAGCTCTGTTATCCTACCGAGCAACCCCATTGAGCTCAGGACTGTCGCCAGCGAAGATGCTCTTTGGCAGGAACATCCGGACAACCCTACCGGCGATTCAATTCTGAGACCCCGATAACGCTCTGGTACTCGACAAAATGCGGGTACTACGGTCCAAACAAAAACAATACTACAATCAACATGTGATCCCACTCAAGCGACTGAACATGGGCGACATCGTCAGGATCAGGGACACAGAAGGCGGATGGTCTGGGCCAGCCACGGCTTTCAGGCAGGAGGCACCGTGGTCCTACATTGTCAAGTCTTTGATAGGAGTACTCTTTCGCCGCAACCACCGAGATCTGTTAATGCTTCGGCCTACGATGCCGGTGTTTCCCACACTGGACTTGACCAAGTCCATTAGTCCACAGGACATTCCTCGCCAGACAACACCAGACAGTACTCTTGATTACATCAAACCATCACCCCCCACCTCCACCGTTACGACGCTCCAGCAGAAGCTGTAAGGCACCCGACCAGCTGCATTTGGAACAACACTTGAACACACCCACATGACGAATATAAACATTTCTTTTTTTTTAAAAATAATTTTAAATTCAAATTTTCAGAAAATATTAACAACAAATTACAGAAAGAAAAGCACAAACCCCTCCTCCATATACATAAATAATAAATTAACAAACTTCATCAACACAAAGGCAAAAAAACACACCCATTCAAGAAAAACAAAAAACGAACACCGTCCTCGCTACACCCTTCCAAACGTCCTCCAGCGCTGGGCAGGCCCAGAACATGTGAGTGTGATTTGCTGGGCCCTGTGAGCACCTAGCACACCTGTACTCGCACCCAAAGAACCGGCTTATCCTTGCCCTGGTCATGTGATCCCTATGCAGCACCTTAAATTGTATAAGGCTGAGCCTCGCGCAAGAGGAGGAAGAGTTCACCCTCCCCAGGGCATCTGCCCACATCCCCTCATCAATCTCCTCACACTTACCCTTTAGCTGCTCCACCGAGCCCTCCTCCTCCTCCTGCATCACCTGATACGTTGCCAAGATCCTTCCTTCTCCACCCCACACCCGACAGCGCCCTGTCCTGGACCCCGTGTGGCGGCAGCAGTGGGAACTCCACCACCTACCGCCGAACAAACACCCTTACCTGCATATATCTGAAGGTGCTCCCCGGGGAAATTTGTCCTCCAGCTCAATACAGGCTCGCAAACTTCCCAGCCACAAACAGGTCCCCCATCCTTCTAATCCCTACCCTGTGCCAGCTCAGAAACCCTCCGTCCATCCTCCCCGGGACAAACCAGTGGTTCCCCCGAATCGGGGACCACACCGAGGCCCCCACCTCCCCCTGTGACGTCTCCATTGCCCCCAAAATTTGAGGGTAGCCGCCACCACCGGACTCGTGGTATACCTCGTTGGAGGAAGCGGCAGTGGCACCGTTACCAGCGCCTCCAGGCTCGTGCCCACACAGGACGCCATCTCCAGCCTCTTCCATGCCGCCTCATCCCCCTCCATCACCCACTTACGCACCATTGCCACGTTGGCGGTCCAATAATACCCACAGAGGTTAGGCAGCGCCAACCCCCCTCCCCATCCCTGCACCGCTCCAGGAACACCCTTCTCACCCTCGGGGTCTTCTGCGCCCATACAAACCCCATAACGCTCCTGTTAACCCTCCTGAAGAAGGCCCTAGGGATCAGGATGGGGAGGCATTGGAACAGGAACAAAAACCTCAGGAGCACCGTCATTTTAACTGACTGCACTCTACCCGCCAAAGAGAGTGGCAGCACGTCCCACCTCTTAAACTCCTCCTCCATCAACTCCACCAGCCTTGTGAAGTTAAGCTTATGCAGAGCCCCCCAGCTCCTAGCCACCTGGACCCCCAGGTACCTGAAACTCCTCTCCGCCCTTTTTAGCGGGAGCTCACCAATCCCCCTCTCCTGGTCCCCCGGGTGCACTATGAACAACTCGCTCTTCCCCATATTAAGCTTGTACCCGGAGAAATCTCCAAACTCCCTAAGGATCCTCATCACCTCCGGCATTCCCCCCACCGGGTCCGCCACAAAAAGCTGCAAATCAACCGCATAGAGCGACACCCGATGCTCCTCCCCACCCCGCACCAGCCCCCTCCAGTTCCTCGACTCACTCAACGGCCATGGCCAGGGGTTCAATCGCCAGTGCAAAGAGCAGGGGGGGACAGAGGGGACCCCTGCCTCGTCCTCTGGTGTAGCCGGAAATACTCTGACCTCCTTCTGTTTGTGGCCACAATCGCCACCGGGGCCTCATACAGCAGCCTCACCCACCTGACAAACCCCCATCCCGAACCCAAACCTTTTCAACACCTCCCACAGGTACCCCCACTCCACCCTATCAAAGGCCTTCTCCGCATCCATCGCCGCCACTATCTCCGTCTCCCCTTCCATCGCCGGCATCATTCTAACATTCAAGAGCCTCCGTACATTGGTATTCAACTGCCTTCCTTTCACGAACCCCGTCTGATCCTCGTGTATGACCTGCGGCACACAGTCCTCTATCCTCATGGCCAAAATCTTTGCCAGCAACTTTGCATCTACATTTAAGAGTGAGATCGGCCTGTATGACCCACACTGTAGGGGATCCTTGTCCCGCTTCAGGATCAGGGAAATCAGCGCTCAAGACATCGTCGGGGGCAGAGCCCCCTCTTCCCTTGCCTCGTTAAAGGTCCTTACCAACAGCGGGCCCAGCAGGCCTGCATACCTCTTGTAAAATTCAACCGGGAACCCATCCGGCCCCGATGCCTTCCCCGCCTGCATGTTCCCTATCCCTTTGACCAACTCCTCCAACCCAACCAGCGCCCCCAACCCCGCCACCTGCCCCTCCCCCACCCTCGGAAACCCCAGCTGGTCCAGGAAGCGACCCATCCCTCCCTCTTCCAGTGGGGGCTCAGACCGGTACAGTTCCTCGTAAAAGTCCCTGAAGACCCCATTGATACTGTAGCCACCTGAGTTGGCGAACGGCAAAGGCTGAAGGGAAATTCAGCCAACACAGGCAGAAACCAGCAGGTGCAAGTTTGCTGTGTATTTAAACTCTGCAAAGGCCCAGACAGCATCGATACAAGCAGCCATCTGCATAATAATGTAGCAACCATCTACATACTAATAAGCAATCCCCGGGAACAATAGCAACATTTGGGACAAACAAAACTAAGCCAGACTCCCTGGCGCCAGCAGGAGCCAACAAAAAAGAGGTTAATGGACACCTCAAGACCACCCATCGATCAGGGAACCGCTCCAGTATTGGAGAAATCGAACCAAGCGATTGGAACAAAGTCCAATCACCTAGAACCAGGTACAGGGTCCGCCCCGAAAGGCGGGAAGGCCCTGGGGACTATAAAGTTAAGCCCCCAAGGTCAAATCGTTCTTCTTGACCGGGTCACCCAGCAACGCGAACCAACATTGACCCTCACCGGTCCAACGGCCGCTAAGAGATCGTAAGTCTTAAGTTAAAGCTCGCTACGAGATAGGCGCTCCTAGCTATCAATCCGTACCAACTTCGAATCCCGCAGACTCAGAATCCGAACGAAAAGCCATGTGTTCCCCTGACCTGGTGGGCTGCTCCGAAGCTAAGTATAGGCCTGTTAGTTATAGAAGTAGCTTAGATGTAGAATTTGTGCATGAGTAGCGATTACTGTGGATAATAAATGTGCTTTGATTTAAATCTTACTAATCGGTGTCTTGAGTTATTGGTCATTACTCGAACTTGAACCTCGTGGCGGTATCATAAAGACACCTGGCGACTCGAGAGCAAAGGTTATAAAACAGAGCTAAATGAACCAACCAAAAGTTAGCAACAATACCCACCGCACTTCGCACCGTGTTCCCTCCTCCATCCCTAACTCCCCCGATCTCCCTAGCTGCCTCTCGCTTCCGAAGCTGGTGTGCCAGCATACGGCTCGCCTTTTCTCCGTATTCATATACCGCCCCCTGCGCCGTCCTCCACTGCGCCTCCGCCTTCCTGGTGGTCAACAAATCGAACACAGCCTGGAGGCTACGCCGCTCCCTAAGCAATCCCTCCTCCGGGGCCTCGGCGTACCTCCTATCCACCCTCACCATCTCCCCCACCAACCTCTCCCTCTCTCTCCTCGCCCCGTCTCCTTGTGTGCCCTAATGGAGATCAGCTCTCCTCTGACCACCACCTTCAGCGCCTCCCAGACCACCCCTACTTGCACCTCCCCATTGTCATTAGCCTCCAGGTACCACTCTATACTCTTCCGGACCCGCCCGCTCACCTCCTCGTCCGCCAGCAACCCCACCTCTAGGCGCCAAGCGGGCGCTGGTCCCTCTCCTCCCCCACCTCGAGGTCCACCCAGTGCGGAGCATGATCAGAAATGGCTATCACCGAGTACTCCGTATCCTCCACCCTCGGAATCAGCGCCGTGTTCATGACAAAAAAGTCAATCCGGGAGTAGGCCTTGTGGACATGGGAGAAGAATGAAAATTCCTTGGCCCCCGGTCTCGCAAACCTCCATCGGTCCACCCCTCCCATCTGGTCCATGAACCCCCTCAGCACCTTGGCCGCCGCCGGCCTCCTGCCTGTCCTAGACCTAGAGCGATCCAATGTCTGATCCAGCACCGTGTTGAAATCCCCCCCCCCCATTATCAGGCCCCCTGTCTCCAAGTCCGGAATCCGGCCCAGCATACGCCGCATGAACCCCGCATCGTCCCAGTTCGGGGCATATACATTGACCAACACCACCCGCTCCCCCTGCAGCTTGCCACTTAGCATCACATACCTACCACCATTGTCTGCCACAATGCTCAACGCCTCGAACGACATTCTCTTCCCCACCAAGATCGCCACCCCCCGATTTTTTGCATCCAAACCCGAATGAAACACCCGCCCTACCCACCCCTTTCTCACCACCCTCAGGTGCGTCTCCTGTAACATGGCCACATCCGCCTTCAGCCCCTTCAGGTGCGCGAACACCCGGGCACGCTTGACCGGCCCATTCAGACCCCTTATATCCCGCCGACTAGCCGTATCCCTTCCCAGGCCAGCCACGTGCCCACGCCCCCCCGCATGGCCCGTTCTCCACAGCGGCAGACCCCCGCCCCAACCTCCTCTACCAACTCCAGCTCCCCCACGGCCATTCCAGCAGCAACCCGGTCCCCCCCCTGCCCCAGCTAGGTCCCCCCAGCTGCATTGCTCCCCTCATTGCACTTCCATAAGTCAGCTGACTCCTGCTGACCCCGGCCACTCCCGCCGCTCCATCGACCCCCCCCCCCCCCCCCCCAGTGTGGAACTTCCCCTCTCCCCTCCCCCCGCCCTGTCCACCAGCGGGATCTCGTCCATTCCACTCCCAGCGCGGGAGAAAAAGCCCGCGCTTCCTAGCTCCGGCCCCGCGCCTTCAGCCCTAAACGCGGGGGAAAAAAAGCCTGCGCTTTCCTCTCGCTCGTCCCCGCCTCCCCTGGCGCAGCACCCTTTCCAGGCCCGGTCCCACTACCCCCAACTCAGGCCTCTTCCCCCCCCCCCCCGCGGGGCCCCATCTCCCCTACCAACCATCCACCCCCAAACAGTTTCCCCCCCCCCCCCCCCCGCCCCACGAGCCCGCCCGACTTGTGCTCCAGAACCTGCTGCACCCCTAGCCAAGCTGTTCCAGTACAGCTACAACACTGGCATCTACCCGGCAATGTGGAAAATTGCCCATGTGTGTCCTGTACACAAGAAACTGGACAAATCCAACCCAGTAAATTACCACCCTATCAGTCTACTCTCCATCATCAGCAAAGTGACGGAAGGAGTCATCAACAGTGCCGTTAGTGGCACTTACTCAGCAATATCCTGCTCATGGATGCTCAGTTTGGGTTCCGCCAGGGTCACTCAGCTCCTTACCTCATTACAGCCTTGTTCAAACACGGACAAAAGAACTGAATGCCAGAGGTGGGGTGAGAGTGACTGCCCTTGTCATCAAGGCAGCATTTGACCGAGTATGGTATCAAGGAGTCCTAGCTAAACTGGAGTCAATGGGAATCAAGGAGAAAACTCTCTGCTGGTTGGAGTCATACCTGGCAGAAAGGAAGATGGTTGCGGTGGTTCGAGGTCAATCATCTCAGCTCCAGGACATCACTGCGGGAGTTCCTCAGGGTAATGTCCTAGGCCCAACCATCTTCAGTTGCTTCATCAATGACCTGCCTTCCATCATAAGGTCAGAAGTGGGGATGTCAAGTTACATTTGTGCTACACAAGTGTCAGGCAACGACCAACTCCTAGAAGAGAGGATCTAACCATCACCCCTTGACATTCAATGACATCACCATCACTGAATCCCCCACAATAAACATCCTGGGGATTACCATTGATCAGATGGTACCCCAGAATGCTGATGGCCTCATGGGCTTTTGGCGTGTTTTTAATGTGGTTTTGCAGTTCAGCTACAGCAGCGTAGTCCTTTCATTTGGAGTCAGCTGTAAGTTAATAACTGACTCTGGGCTCTCAACCTCTAAAGGAATTTTTCACCCACCACTTCTCTTTCAAAATCTGAAATTTCTCTCATTTTGCCAGGCCTAAATCTGTGTGAAAAAATGAAAAACTACAAATGTGTGATTTTTTCCCCTGACTTTTCCTCCTCCTGCTGCTTGAAGGAATTAATTCCTTGCTAGCGTGAAGTTCCAACTGGCAGTCATTCATGTGCAGGTACACATGTTATGGTCGTTATGATCCACCAGTGCAAACTGGACACAGAAAATATTCTCAGTGCTGGTAGGGGTCAGACTGGGTTCATTTAATATTGGGTAGGCACCTGCTGCCATGGAAGACCTTTCCATTTCAAGTATCTGCATTACTGTTTGATCTTGATTGAGGCAGGGAGGCAATCAAAAATGAGAAGGCAACTGGGAGAAGGGGAAAAGCTTGGGGAGGTCACCTTGACTGACACATGGCAGCATAGCGGTTAGCACAATTGCTTCACAGCGCCAGGGTCACAGGTTTGATTCCCGGCTTGGGTCACTGTCTGTGCGGAGTCTGCACGTTCTCTCCGTGTGTGCGTGGGTTTTCTCCGGGTGCTCCGGTTTCCTCCCACAGTCCAAAGATGTGCAGGTTAGGTGGATTGGCCATGCTAAATTGCCCTTAGTGTCCAAAATTGCCCTTAGTGTTGGGTAGGTTACTGGGTTTTGGGGATGGGCTTGAGTAGGGTGCTCTTTCCAAGAGCCGGTGCAGACTCGATGGGCCGAATGGCCTCCTTCTGCACTGTAAATTCTATGATTCTACAACTAGCTGAAATTCGATTGAATACACTTGCCATTGACCTGAAAAGGAGGGGCCCACAAATATTGAGTGATCTCTCTGGCATAGTTTTCCCCTTTCCAATCTGGTGCCAACTCAAGAGGATCCCCAGGTATGTAGCAGTAATGCCGTCAGCGATCAAGGTGAGGAGCCAATCACATTGAGATATTCTAACGGACAGCAAACCAGCAAGTTAAACGCACTATATCCTTCAATTGAAATTTAAGTTTTCACACAGTCAAGTAAATTATCATAATTAGATTTAGTTGGAAGCTAAAATCTCAATATGAATAAACTTTTTAAAAATATATCTTAAAAGGACATGGACGTTTATATCACAATAGAGAAATGTGATATTCAGCAAATATAAAATTACCTTATCAGGGCCCGTGAGTGTGTGGCATTAGGAATGAAGTTTGTATGCCATTGAAACCCGTTACACATTTTTCAATAAGATTTAACTTTTTCAAGTGTTTTTACAACAGATTAACAGTGTAAAAGTAGAAAACTTTCCTACATTCACTGATTGTATTGCACTCTGGAGGAACCACAAGAACACACCTTCTGGAGCAGCACAGAATCATTGACAGCATCTTCTAGATTTCTGCATTTAATTGTGCATGCGTGGGATCTCCAGCCCGGAGTTTGCAGTCATATCCACTGCTAGCCCTCATACCGGGTTGCACGTAAAATCCCAGTCCCCAGGTTGTTGTCAGTTTCAGACGATTAATGATAGTGACCGCTGACCGTCTCAATGTCATTGCCACTGCAAATTCTGGGCCATTATCAGACTGGAAAAAATGAATAATGACACAGTTTGCTGTTTGACACTGAGGAATATCTGAGAGATATTTCAACCTAAAACAGCGGTGCCCCAATGGTCAACGGCCATTACTTTTTCTCAATTCATTTTAATGAATTAGATTTATTTTGGAGGCACATCAACGAAATTTGCAGACAGCACAACAATAGAGAACGTGCTTAGCTGTGAAAAGGACATCGGTAGGTTTGTAGATTGGCAGCTAAATATTGACTGAAATTTAATGTAGACAATGCAAAGTGATAAGTTTTGGGACGAAGAATGAGAGGAGGTAAACACAAAAGTTCGAAAAGGAATGGAAGAGGGGAGATTTATGAGATTCAGATACCCAAATCTTGAAAAGTAGCAGCACGGTAGCACAGTGGATAGCATTGTGGCTTCACAGCGCCAGGGTCCCAGGTTCGATTCCCCGCTGGGTCACTGTCTGTGCGGAGTCTGCACGTTCTCCCCGTGTCTGCGTGGGTTTCCTCCGGGTGCTCCGGTTTCCTCCCACAGCCCAAAGTTGTGCAGGTTAGGTGGATTGGCCATGATAAATTGCCCTTAGTGTCCAAAATATTTAGGAGGGGTTATTGGGTTATGGGTATAGGGTGGAAGTGAGGGCTTAAGTGGGTCGGTGCAAACTCGATGGGCCAAATGGCCTCCTTCTGCACTGTATGTTCTATGTAAAAACAAGTTAATAAGTACAAAGCAAATGGAATGTTCTATGTTATGTAGAGTGCAAAATCACATGGTCATGCTAAACCTATACACATCATCCATTTAGCATTGTGTTCAATTTCAATATGCTAACTCGATACGTTCGACTGGATTCTCTGCTGTCAGCATTCTCCGTTGCTCCGGCAGCCCGGGGATTTCCCGACGGCGTGGGGCTGCTCACAATGGGAAACCCCATTGGTCGGCTGGTGAAACAAAAAATCCCAGGGGCCACCAGAAATCTGGTGCGGCGGGACAGAGAATCTCGCCGAATCGTTTTTAAAGTATATTGATTCAGGTTTTACATTTTAGAGAATAACACAACAAAATTACAAAATAATACATTGCCATAAGTAAGGAACAAAGAAAAAAATGGCTCAGCATACATGAGAACAGAGAGACAGGAAGGAGAACAACATCACAACTGGCTCGACATAATCTTTAGACATAACGAGGTACCTATACAGTCCCACCAGAGACCGAGGGAGAAATAGGATGGGGCCATGAAAATCTTGGCGAAATGCCACGTGAGCTCAGGATAGGAGCAATGAGGATAAACATTCTGCGCCATGTCCAGGTGCGCAACAACCTACATCTCCCTCAACTCGAGCAGCACCAATGACCCACCACAGCCTCTACTCCTCGGATACCGGACCCATCAGCACCCATGTAGGAACCAAGCACAGATTCTTCATACCACCCTTACAAAAGCAAAGAAAATATGCGAAACCGCAGTGCTAAGGGGAGTTAAATATTTACCACACAATGCAACTTAACCCCAAGCTAATACCCAGTGTGGAACATCATTCCATATTATTATACAGATTTAAGGTTAACATATTTGGATTATGATCAAACCT
The DNA here is from genome assembly GCF_047496885.1 of Scyliorhinus torazame. Taxonomy (NCBI): domain Eukaryota; kingdom Metazoa; phylum Chordata; class Chondrichthyes; order Carcharhiniformes; family Scyliorhinidae; genus Scyliorhinus; species Scyliorhinus torazame. The sequence goes on from NC_092715.1 coordinate 197,885,627, forward strand.
TCCGAGCCTCCCAAGAAAGGAAGTAAAAGCTAGAACTACCAGAATTAACCCTCAGGATAACAAGGGATTAAAACCCAACACAGGCTCTGTACCTCACAGACACACTGAGCAGCCACCAGGGAAGAAGGCAACATGTCGCTCCATCAACCAAAAAGACATCCCATTCCCCAGGGGGACAACAGGATATCCAACTAGGCCCCCGTGCACCGAGGAAACAAAATCCAACCTCCCAGGATACACCTAACAAGCACCTTCAAGAAGGGACATCCCAGGGCCAACAGGCAACTCGCCACAGCACCAGACCTGGCCTAACCCAACACATCCCGAAACACAAGAAACTATACCTCCAGGACCTCCAAGACACCCAAAACCTACACCCAGCTGAATCCATACCTATTCCACCCCATCCCCACTTAATCTAAGAAGAGGATAATCACTCCAGCCCCAGCCGGGGACCCCACTCTGAGACGAAGAACCGTCAAGCCAGTCAACAATTGGGTGCTCTGGGAGGAACGTCCAATTCCCTCTTCCCCAGTATGACCAGGGGAACCTCCCCCAAACCACTGGACCAGAACAGGATTAGAAACAACACTCTGCTCATCCAGGTGAAGAACATAGAACATAGAATATACAGTGCAGAATATACAGTGCAGAAGGAGGCCATTCAGCCCATAGAGTCTGCACCGACCCAGTTAAGCCCTCACTTCCACCCTATCCCCGTAACCCAATAACCCCTCCTAACCTTTTTGGACACTATTGGCAATTTAGCATGGCCAATCCACCTAACCTGCACGTCTTTGGACTGTGGGAGGAAACCGGAGCACCCGGAGGAAACCCACGCAGACATGGGGAGAAGGTCAAACTCTGCACCGACAGTGACCCAGCGGGGAATTGAACCAGGGACCCTGGAGCTGTGAAGCCACAATGCTAACCACTGTGCAACCATGCCACCCTGAATAAGCTTGAACAGGCAGTTTATCCTTCTCTCAACAGCCAGTTAAACCTACAAGAAGATAGGTGACTACTGTTATGCGAGAGTACCTTTAAGAAATGGGTGTTTATCAGTGATGTCAGAGTGTGGGTGGAGCTGGGCTGTGTCAGCTTTTTACTTTTGTTTTAGACTGTTTGCTGCAGGGTGTGTTTTAGTTTAGTTTTCAGAGCTGGATAGCTGCAGTTATAGCCAGAACAGGTATTAGTCTCTCGCTCTGTAATCTAAAAACTGTAAATCGATCCTTTGGTGATTTAAAACTAATAACTGCTCTCAGTCGTGACTTTAACCTGATGTGCTTCTGTTTAAAGGTTTTGCTTAAGTCTTATGGATGTTAAAAAGGTGTTGTATTCTTTGAGAGTTGTATTTGAACAAATGGTTGCTAAGATGTTCACTGTATGTTTTAAAAAGGTTAACTTGAGTTCATAGAATAAACATTTTTTTGCTTTAAAAATAACTTTTCCATTTCTGCTGTACCATACCTGGAGAGTGGGCCGTGAGCTCCCCATACTACAATCAATTAAAATTTGTGGGTCAGGTGAACTCCGTGATACGCTTTGGGCTCATCCAGGCGAAGAGAGGAAGAAAGAAAGAAAACCCCAAGGGAGAGATGCCCGAACTGACTCAGAATGACCGCCATCCACAGAAAAAGCAATTCCTCTCCTCAACGACCCAGCCACAAGTAGCCAATCTCACCTCAGCGAGCGCCATTATTAAATCTTCTTGTACGAATACATAAAAGAGGACCACAGAGAGACTCAAGCGAAAGATGGCTCAACCTCAAGGAAGAGTCGGAAGGAACCCAGTCCTCCCCAGGATGCCCAAGCCATTGAAGGATAAAGGCATGGAACCTTAAATTCAAGTACTCTTTGAAAAAAAAATCCAAAAACAAACCGACACGGATTAGCACTAACTGGGAGTTATCTTCAATCGCAGTGAGGATTGAACTAACCCTACCAACCCCAACCACCCATCCTTTGCCCACTCACGCTCCACCTATCTTCTCGTTTACAAGTTGGGGTGATAAACACTCCCCTTTCACAGCCACAAGGATTATAAGACACAATAACAAAAAGGAGTAAAACTGTGCACAGATCACACTTCAGATAATTGACACAATATGATTTTGCTAGAACAGGATAATCGACAACATCCGCCCTCATGCTCACACCCTGCATTCCCTTGCAGGAAAAAAGGTAACACTAAATAATCACCAACATAATCACTAATGTCCAAGGTTAGAGAAGAAGTTCAGGATAAAGACGCTATCTATATTGCACGAGAAGGTAAAAGATAGGTCAGGATCAGCGAGCATTCTTCACGATCTCTCAATGATTCCGACGATCGAAGCACAAGGCATCATCACTACCACCATGTTGTCTCTCTGACACCCAGGCGGTCCAACTCCTAGGTCCCGGCCAATTTGGGTTTTGCCAGATCAAAACTTGGACATGAGCGGAGTTCCAAAGGTGAGGAACGAGTGACAGCTTTAGACATCAATGCAACATTTGGCCAAAGATAGCTCTACGAGGAGTCAGAGGCTGGTGGCATACCTGGCATAAGGGAAGATGGTGTTGATTGTTGCTAATCAATTATCACAGCCCCAGCACATTACCACAGGTGTTTGTCAATGCAGCAGCCTTCACCAACGTACCTTCAGCTGCTTCATCCTTGGCCTTCACTCCATCCTAACATCAGAGGTGCTGCAATTTGCTGGTGATCGCACATTGTTCCGTTTTGTTTGCAGTCCCTCAATAATGAAGCAATTCATGTCTACATACATAATTTCTATCTAGATTCTGTAGTGTTCTGCATATCTGTGTGTATGTAAAGGGTTAACACACGGAAGTAACAGCTCAATAACCACTAGATGGCAGCACTAGAGATGGGTATAAAAGATGAACTCAAGGAGAGTTCCCTCCTCTTCGTGTTTGGAGTGATTAGTAACCAGAGGTAGAGAGAGAAAGCTTAGTGTGCAGATATCGTTAATCATATATTTAGTCTTGTTAATTTAATCTAATAGTTTAATTGTTGAAAAGAGAACAAACTCATGGTTAAATTGTTATCTTTACTCAACAAACAGTATTTGCTTTATTTGAAGACTTTGAGTGTTAATGAACATCAAGTGTGTGACCATCTTGGCAGAAAGCAAATGAGTAACAAGATATTACACAATGTAATATAACAGATTCAAAGGAATTGGTTCTTAATAGCTAGTGGGGAGGATCAATCTCTGATTCTTTAACAAAATGATTAAATGTAAAGTCGCCATAGTCCCAGATGACCAGAGGCTGCTTTCCTCTTTGAAGGGGAGAGCTGACTGGTGACGATTTAACCTGAGGATCACTACACCTCAGATGAGGGGGGCAAGGTTGAACAGGCAGGGCCTTCATGAATAACTCAGCTAGTAGGGAAATTGAACTTGCACCATAGGGCTAGCATTGTTGCTTCACAGCGCCAGGGTCCCAGGTTCGATTCCCCGCTGGGTCACTAGCTGTGCGGAGTCTGCACGTTCTCCCCGTGTCTGCCACGGTTTCCTCCCACAGTCCAAAGACGTGCAGGTTAGGTGGATTGGCCATGCTAAATTGCCCTTAGTGTTCAAAAAGGTTAGGAGGGGTTATTGGGTTACGGGGATAGGGTGGAAGTGAGGGCTGAAGTGGGTTGGTGCACTGTATGTTCTATGTTCTATTAGTCTCACTCTACATCACGAACAAGCTGTCCAGCCAACTGAGCTAAACCATGGTTAGGAGCGACCTGTGGCTGACATGGAGTATGGCATGGACTGAAGAAAGGAAAGTCCAATGCAAGTTTATCCAGACGTCCCATCTCAAGTGAATCTTTAATCTCCCACAGCCCTGTCCTTCCTAACACTTGATTTCATGTCCTTTGTATTGCAGGATCCCCACTGGATGAGGCCAGGTCATCCGGGCTCACTGACCCCCATCCAGTCTTTCTGAACACCCTGGAGAGACCTGCGGAAATGACACCGACTTCACAGCACTGCTTCCACCAGCATGATCCCCCAGTGCAGAGAATATCACCTCAATGGGACATGTTAGCGGTCAGGCTCCTGGGTCACCCTCTGGTGAACACCATACACCTGCTACGTCAGCTAGAGGCAGAGACTGCCGAGGGACCGACCGGTCGGTGAGCTGCCCTCAAGATAAATGTTGCAACTCTGGAAAGGATAATCCCATCTCTTGTCCAGATGCAAGTTCAGAGACAGAATTTACAGCAGGGGTGGCAGCAACATTCCAGCACCTACAAGTCCGGCTGGAGGAGTTCAGCGCCTTCAGACACAGGGGATGTTGCTGATAATGTGTGGCACCCAGGCCAATACTGAGAGGAAGGTGTCCGCAGTGGAAGGCCTGGGGCAAAAGCCATGTGTCAGGATGTCCAAGGCTTGGAGCATGCTGTGCTGTCCATTTCTGAGGTGCAGGACAGGAGAACGCAGATTCAGGCGGACAAGTCCCAGGTGCATATGGACATTGCTTCAGCGCTCCAGAGATTGGCTCACTCACAAAGGGCCATGGCTGAGGGCATCAAAAGAATTAGCCAGTCCCTGGCTGGCTTTGACCAGTCACAGAGCAACATGACACAGTCAGAGAGGGACAGGACCGAGGCAATGAGGGGCATGGATCAGCCACTGAGGGACATGTCCCAGTCACAGAGAGACAGGACTGAGGGCATCAACACCATGGTTCAGATGAGAGCGGGTCTCCAGGACGAGCAGCGCCTATGAAGTTGAAGCCTCAAGAACTCACTTCAATGCCCCTCCATCCCATGGAGTAGTCTAGGGGCCATCAAGCACCCTGAGGGAGGAGGAAGTGATGGGGCTCTTCCTGGGGCCTCCTACACGGTAGGTGCGAGAGCACTGCAGCCCTTCTGAATCCCACCCACCTGACACTGGAGCATCTGATGGGCACCGAGCAGTACAGGGTAGCACGTTGTCACCTGTTACACCCAAACATCGGCTGGGCCCATCCTGGCCCTCTACAGGACAGCCGCCATGGGCATTAAAGGGTGAGACAAGCAGTAGGCTGCCTCAACTCCTGATGTGCAATCTGGGGGAACATTCAGAAGAAGCGATAGGCCACAGAAGTTCAGAAAGATAGACGATACTTAAGTTGGCATGGGTGTAACCTGCTGGAATTCTTAACTCTTGAGAAGGTTAAGTTTGAACTGAGGGGAAGGATGGAGGGATTCTACAATTCATGGGCATTATTCATTATGCACTTTCAAGAATTGGATAACTGTATGTGTTAATGGTGACTGTGGGTGATTCCTGATTCCTTTTTGTTATTTGTTTATGTTACTTCTTATTGTTTATTTTTGGTGGGTGTACATTTGGGAGAAAATGTGAAAAAGGAGAATAAAAATATTTATAAACAGGAAAAGCTGGCATGGGTGTAGTTGAACATAGTGAGTCAGGGGGAAAGGCAGCAAACTGTAAAAATGCACTATTAAACACTTTTCCACCACCAGTCCGATCTCCCTCTCACTGTTGCCCCACAAGTGGGATGGTTGTTCTAGGTCTGTATCTTGGTCTGTGCCGGCTGGGGGGCGGAGGTGATGGGTTGTGGAAGTGGGGAGGCCACATCTGACCCATGAATAATCCTCAGGCATCCAGGCTCACTGAGAAGTGACAAGTCATGGGAGCTTCAGTGTGAGGTATGACAGCATCCAGTCCAAGAACCCAAAGCTTGTTCCATCTAGCCCCATCTTGCAGTGATATCATATGCTTGAGTAGTTGGAATGCACTTAGTACTAGGAATGCACTTACCTCTCTTTGATGTGGTCAATGTTTAGAAACATTGAGGTTTCACCACTTAGACCATCGAACCGTAAATGGATATGAAGGGTTCAAAGCTGCGGATAGTTTGTAGAAGCTGTCAATCACAGACCACTACTCGAAAGCTATCAATGGCTTGCAGCTAATGGACCTGTGGGAACCAGACTCAGGCACAGCTGTTCTCCTTCTAGGAATGGATATGTGGAGCTTCAAGGTAAGTATTACAGCTATAATGCTTCCCACCATGCCCCTGTCTGGACTGCCCTCTAGCTTCCAGGCTGGAGTTCCTCTTCTGGGGGTGGGGGTGGGTGGTCTGTTTGTGTGTGTGTGTGGGGGGGGGGATCTGTGTGTTGCGGATGTGTTTGTGAGTGGGAGGAGTCTGTGGTGGGGGTTCCTTTAGGCCAGGGTTCCTTGTGGGGGGTTCCCCTATTAATTACAGGGGTCCTGTGGGGGTTCTCCCTATTACAGGGGTCCCTGTGAGGGGTCTCTTTTGGAGGGGGCCCCGTGGTGTGGGGTGTCCTGCAATTACAGCAAGCCCTTGGGGGGGGGGGGGTCTCCCTATTACAGGGATTCCTGTTTGGGGAGGGGGAGGCATGGCGGTGTTCTGGTAGAGGAGGCGCGGGCAGGCAGTGTATTGTTGAGGGGTGGGGTGGCCCTCAGATGGGATTGGATGGTCTCTACCAGCGTAGCACGGGCATCGTGGACCGGGATTGGCCCATCACGAGCTCCAACATGTCTGGGCCATCCTGGTAAAAACCACAAGTGATCTGCGCCCACGAGATTCCCAGCCACGGGGGCCGGAGAATCGCGGGAGGCCGGAGCATAGGGGCGCCAGGCTTTCTAAATAGATGCAAATGGGTCGTTAAGGGGACCACTGCCAGCGGGCACCGTGGACCTTATTCATGCTGCCAGCAGGGGGGTTGGAGCATCGCGTTCATTCTCCATCCCATCAGGGAATGCATCCCAAGATGGAGAATCCCACCCAAACTATTTCCATTTGTTGGAGAATCTAAAACTCGGGGGCACAGTCTAAAATTAGGGGACTAGACCATTCAGGAGAGATGTTAGGAAGCACTTCTTCACCCAAAGTGTGGTAGAGGTTTGGAACTCGCCCCACAAACAGCAGTTGAAGCAAGAACTGTTGATAATTTTAAATCTGAGATCGATAGATTTGTTTTAAGCAAAGATATTGAGGGATAGGGACGAAAGGTAGGTATAAGGAGTTAGGCCACAGATCAGCCACGATCTCATTAAATGGTGGGACAGGCTCGATGGGCTGAATGGCCCACTCCTGTTCCTATGTTCCTCTGAGATTTATTTCTGCTCCAATAAAAAGGACTTGGCTGAAACTGATGATGTTGGGTGAGGAGTTGCATGTTTGTAGTGTGTATCGCTGTAAAGAAATACTTATATGTGTGTGTGGAAAGATTGACAGTCTTTAAATCAAGCCCCATTCCCCTCCCCTGTCAAAGAGGAGCACATTGCATAACTTTTACAAATGCAAAGTATTTATATTTTGGAGGAGTTACTCTATTTTGTCAGTTATATTTATCCTCTTACCTCTCCATTGCTAAAGGTCATTAATAATGCTGGTTTATAATTCAAAGCGCAGCAACAGGCACAGGTGGAGCTTATGGCTAAATGACAGCAGGGAGCTTGGATGTCCGCCCACACACCTGCCCCACCCACACACCTCTTCAATGTTCCATTAAACCCATTATTTAAAAAAAATATATATTTTATTAAAGTTTTCAAACACAATTTTCCCCCCTTACAAATCAACAAAAGCGGTAACACAATAACTAATAGATAACATTGTTTAAGTAAAGCAGTAAACTAACAAAGTAACAAGAAATGGTGCTTCCCCCCCCCCCCTCCACCCCAACTAGAACAAAAACAAGTTGCCTCCCCCCCTTCCCTCCCTCCCCCCCCCCCCCCCCCCCCCCCCGGTCTTTCTGGGCTGCTGCTGCTGTCTATCTATTTTCCCCTAAGGTTCCGCTAGATAGTCAAGGAATGGTTACCACCGCCTGGAGAACCCGAGCCGATCCTCTCAGCGCAAACTTCATCCGTTCCAGTTTTATGAACCCTGCCATATCGTTTATCCAGGCCTCCACGCCGGGGGGTTTCGCTTCCTTCCACATGAGTAAAATCCTTCGCCGGGCTACTAGGGACGCAAAGGCCAGAATATCGGCCTCTTTCGCCGCCTGCACTCCCGGCTCCTCCGCTACCCCAAATATAGCTAACCCCCAGCCTGGCTTGACCCGGACCTTCACCACCTTCGAGATCACTCTTGCCACTCCCCTCCAATACTCCTCCAGTGCTGGACACGACCAAAACATATGTGTGTGGTTCGCCGGGCTTCCCCCGCACCTCCCGCACCTGTCCTCCACTCCGAAGAACCTGTTCAACCTCGCTCCCGTTATATGTGCTCTATGTAGCACCTTAAATTGGATCAGGCTAAGCCTGGCACATGAGGAACAGGAATTTACCCTACTTAGGGCATCAGCCCACAAACCTTCCTCAATCTCCTCCCTGAGCTCTTCTTCCCATTTTCCTTTCAGGTCTTCTACCAGCTCCTCCCCCTCTTCTCTCATCTCCCGGTATATTTCGGACACTTTGCCCTCCCCGACCCACACCCCCGAAAGCACTCTATCCTGGATCCCCTGTGTCGGGAGCAGCGGAAATTCCCTCACCTGTTGTCTCGTGAACGCCCTCACCTGCATAAACCTAAAGATATTCCCCGGAGGCAGCTCATACATTTCCTCCAGCGCTCCCAAGCTCGCAAACGTCCCATCCATAAATAAGTCTCCCACTCTCCTAATTCCTGCCCGATGCCAGCTCTGGAACCCTCCGTCTAACCTTCCTGGGGCAAACCAATGGCCCCCAGATACTTAATGTTGCCGCCACCACTGGGTTCGTGGTAAACCTTTTCGGGGAGAGCGGTAGCGGCGCCGTCACCAGCGCTTTTAAGCTCGTTCCTTTACAGGACGCCATCTCCAGCCTCTTCCACGCCTCCCCCTCTCCCTCTATCATCCACTTGCGGATCATCGCCACATTGGCGGCCCAGTAATAGTCGCCTAAATTCGGCAACGCCAGTCCCCCTTTGTCCCTGCTACGTTGCAGGAACGCCCTCCTTACCCTCGGGGCCTTCCCTGCCCACACGAAGCTCATAATGCTCCTATCTAGTTTCTTAAAAAAGGCCTTAGTGATCAAGATGGGGAGACATTGAAACACAAATAGAAACCTCGGGAGGACCATCATCTTAATCGCCTGCACTCTGCCCGCCAGTGACAGCGGCAGCATATCCCACCTTTTGAAATCCTCTTCCATCTGCTCCACCAGCCGAGTCAGATTGAGTTTGTGTAAAGTTCCCCAGCTCCTGGCTACCTGAATCCCCAAATATCGGAAGCTCCTTTCCACTCTCCTTAGCGGCAGGCCATCTATCCCTCTACTCTGGTCCCCAGGGTGTATTACGAAAAGCTCACTCTTTCCCACGTTAAGCCTATATCCCGAAAAGTCTCCAAACTCCCTCAATATCTGCATAACCTCTGTCATCCCCCCCACTGGATCCGTCACATACAGCAGTAGGTCATCTGCGTAGAGTAACACTTGGTGTTCCTCTCCCCCTCTAACCACCCCTCTCCATTTCCTGGAGTCTCTCAGCGCTATGGCCAGTGGTTCAATTGCTAGCGCGAACAGTAATGGGGACAGGGGGCACCCCTGCCTTGTTCCCCTATGTAACCGAAAATACTCCGATCTTTGCCGATTTGTGACTACACTTGCACTGGGGCCCCATAGAGGAGTTTAACCCAGCTGATAAACCCCTTCCCGAACCCAAACCTCATCAGCACCTCCCATAAGTACTCCCACTCTACCCTATCAAATGCCTTCTCTGCATCCATTGCTGCCACTATCTCTGCCTCCCCCTCTGCTGGGGGCATCATGATCACCCCCAATAGCCGTCGCACGTTGACATTCAATTGTCTCCCCTTTACAAACCCTGTCTGGTCTTCGTGCACCAGCCCCCGGGACACAATCCTCTATCCTCATTGCCAGCACTTTTGCCAGCAACTTGGCGTCCACATTCAGGAGCGAGATAGGCCTATAAGACCCGCATTGCAGCGGATCTTTATCTCGCTTCAGGATTAGTGATATCGTCGCCTCCGACATTGTCGGGGGTAGAGTCCCCCCTTCTCTGGCCTCGTTAAAGGTTCTTGCCAGCAGCGGGGCCAGCAAGTCCACATATTTCCTATAAAATTCCACTGGGAACCCATCTGGTCCCGGGCCCTTCCCTGCCTGCATGTTCCCCAGCCCTTTAGTCACCTCGTCCACCCCAATTGGCGCCCCCAGGCCTGCCACCACCTTCACCACCTGCTCCTCCACCTTCAGGAACCTTAGTTGGTCCAGAAACTGCTGCATCCTCTCTTTTCCCTCCGGGGATTGGGACCTATATAACCTCTCATAAAAGGTCTTAAAAGGTCTATATATTTGTATCTTCCCTACACTCCGCACCGTAGTTCCAGTTTCATCCCTAACTCCCCCTATTTCCCTCGCCGCTGTCCTCTTACGAAGCTGGTGGGCCAGCAGCCGACTCGCCTTTTCCCCATACTCGTATCTCATCCCCTGTGCCTTCCTCCACTGTGCCTCTGCCTTCCATGTGGTCAGCAGGTCAAACTCCGTCTGGAGTCTTCGCCTCTCCCTATATAGTCCTTCATCCGGGGCCTCCGCATATCTTTTATCCACACTCAAAATCTCCCCCAGTAATCCCTCCCTCTCTTTGGCCTCTGTTTTCCCCTTGTAAGCCCTGATGGAGATCAACTCTCCCCTCACCACCGCCTTCAGCGTTTCCCATACTACCCCCACTTGGACCTCCCCATCATCATTGGCCTCCAGGTACCTTTCGATACATCCCCGCACTCTTCCACAGACTCCCTCATCCGCCAATAATCCCACATCCAGTCGCCAGAGTGGGCGCTGTTCCCTCTCCTCTCCTAGTTCCAGATCCACCCAATGCGGGGCATGGTCTGAAACAGCTATGGCCGAGAACTCCGTTCCTTCCACCCTCTAAATCAGTGACCTACCCAAAACAAAGAAATCTATCCGGGAGTACACCTTGTGAACATGGGAGAAAAAGGAGAACTCTTTGGCCAGCGGCCTAGCAAATCTCCACGGATCCACTCCCCCCATTTGGTCCATAAACCCCCTAAGCACCTTGGCCGCTGCCGGCCTTCTTCCGGTCCTGGATCTAGATCTATCTAACCCTGGGTCCAGCACGGTATTGAAATCCCCCCCCCCATTACCAAGTTTCCTACCTCCAGGTCCGGGATACGTCCCAACATCCGCTTCATAAATCCCACATCGTCCCAGTTCGGGGCATATACATTTACCAGCACGACCTCCATTCCCTGCAGTCTGCCACTCACCATCACATATCTACCCCCGTTGTCCACAACTATATTCCTAGCCTCGAACGACACCCGTTTCCCCACCAATATAGCCACCCCTCTATTCTTTGCGTCCAGCCCTGAGTGGAACACCTGTCCCACCCATCCTTTCCTTAACCTAACCAGATCCGCCACCTTCAGATGCGTCTCCTGAAGCAAGGCCACGTCTGCCTTCAGTCCTTTTAAGTGCGCGAACACTCGGGCCCTCTTAATCGGCCCATTTAGGCCTCTCACGTTCCACGTGATCAGCTGGATTGGGGGGGGGGGGGCTGCCTGCCCGCCCCCCGCCCCGTCGACCAGCCATCACCCACTCTGGGCCAGTCCCACGTCCAGGTCCCGCGCACCCACCAGTCCCCCAGGCGGCGCATTCCGGCCCCGACCACCTCTTCTCTGACCAGCTCCCTCTCGATCCCAGCAGCAGCAACCCAGTTATCCCCACCACCCCCCGCTAGATCCCCATCTAGCATGGTTACTCCCCCCATATTGCTTCCAGAAGTCAGCTGACTTCAACTGTCCCCGGCTTCTCCCGCTCGCTCCTTGACCCCCCCCCCCGTGTGTGGAACTCCCATCTTCCTTGCGCCTGTCTTCCCGCCATCATCTCTCTAGCGCGGGAAAAGACCCGTGCTTTCCTAGAACCGTCCCGCTCCCCCTACAGCCCCGTTCCCATTCCCCATCCCCCACCTATGTCCCTTTTTTCCCCCACCGGCGCCCACATTTCTCAGTGTCCCCCCCGTCAAAGACCGTCCCGATACAGTGAACCTCCCTTTCCCCAATTTACATTTCTACACATCAACATTGTCGTTTCCCCCCCAACATCAGTCCCTCAGTTCTGGTCCAGTTTCTCTTTTTGGATGAAGGTCCATGCTTCTTCCGACGTTTCAAAATAATAGTGTCTATCGTGGTACGTGACCCATAATCGCGCCGGCTGCAGCATCCCGAACCTTACTTTCTTCTTATGCAGCACCTCCTTGGCTCGATTGAAACTCGCTCTCCTTCTCGCCACCTCCGCGCTCCAGTCCTGATACACTCGTATCACCGCATTCTCCCATCTGCTACTCCGTACCTTCTTGGCCCAGCTCAACACAACCTCTCTGTCATTGAAGCGGTGAAATCTCACGACCATCGCCCTTGGTGGTTCTCCAGCCTTTGGTCTCCTCGCAGGGACCCGGTGAGCCCCTTCCACCTCCAGGGGGCCCGAGGGGGCCTCAGCTCCCATTAGCGAATGTAGCATCGTGCTCACGTAAGCCCCGCCATCAGCTCCCTCCACTCCCTCGGGGAGACCCAGGATCCGGAGGTTCTTTCTCCTTGATGTATTTTCCAGGACTTCAATTGTTTCGATGCACTTCTTATGTAGCGCCTCGTGCGTATCCAGTTGGACCGCTAGTCCCAGGATCTCATCCTCGTTTTCAGTTACCTTCTCCTTCACCACACGGAGCTCTATCGCCTGGGCCTTTTGTGTTTCTATGAGCCCATCGATTGCCAGCAACATCGGGGCCAGCACCTCCTTTTTTAACTCCTCCACACACCTTCTGAGGAATTCATCCTGATCCGGTCCCCATGTCGCCCGGCCTCCCTCCGACGCCAACTTGCTTCCTTCTTTTCTCTCCTCTGCTGCTGCCCTCGAGGATCCTTCGTGATCTGGCCACCGCCACCGATCTTTTTCCTGCACTCTGGGGGGGGACTCCTTATTTCTTCACCCCACACCGGGTTTTGTCAAAAAAAAAATTCCCGTTGGGGCTCTCAAAAAGAGCCCGAAAGTCCGTCGGAGCTGGAGCCGCCGAAACGCGCGGCTTAGCTGAGCATCACTGCAACCGGAAGTCTTAAACCCATTGACAGGTAATCAGTACAAAGGGTGAGTGTGGGTTGTTTTATCAGAATTGTGCTTTGCAAATAGCCAGCTGGCTAAACATTGAAAAGATGGTCATCACTAAGCAACACTGTGTTTTGACTTCCTGTCAGAAGGCTACTGCTACATCATTCGTGAATCTGTATTAGTCGCTGTCTATTTGGAAGCCTGTGTAAATAATTATTTACGATTTCAACATAAAATATCTGAGATACAATTTTTCAGAGGAAAAAAAGTTAAATCTAATACTCTCCAATATAGACTGTTCGGAGGAACATTCAGATGCAACTAAATATTAAACCAGCAATTAGCCAGCTTTATTCCCTCTTCCCTCTTTTTAGCCCTTTGGGCAGCACGATAGCATAGTGGTTAGCACTGTGGCATCACAGTGCCAGGATCCCAGGTTCGATTCCCTGTTGGGTCACTGTCTGTGCGGAGTCTGCACGTTCTCCCCTTGTCTGTGTGGGTTTCCTCCGGGTGCTCCGGTTTCCTCCCACAGTCTAAAGACGTGCAAGTTAGGCGGATTGGCCATGCGAAAATTGCCCTTAGTGTCCAAAAAAAGGTTAGGAGGGGTTATTGGGTTATGGGGATAGGGTGGAAGTGAGGGTTTAAGTGGGTCGGTGCAGACTCAATGGGCCGAATGGCCTCCTTCTGCAGTGTATGTTCTATGTTCTATGGTCTATGGTTAGGTAAGGTTCCACCAGTGCCGTGTTTTCCAGTGGCGGAGGCGCCTTGCCATTGGGATCTTCCAGCCCCTCCGATGTCTACACCGTTTTGCATGGCTCATCCGTTCCACCGTGCGTGGGGTGGGGGGGGGGGGGGGAGGGTTGCTTTTGGCGGGAGTGGAGGATCCCCCCGGTGGGAAGTGTGACATTATGTGAAATGTTCAGAATACAAAGGGTTAATGTCATATCATAATTAGCCACGAGAAAAGCGAGGTGCGGAACTATATAAAGCACTGACTCATAGGCTTCTGGGAGAAGGCTGGAGAGGAGCAGTGAGAGAATGTAGAATACAGTTCTAGATATAGTGTAAAGACTAGTGTTAGTAGAGTGTAGATTGTAGATTACTAGATTATTGTTTACTATAGGAGTAAGTGGTCGAGCTTTAATAAGTAGTGTAAATAAAAGTTAGCTTTGTTAATGAACTAAGCTTCTGTGGTCTTTATGAACACGACCACATCCATCCTGATAACAGCATCACAAAGAACACCACAGGAAGGGCCAGAAAATCTGCCCCCCCCCCCAACATTTCAGTTGTAGATATTTTGCTGGTTCTTCTTTCCTTCGGACATATTAATAGACCTGTTTTTTTTAAATTACTGCCAATTTCATATTTTCAGCATTTAAACCTTTTTTAAAAATCTATATTGCTACATTAATGAGCAGTGAGAAGTCACCATCACTGACCACAGTTAGTTTGAGGAGCTCAACAACTTACATTTATCTAGAGCCTTTAAAGTGGTAAAACATCCTAAGACACTTCAGGAAGGTTATCAAATGGAAATTAAATTGCCACAAGACAAATGAGGAGACATTCGGAGAGGTAAACAAAAAAGTGGTCAAAAATATAGGTTTTAAGGACCATCCTTTGGTGTGGTTGCTGGGTTATGGGGATCGGGTGGAGGTGTGGGCTTAGATAACGTGCTCTTTCAGGGGCCATTGTGGACTCGATGGCCCGAATGGCCTCCTTCTGCTCTGTAAATTCTTTCTTTTTTAATATTTTATTAAGGCATATAATTTTAGCAACAATTTTCAAGAAGAAAAAACAACAGAACAAATAAATGTACTGTAAATTCTATGATTCTATCTAAACAATAGAGAAAAACTGGAGAGAAGGAGGTCAATGTTTTTTCATTTGGAGGTTATATTCAGTGCATGGTTCCTCCCACCACCTACTATAATGGTAATAGGTCTGTTTGTTTGCCAAAGTAGCAACAATTAGCCATCTTGTTAGAGCTGAAGAAGCTGTAAATGGTGAGAAGCATTGAAGAACAGGTGGAAGATGTTGATGACTGCCACCATGGATCCAAAGAAACATGTTCCAGCAGCAACAAAAAAAAAAGGGAAGTTGGCCAGGCATGACAGGCAGGGATTGGGGCAAGGCTCGAGCAGGGGAAGGGTTCCTTGCTAAACACAGAGGAGCAATCCTACTTCTCCTGGGCTATAAGGAAACCTTAAAAATATATAAAATACTTACCTGCATGTGCGCTGGCAAGAATCTTGTCTTCTATCACCTTTCTCCTTGCAACTCGAACCTGACCATTCTAACTATGAATCCCTTTTGAAATAATGTTGGAATGCAGCTGACATTATCAGATCCCAGCATTTCAGTATTACTGAGGCCTCAATCTGTCTGAAGCCAGTGGCCTTGAGAGTCTCAAAAATCTTGAATTTAAAATGACGCTGGGCGTGTACACAATAGGTACTGCCTGACTGTCATTTTAAGCTTGCCACCCACACTGTTGCTGTAGGTGGGGCAGAATTAAAATTGGGACTGGAGTGCGAGAATTAGGAACCATGACAAGACCAAAGACAAAATAGCTCAGGTCCTTTGAGAAATTTCACACCTATTGTTGAGTGAGGCGAGGGAGGAAATAGCAGGGGTGCTGGAAATAATTTTCAATTCCTCTCTGGACACAGAAGAGGTGTCGGAGGATTGGAGGATAGCCAATGTCATTATTCAGGAAGGGACAAGCCAGGAAACTACAGGCCAGTCTAACCTTAGTGGTGAGGAAACTATTGGAAGAAATTCTGAGAGACAGGATTAATCTGCATTTTGAGGACCAGAGATTAATCAAGAACAGTCAGCATCGTTTTGGTCATGCCTGACCAACTTGGTTGAATTTTTCAAAGAGGTGACCAGGTGTGTAGATGTTCAATGCTTTTGACATAGTTTACTTGGTCTTCAGCAAGGCTTTTGATAAGAACCCACAGGGGAGACTGATAGCAAAGAGATCCAAGGAAATTTGGCAAATTGGATACAGAATGGCTGAGTGGTAGGAAGCAGAGGGTGATGGTCGAAGGATGTTTTCCTGACTGGAAGCTGTTTCCAGTGGAGCCCTTGCTGTTTGTGGTTTATCTAAATGATTTAGACATGAATGTAGGAGAATTGATAGTAAGTTTCATAGTTTCATAGAACATACAGTGCAGATCCACCTAGCCTGCATATCTTTGGACTGTGGGAGGAAACCGGAGCACCCGGAGGAAACTCACGCACACACGGGGAGGATGTGCAGACTCCGCACAGACAGTGACCCAACAGAAATTGGTGGGGTGGTAAATAGTGAGGAGGATAGCCATAGATTAGAAGAGAATATAAACAGGCTGGTCAGATGGGCTGATCAGTGACAAGTGGATCAGAGGGACCTTTGTGTGCCTGTACACAGATCCCTTGAGGTAGCAGAGCAGGTGGATACAGTGGTTAAGAAGGCATATGGTATACTGCCTTTGGTAGTGAAGGCATAGAGTTTGAGAGCAGGTAGGTTATGCTGGAACTATATAAAACGCTGGTTAGGCCACAGCTAGAGTATTGTGTGCAGTCTGGAATCCACATTATAGTAGGGATGTGAGGAGGAGATTTACCAAGATGTTGCTTTGGCTGGAGAGTTTTAGCTATGAAGGGAGAAAGGATAAATTGGGGTTGTTTTCC
Organism: Scyliorhinus torazame; assembly: GCF_047496885.1. NCBI lineage: Eukaryota > Metazoa > Chordata > Chondrichthyes > Carcharhiniformes > Scyliorhinidae > Scyliorhinus > Scyliorhinus torazame. The sequence continues at coordinate 197,902,348 of NC_092715.1, forward strand.
TTGGAGCAGAGGAGACTGAGGGGGGGACATGATTGAGATGTGTACAATTATGAGGGGCATAGATAGAATTGACAGGAAGAAACTTTACCCCTTGGTGGAGGGATCAATGACCTCGGGGCGTAGATTTAATGTAAGGGGCAGGAGGTTTAGATGGGATGAGAGGGGAAACTTTTTCATGCAGAGGTTGGTGGGACTCTGGAACTCACTGCCTGAAAGGTGGAGGCAGAGATCTTCATAGCAGTTAGATGTGCACCTGCAATGCCAAGGTACACAAGGCTATGGGCCAAGTGCTGGAAAATGGAATGAGAATAGTTAGGTGGTTGTTTTTGACCGGCGCAAACACGATGGGCTGAAGGGCCTACTTTGCCCTGTGGCTATGGCTCTATGAACCTCTGACTCTATTCATCAGCCGTCAGCTTATTCTTTATGAGTCACTGGTTGTTCAGACAGATTCGCTTACAGGTATCAGAAGCCTTGCGTAGCAGTCTATATCCTCTATGTATGATGCAACAGGTAAGAAACAAGCTAAACTACCATCCAATTGAATAGAATTTTGCAATTAATCCTTTGACAAATTATTGCTTAGTGACTCTTACAGACCTACATTACTGAGTTCCAACTGGCACATCTTAGACTCATTTGTTTCTATTCCAAAGATAAGGATTATTACGGTTGATGAACTGCCTGCTGAGTTTTTCAGTTTAGTGGTCCAAACCATTCATTTCAGGCTCCACTACACTCTGTGTAGCATCAGAAATCCCACTATTATATAATTTGCTGTCATTCTAGCGTAATGACAAAGCCTATGAAGAATTTTCTACTCATTTCTGTGATCCATCCAGCACTATCTAATCAATCACGAGCCAATCTGGTTATGGTTCAGGACCAGCTTCACCAAAGTAAAACTCCAAACTTCTGGTACACTAGAATCACTTTGTCTACAGAACAAATAGGTTTTAGATAGTTGCAAATGATTGCAGTGTTATTATTGTCGGCATTTGCATCCGCTTGTCACTATATTTTATACAGGGACTGATTTACAGTTATCTCAAGTGTAGGGTAAATACAGGACAGTCCTGAACAATCTGAATCAATGGAAACCTGACAAGTTAGTGAGGAATGTTTGTGTTGTTGGAAGTGATATACACACATTGCTAAAAGAAAGGGCTTTGATCCATGCTTCCAAATGCAACCTGCTTCCAAGAGGAGACTCATCATCGGAACCAGAGGTCGTCTTGTTTTTTTCTAACTGTATGGCAGGCTGAGGAGTTGAAACACTGTCTCATGCAAGTCAGTGAAATGATTTTATTGACCCGTGCAGGCATTTGCTGGCAATCATTGGCGGTGATAATTCCAAGACACAATCGTAAATTGCCATTTTTAAAAACAACATGAGTGCAGCGTGTGCAGTTGTCTGAATGTTGAATTGGATGCTAGTTAAACTGCTGTGCAATATGAACGGGGTGAGTTCTTTAGCAAACGAAGTGCAAGGTTATTTGAAGTTTCTTTGGGAATGAAGTTACCTCCATTTGCATAGGGACATGGCTGTCTATCAGCTGAGCTGGAGTTACAATACTGTCTGATCACAATGTAACTACTGTCCAGAATATTGATTATGCTCTTTCAGAATATTTTCATGCTACCCACTTGTTATGTAGATATTCAAAATAATTTCCTTAAATATATAATCCAGGGAGAATAGAGGGGGGAATTGGAAAGGGCATGTTGCTCCCCATTACTATTTGCCCTAGCTATTGAACCGCTATATGTCGCTGAGAGCCTCGAGGAACTGACGGGGACTGGTTCGGGGGGTTGGAACATCGGGTCTCGCTATACGCGGATGATTTGCTCCTGTACATTTCGGACCCTGTGGAGGGGATGGAGGAGGTTCTGCGGATCCTGAGGGATTTTGGTAGTTTTTCAGGGTACAAACAAAAGAGCGAGTTGTTTGTGATCCAGGCCTAGGGGCAGGAGGAGAGACTGAAAGAGCTGTCGCTCAGGATGGTAGAGAAAAGTTTTCGTTACCTGGGTATACAGGTGGCCAGGAAATGGGATGCCCTACACAGGCTCAACCTGACCTGGTTGGATGAGCAAATGGAAGGGGACTTTAAAAGGTGGGACATGCTCCCGCTGTCACTGGCAGGGAGGGTGCAGACCGTGAAAATGACTGTCCTCCCCAGATTTTTGTTTGTCTTTCAGTGCCTCCCCATCTTCATCCTTAAGGCCTTTTTTAAGCGGGTGAGTAGGATCATTTCGGGCTTTGTGTGGGCGAATAAGACCCCGCATGTAAGGAGATCGCTTTTCGAGCGCAGTCAGCCGGGGGGGGGGGGGGGGGGGGGGGGTGTTGGCGCTGCCGAACTTTCTCAACTACTACTGCCAATATAGCTATGATTAGGAAGTGGGCGATGGGGGCGGGGGGGACAGCGTGGGAGCAGCTGAAGGCAGCGTCATGTAAAGGTACTAGTCTGGGAACTTTGATAACGGCTCCTTTGCCGTTCTCGCTGACCCGTTACTCCACAAGTCCGGTGGTGGTGGCGATACTGCGGATCTGGGGGCAGTGGAGGAGGTACAAGAAGGTGGAGGGAGCGTCGGTCTGGACCCCGATATGCAACAAGCACAGGTTTGTCCCGGGTAGGATGGATGGTGGGTTCCAGAGCTGGCAGAGGGCAGGCATCAGAAGGATGGGAGATCTGTTCATAGACAGAAGCTTTCCCAATTTGAAGGTGCTGGAGGACAAATGTAATCTGCTGCCAGGAAACGCCTTTAAATATCTGCAAGGACGAGCCTTCCTGAAAAAACAGGTAGTGGCCTTTCCGACGCTGCCGCCACTGAGGATACAGGACAGGGTGGACTCCGGCACCTGGGTGGGGGAGGGGAAGGTGTCGGATATCTACCTGGAACTACAGGAGGCGAAGGAAACCCCGGTGGAGGAGCTCAAGGGCAAGTGGGAGGAGGAGCTAGGTGAGGAGTTGGAAGCGGGTCTGTGGGCAGAGGTCCTGGGCAGGGTTAATTCCTCCTCACCATGTGCCAGGCTCAGTCTAATTCAATTTAAGGTTGTCCACCAGGCACACATGACGGCAGCGAGAATGAGCAAGTTTTTTGGTCTAGAAGACAGTTGTATGAGGTGCAAGGGCAGCCCTGCAAACCATGTCCACATGTTTTGGGCATGCCCGGAGCTTAGAGAGTTCTGGCAAGGGTTTGCGAGGGCAATGTCCAAGGTGCTTAACACACGGGTGGTGCAGAGTCCAGAGATAGCGATCTTTGGAGTGTCAGAAGACCCGGGAGTTCAGGGGGCGACAGAGGCCGATGTCTTGGCCTTTGCCGCCCCTGTAGCCCGGAGATGGATTTTATTAATGTGGAGGGACTCAAAGCCCCCGAATGTAGAGACTTGGGTTAACGACATGGCTGGGTTTCTCAGCTTCGAGAAAATAAAGTTTGCCTTAAGAGGGTCTACGCTAGGGGTCTCTCGGAGGTGGCAGCCGTTCGTCGACTTTCTCGGGGAAAATTAAAATGTCAGCAGCAGCAGCAATCCGTAGGGGGTGGGGGGGTGCCTCATTGGGATGGTGTGGGAAGACTGAGTCGTGTGGGGTAATGTCTGTTTAATTGTTATTGTATATTCTCTTTTTGCACTATGTAAATGTTCACTCTTGTTTGTTTTGTTATTATTGTTACTACTGTTTTATTATGAAAAATTCTGCAAAACCTTAATAAAAATACTGTTAAAAAAAAAAGAAAATAGTTGCGAGGATTGTGATAAGGGATTGCTAAACTACAGTTGCACCTAACACAAACAACACATAAACTTCACACCGCCTGTTAATTTAAATGGTTGCCGGATGCAGTCAGCTTTAAGCACGCTGTCGATTGGCTCTACACCCGAGTAAGGGGACATGAAATCACGGGAGGCGCGCACAAGCTCAAGCCAGCCTGCACTACACAAATGAGGGGCTGCAATGAGGCTGCAGCAGGAGCTGGAAGTTGTTCTTGTTATATTACACTTTGTGGTAATATGCCGTTATTCTTTGCCTTTTCATCCAGAATGGTCTGATGAGTTGATGATAAAGAAACTACCAATCTTTAGATTGAAGCAAAACTAATTTATTGAATAACAATTAATTAAATAAAGTTTTCACACACTGAGCTATAACTACTAATAAAGTAAGATTGAATCTGTTAAACAGTAATCTATAATCTAGTATTAACTAGTGATGACCTTGTGTTAACTCTCTCTCTAATCTAAACTACTCCTCGTGCTGTGATCAATCTGCCTCCTCTGCTAACTCTCCACTAACCACCCAGCATTCCCTAGGGTTTGATTTATATACTGAGGAATGGTGGTGCCCTCTAGTGTTTGAATTACACTGAGATGTAATAATTAACCCTTCTCTAGCTTGCCTATATACATATCATTACAGTTCTGTCACTTAATCACATTTCATAACAGTACAATGGGATTGAGAGTGGGTCCAAGAAATACAAATGCTGCACTGGGGCCTTGGTGCAGGAAGAGGGAAAGAGAAATGTGATCTATCCAAATGGATCCAGGAGGCCTTCCAGACAAACTTAGTGAAAGCAGTAAAACCAGATAGCATTAGTGATTAGTGCTAGGAGGCAAACCTCACACATGATCAAGGTCAGTGAATGTATCTTCAAATGACATATCCCACCAACTGCCCCACTGGCCTCACACACTGCTCAGAGGAAGATTCAAAATGGTGATGGGACCTGCCCTGCAGCAGCAGGAATGCAATTAATGAATTTAAAAAGCCAATTTTTAAAAAATTATTTTATTTGGACGGAAGCATCGCTGGTTAGGCTAGCATTTATTGCTCATCACTAAATTCCATTGAGAAGGTGATGGTGAGCTACTTTCTTGACCGCTGCAGTCTATCTGGTGTAGGTACTCCAACAGTGCTGTTACAAAGGCATTTCCAGAATTTTGAGCCAATGACAGTGAAGGAGCAGCGATATGGTTACAATACAGGATGGTGTGTGACTTGGAGGCTGTGGTAGCGTGGCCCCTTTAAATGGGCTGGCTCGATAGACCACATGACTGACTTGGGGCCAATCATGCAGGAGCGGGAGAACCCCAGCCAATTGGGAGTTTGCGTGGGGCCCTGGGAGCAGGTCTCCAGGCAGGTGTGGATGCTGGTACTGAAGGGACGAGACAGGTTATCTTGAGCTCTGTGCCTGTATGCTCACCAGTCTTTGCCTTTCATTAATAAACCCCTTGTTAACTATTGGAAGCCTCCAGAGTGTTTCTTGAGCCACTACAGAGGGGAACTTTCAGATGTTCCCTTAGGTCTGCTGTGTGTCTCCTTCCAGCTGGTAGAGGTTTGGAAAGTGCTGTCAAAGGCACCACGTCTTTAACATCGTGCATACTGCTGTCACAGTTCGTCTGTGGTGGAGGGAGTGAATGTTTAAGGTGATTACTGAGGCTCTGATCAAGCGAGATGCTTTCTCCTGGATTGTGTTGACCTTCTTGAGTGTTTGCAACATGATCAGCCTTTTTTCAAAATCAAGTACAATCCTGAGCTCCCTGAGTAAACCATGGATGGAGCTGTCTTGCTGAGTCTTTGTTTTTCAATGGAATGCATGTGTGGTTAACATTTTGAATTGTTTCTTTAAATGTTTACATTATGTTTAAATTACGTAATACTCGCTCTAAAATAGCTTTATGCCTCATTGGTTCCACAATGCATTGGTTAAGGAAACTGTTGGGGAAACATTCTACGAACTCATCTTCTGGACCATCTATACCAATTTGATTGGTCCTCCCTGTATGAAGATTAACGGACCTCCCATAATTATTATATTGCATTTGGTACAAGCTCCAATAATTTATTACCAAAGAGAAAATGTTGGAAAATCTCAGCATGTCTGGCAGCATCTGTAGGGAGAGAAAAGAGCTAACGTTTCGAGTCCAGATGATCCTTTGTCAAAGCTATAAGACAGAGAAAGTGGGAAATATTTATACTGTGGAGTGAGAATGAAAAATGAGTCATAGCCACAGAAACCCAGGGAAACCGGGTGCTAATGGCCACAGAAACCAAGGGGAAAGAGTGCTAATGGCAGTCTCCAGAGAACAAAAGGTGTGAAAGGCCAAACAGCAGAGAAACTAACATCAAAAGGGTAGACTGTGACTGATGTAGATGTGGGGGAGGGGAAGGGGTAAGCAAACAGGGGGAAAGGATAAGGAAAGGTGGATAAGATGGGAGGGTTAAATATATATAAAGAAAGACAAGAAAGAATTGGTAAAAGACAGTTAAAATGAAATGGGATGCAAACAAATGGGTCGAGGTGGGGTAGAGCTAATCATCAGAAGTTGTTAAACTCGATATTGAGACTGGAAGGCTTTAGCGGCCAAACCGGAAGATGAGATGTTGGTCCTCCAGTTTGCGTTTAGCTTCACTGGAACATTGCAGCAGACCAAGGACAGGCATGTGGACATGGGAGCAGGGTCTTGTGTTAAAATGGCAAGCAACAGGAATGTCAGGGTGCTCAGCAAAGCGATCACCCAGTCTGCATTTGGTATCTCTGATGTAGAGGAGACCACAGTGGGGGCAGCGAATGCAATAGACCAGATTGAAAGAGGTGCAAGGGAAACGCTGCTTAACCTGGAATGAGTGTTTTGGGCCTGGGATGTTAAGCATGGAAGAGTGGCAGGTGTTACACCTACTGCGATTGCATGGGAAGGTGCCATGGGAGAGATGTTGGGTATGGTGGAGGAGTGGACTAGATTATCTCAGAGGGAACGGTCTCTGCGGAATGTTGACAGAGGGAGTGAAGGGACGATGTGTTTGGTGGTGGTATCACGCTGGAGTTGGCGAAAGTGGTAGAGGATTTATGCTTTGCATATGGAGGCTAGTGGGGTGTAATGTGAGAACGAGGGGGACTCTATCCTTGTTCTGGGAGGGGGGGGAGGGGGTGGGGGTAGTGGCGCCGGAGATGGACCGCACCTATGAAGTTAGTTTCTGGCCTTTCACACCCTTTGTTCTCTCTGGGGACTGCCATTAACACTCTTTCCCCATGGTTTCTGTGGCTATTAGAATCCCGTTTCCTTGGGTTTCTGTGGCTATGACTCATCTTTCATTCTCACTCCACAGTGTAAATATTTCCCACTTTCTCGGTCTGTTAGCTTTGACAAAGAGTCATCTGGACTCGAAATGTTAGCTCTTTTCTCTCCTTACAGATGCTGCCAGACCTGCTGAGATTTTCGAGCATTTTCTCTTTGGTTTCAGATTCCAGCATCCACCGTAATTTGCTTTTATCCAATAATGTATTGTTTAATGCTCCGATCAATCGTATAATTACTGTTTGGGGGGGCTATAAACTACTCCCACCCGTGTTTTCTGACTCTTGCTATTCCTGGGGTGGGATTTTCCCTAAAACCCGGTGCATGTTTCGCTGCAGCAGAGGTATCCCGCCATGGGCCAGCGCCAGGATCTTCTGGTCCCGCCGTTGTCAATCAGGTTTCCCATTGAATGCACCCCTCGCCACCAGAAAATGCATGGCTGAAGATCCCGCTGACAGGAATGGCAAGCAAATTCCAGCCATAATCGCCACCCATACTGACTCTACTTCATGAACCTCTGAGTCCATGTCCTTCCTCACGAATGTCCATATGTCACCATTTACTGTCAGGTCTATCCTACATAAAACCATAAGGCATAGGAGCAGAATTAGGCCACTCGGCCCATCGAGTCTGCTCTGCCATTCAATCATGGATGATATTTTCTCATCCCCATTCTCCTGCCTTCTCCCCATAACCCCTGATCCCCTTGTTAATCAAGAGCCTATGTATCTCTTGTCTTAAAGACACTCGGTGATTTGGCCTCCACAGCCTTCTGCGGCAAAGAGTTCCACAGATTCACCACCCTCTTGCTGAAGAAATTCCTCCTCATCTCAGTTTTAAAGGATCATCCCTTTAGTCTGAGATGGTGTCCTCTGGTTCTAGTTTTTCCTACAAGTGGAAACATCTTCTCCACGTCCACTCTATCAAGGCCTCGCAGTATCCTGTAAGTTTCAATAAGATCCCCCCTCATCCTTCTAAACACAACGAGTACAGACCCAGAGTCCTCAACCGTTCCTCATAAGACAAGTTCTTCATTCCAGGGATCATTCTTGTGAACCTCCTCTGGATCCTTTCCAACGCCACCACATCCTTCCTTCGATACGGGGTCCAGAACTGCTCAAAATACTCCAAATGGGGTCTGACCAGAGCCTTATACATGCTTTGCCATTCTGTCTTCAGAATATTTATTTCCCAACCTTAAGTCATCTTGTGACCACGTCACTAATGATGATTAGGTCTAAATGAGTTATCTCTATTTGTGCTATGAGTTAATCTATTGTATCGTGGATGTTGTGCTCATTCAGATAAAGTGCCTTTAATTTCATTTTTTTACCACTATTCTCTGCACGGTGCTTCCTCGCTGATTACTGTTAAACTTTCTGTCCATTCCTGTCCCATTCTGTTTGTATTTACACATATTACTACCCTCTTCCATTGCTTCAACTTTTCTCTTTGGATTTCTTAATCTCCTTTCACCCAAAACCTCCTTTCCTTTGGTTAGTTTGAAGCCTATCCACAGCCCTGGTTATGTGAATTGCTAGGCCTCTGGTTCCAGCCCAGTTTAGGTGGAGCCCATCCCAACTGGACAGCTCTCTTTTTCCTGAGTGTTGGTGGCAGTGGCCGAAAATCGAAACCCCTTCTTCCACGCATTTCTTTTTCTTTTTTTAAATTAAAAATTTAGAGTACCCGATTCATCTTTTCCAATAAGGGGCAATTTAACGTGGCCAATCCACCTACCCTGCACATCTTTGGGTTGTGGGGGCGAAACCCACACAAACATGGGGAGAATTTGCAAACTCCACACAGACAGTGACCCAGAGCCGGGATCGAACCTGGGACCTCGGTGCTGTAAGGCAGCAGTGCTAACCACTGTGCCATCGTACTGCCCCCCTTCTTCCACGTATTTAATTCCCTAATTGGTACATGGCTTAAAAAGCAATCCAGAGATGAGATCCTTTCTTATTCTGAATTTTAATTTGGACCCTAACTCCTTAAACTCTCTCAGCAGAACATCATTCCTAGTTCAACCTATATGTTGTTTATTTGGATCACAACAGCTGGATTCTCCCGTTCACACTCAGCTGCGAGGAGATGTCCTTCACCCTGGCACCACGCAGCTAACTTAACCTCCGAGCTCCCATATAAAGCTGCAGAAAACAGTATCTATTCCCCAATGGTTGACAGGGCCCTCGACTGTGACTGCCACATTTCTTGCACTTCTGCTCTCACCTTTCCTCTGCCCCCCGGAACCATGATAGGGCTCCCTTGTCCTCACCTTCCTCTCTACCAGACTCTGTAATCAACAGATCATTTGCCACTATTTCCGCCACCTCCAGCCTGATGCCACCACCAAACACGTCCTTACCTCCCCTTTCAGCATTCAATAGGGACCATTCTCTCCGTGATATCTGATGTGTAAGGCAGGTCGGTTCGGTGTGGACTGCACTTGATGCAGCGATGTGAGAAACAGACCTCTAACACTGTAGAAGATCCAAATTGGTTTTATTGAACGATAGAACTAACATACATATTTAACTGTGGGTCGACACTATACTGAACTGACTGGAGACCTTGTACTAGCCTGACCAGACTCACTATCTACCGCATGGTGTTTGCACTGTGCTAGCTCGTGGATTCTGACTGTCTCAGTGGCTGGGTCCAGAGAGAATGGGAAACCTAGTGCCCTCTGCCTTTATAGTGATGGTGTCCTGTCTGGTGATTGGCTGCACTGTGCTGTGTACTTACTGGTCATCCGGTGTGTCAATCACTGCCTGTCTTCACTTCATTATATACATGCGTGGATATTATGACAATATCCAGGGTCCACTCCGCAGTCACTAACGTTTTAGATTTAGATTTATTGTCATGTGTACTGAGGTACAGGAAAAGTATTGTTCTGCATACAGTCCAGGCAGATCATTCCATACATGAAAAACAAACATATGATAAATACACAATGTAAATACATAGACAGAGACATTGGGTGAAGCATACTGAATGTAGAGCTACGACAGTAGAGAAGATGCTTAGAGAGATCAGTTCAGTCCATAAGAGGGTAATTCAAGAGTCTGATAACAGAGGGGGAAGAAGCGGTTTTTGAATCTTTTGGTGTGTATTCTCAGACTTTTGTATCTCCTGCCTGATGGAAGAAGTTGGAAGAGAGAATAATCTGGGTGGGAGGGGTCTTTGATTATGTTGCCGGCTTTCCCAAGACAGCAGGAGGTGTAGACAGAGTCAATGGATGGACAGAGCTGTGTTCACTACTCTGTAGTTTCTTACGGTCTTGGGCCGCGCAGTTGCCATACCAGGCTGTGATACAGCCAGATAGGATGCTTTCTATGGTGCATCTGTAAAAGTTGGTAAGAGTTAATGTGGACATGCCGAATTTCCTTAGTTTCCTGAGGAAACATAGGCGCTGTTGTGCTTTCTTGGTCATAGTGTCGGCCAGGATAGATTGTTGGTGATGTGCACACCTCGGAAGGTAACCATCTCCACCTCGGTCCCGTTGATGCAGACAGGGGCATGTGTGAGACTTTGCTTCCTGAAGTTGATGACTAGCTCCTTAGTTTTACTGACATTTGAGTAAGAGATTGTTATCGTTACACCACGCCACTAGGTTCTCTATCTCCCTCCTGTTGTTTGCGATCTGACCCACTATGGTCATGTCATCAGCAACTTGTGACGGAGTTGGAATGAATTTTGCCACACAGTCGTGTGTGTACAGGGGAGTATAGTAGGGGGCTATGTACGCAGCCTGGTATTGAGCACTATTGTGGAGGAGGTGGCATTGTTTATCCTTACAGATTGTGGGCTATGGGTCAGGAGGTCGAGGATCCAGTTGCCTAGAGAAGAATCAAGTCTTAGATTTTGGAGTTTGGATATGAGCTTGGCTTGTATTATGGTGTTGAAGGCGGAGCTGTAGTCAATGAGAAGGAGCCTGATGTAGGAGTCCTTGTTGTCGAATTTCTTCCTCCACAGATGCTGCCTGACTTGAGTATTTCCAGCATTTTCTCTTTTTGTTTCAGACTTTCCAGCATCTGCAGTATTCTGCTTTTCTTAGCTGGATTGCAGGTATAAAAGTTCCAAGTCAGAGACTGACAGTTAATCTAAGTTATAGCTCGAGAAAAGCTAACAGAGATATCCCAAATTCCCGACTTAGTAGTTGTTCCCCCTCACACTTAAGTCTCGTCTCTTTGATTCCCTTATTTAAGATTCTGAAGGGGTTTGACAGGACAGGGTAGACAAGCTGAGAGCTTGTTTCGACAGGCTGGGAATCGAAAACACGGGATAAGGAGATCATCATTTGGACTGAGTAGAGGAGAAATAGCGTCACTCGAAGGATTGTGAATCTTTGGAATTCCTTACCCCAGAGAGTTGTGGATATTCGATTGTTGAATATTGTATATTTAAGACAGAGATAGATTAATTTTTGGTCTCTCAGGGAATCAGAAGTGTAGAATGGGCAGGAAAGTGAAGGTGAATTCTAAAATCACCCAAGATCATTTCAAATAGCAGAGCAGGATTGATGGACTGTATGATCTATTGCTTCTTGGTGGCTCAGGAACCTGGGTTCAATTCCGGTCTCGGGTCACTGTGTGGAGTTTGCACTTTCTCCCCGTGTCTGCGTAGGTTTCCTTCCACAGTCCAAAGATGTGCATCTTAGGTGGATTGGCTATGCTAAATGTTAGGTGGGGTTACTGGGTTCTGGGGATAGGGTGGAGGCATGGGCTTAAGTAGGGTGCCATTTCTAAGAGCCGGTGGGCTGAATGGCCTCCTTCTGCACTAAATTCTATGATTCTATCTCTTGTGTTCTTGAGCGTTTTTGGAGCACATTCATTCAAGCAAGTGGAGAGGATTCCATCACACTCCTGGCTTGTGCCCTTTAGTTAGAGGAACGGGCTTTGGGGAGTCAGAAGGCGAGGTTCTCTCTCTAGAATTCCTTCCCTCTGACTTGCTTTTGTAGTCACAGTATTTGTATAGATGGTCTAGTCAATCATAAGTCCCTAGAATATTGACAGTGGGGGATTCAGCAATGGCGATGCTTTTGAATGTCAAGGGGAGATGGGTAGATTCTGTCTTGTTGGAGATGGTCATTGCCTGGCACTTGTGTGGAGCCTGAATGTTGTCCAGGTTTTGCTGTTCATTGAAGCAGACTACTTCAGAGGCATCCTGAACAGTGCTGAAAATTGTGCAATCAGCGACGGACATCCCTACTTGTGAACTTGAAACAGCAGGAACTGGTTGGGCCTAGCACTGATTTTACCACAGCAATGCAATTTTGAGTGAAACCAAAAAGAAAATGCTGGAAAATCTCAGCAAATCTGGTAGCATCTGTAGGGAGAGAAAAGAGCTAACGTTTCGAGGCCAAATGACCCTTTGTCAAAGCTCTTTATGAGTGAAACACAGGCCCACAGCTGTGTCAGCACCCTGCAACTTGGAAGAGGGAGCTGGATAGCAGAAGGTCGGAGGTGGAATCAATTTGAAAGATTTTAAATGTACACACGCAAAGAAAAATGGCAAGGATGCTCACTTTCTGGTTAGGAGGCTTGCCAATGTGTTAGGGTCTCCTGAAGACCAATGCAGTGGGAGTCATTTAGGGGAGGCGGTGGCGTAATGGTATTGTCACTGGACTAGTAAACTAGAAACCCAAGGTAATCTTCTGGGGACCCGGGTTCGAACCCGCCAGTGCAGATGGTGAAATTTGAATTCAATAAAAAAAATAAAAAAATTTTTTTTTTTTTTTTTTAAATCGGGAATTAGGGCAATGGAGGCAACACATGAGATTTGGGGGGGGCGTCAGTGTGGTCACCGATTTATAACAACCACCGGTTTGCCCTGGGGGGGCTGGATGGGGGCTTTAAGGGATTGCGGCGAGCAGGGTCTGAGAGATTTGGGGACCTATTCATTCAGCAAGGTTTCCCGACCTTGGAGGCACTAGAGGAGGAGTTTGAGTTGCCGGGCGGGAACGGGTTTCGGTACCTATAGGTACGGGATTTTGTCCGGAGGCAGGTTCCTGGCTTCCCTCGCCTCCCCCTGAGGGTGTTACAAGATAAGGTGATGTCAAAAATAGAGGTTGGAGAGGGGAGGGTCTCGGAGATATACAAGGAGTTGATGGAGTGGGAAGGGTCCCCTACCAGGGAGCTGAGGAGGAAGTGGGCAGAGGAGCTGGGTGGGGAGATAGAATTCGAGCTGTGGGAAAAAGCCCTGAAGGGAGTCAATTCATCCTCGTGGTGTGCCAGACTTAGCTTGATGCAGTTCAAGGTGGTCCACAGGGCCCACATGACGGCAGTCCGGATGAGCAGGTTCTTTGAGGAGATGGAAGACAGATGTGGGCGGTGTGGGAATAGCCCGGCAAACCATGTACATATGTTTTGGGCATGTTCGAAATTGAGGGGATTCTCAGGGATTTGCGGACGTTATGTTAGAGGTCCTGGAAGGGAGGGTAACTCCGAGTCCAGAACTGGCAATCTTTGGGGTATCGGAAGATCCGGGGGCAAGGGGAGGGGGCCGGGGGGCGGGGGGGCGATGTTCTGGCCTTCTCCTCCCTGGTGGCCTGGTGGCCCGGAGATGGATTTTGCTGGGGTGGAGGGACTCGGAGCCCCCGAAGTCAGGAGTGTGGGTCAGCGATATGGCAGGGTTTCTCAGTCTGGAGAAAATTAAATTTGCTTTGAGAGGATCAACTCAGGGGTTCGCCCGGAGATGGCAACCGTTCATCGACTACTTCAAGGAAAATTGAATGTCAGCAGTAAGGGGGGGGGGGGGGGGGGGGGGGGAAACAGGAGGCATGGCAATGTTACAACGGGACAGAGAATACAGTTTACGGGCAGCTAGGGAATAGAGCGGAGGAGTAGGGGGTGTTGTTCTGTAGGGTTTTTTTTCTTTTCTTTTTTTTTTTTTTTAAACGTGTGTCGGCCTGCGCGATTGTTTAAGAGATGTGAATATGTTAAACTGTGAAAATTACAAATGCTTCAATAAAATATTTTCTAAAAAAAAAGAGCTGGAATTAGAAGTCTGATGATAACCATGACACCATTGCCAATTGTCATAAAAACCCATCTGGTTCACTAATGTCCATTAGGGAAGGAAATTTGCCATCCTTGCCTGGTCTACCCTACGTGTGACTCCAGACCCACAGCAATGTGGTTGACCCTTAACTGCCCCCTCAAGGGAAATTTGGGATGGGCAATAAACGCTGGCACAGCTAGTGATGCCCATGTCCCATCAACGGACAACAAAAAAAAAAAAAAAAAAAAAACTGGTGCTGATGGTGCCTTCATTTAGTTCCTGCTACTTCAGCCTCAGAGGCTCTCTCACTGGTGAGACAGTGAAGGCCGCCGTTGCAATAGGCCTGTGACCTCGTGGGAAATTAAACAAGGGCCCTACTGCTACAGAAGCAGGTGGGGCCAGCATCTACCATGGTCCCACCTCCTCAAAATGTTCAAAGTTGGAAAAACTCAGCCTAAAGCTTCACCTCACTCTTGCACACTCAGCACTGCTGCAAGTCTCACACCCACATCTCACAGCTATTCAACCAAGGCAGGCATATCACCACATTCCATCACTAACATTCTTCCCCTTTTGCTTGGAGGACTAAACGACAGATATCCGGAGGGGCAGAAACTAACCCCCGTGGAGAAGATAGCACTGGCAAGCATTTGCACAGCGATGGCCGAGGCCATGTCTAGAGGCGAGGCTGAAACTGCCCTCATAACTAAATCTTCCTTCTCACATCCCACTTAATGCTCAGCCTATAACATATTCTGTTTTGGTAAACGGGGAGATGTTTCAAATAATTCCTTCTCCAGCCTAGTATGAGATATATCACGGTTAATTGTAATAGTCATCTTCATAGCCACTGATAATGCCGCCCTTGTGTTGTTCTGAGGTTGTGGCTGTAGCTGCAATAGATGATAGATTTCTGGAGTGTCCCAGGATGTCCTTACTGAAGCACAGATGTCTGACATACCGCTTCTCACTGAGGTTCAGGTAGAAAAATTGTTCCCTGAACACCCTGGTTGGATATGGTCTCAAGCCCTTTGCCCCACTCCTCCTCTCTCTCCCATGAGCTTGTCCTGCTCGGTGTTGCCTCTGCTCATTTTCATTGCCAATCCGTAATCCAAGGGAATGCACATACTGCGCCCATGACTTGGAACAGTGGTTTATGCAGAATTCTTGAGGTCAGAACAAAGTCCTTCAATGCATACTGCACCATTCCCCATCGATTTAACAACTCTAAAGAACTCTAAAAACCACCTAAAACTTCCACAATCGCAGCAAAAGCCAGCAGAAATCAATCAGCGACAGCAGCTGACGATTCCATTAAATAGCATTGGTGTGGGCATCTCCTGCTGCTGAACACATGTTCAAATGTGTGAATAAGGAATGACATTAGCTGGAGCGCGGAGCTCCAAAATGCTCGTGCTGGCATCAATCAGTTATACACTGATTGGCATCGTGATCCACCTAGTCTGTATATTTTCAGGTTGTTGTTGGTGATGTTGTTTCTGTCCACAGTGGATTATCCTGACTTCTTCCTGTCAGAGCTAATGAGAGCCCTGATTCTTGGTTTCAGTTGTTAATGAATCTGGCCTCCTGCCATGGTCTTCACCAAGGGAGGTCAGACAGACGCACGCAGTGAAAAAGGTCATTACCACTTCACAAGAGCGGGCCTGCATATTCCAAATCACTAAGTAGATAGAGGCCAAAGAAATCAGTCACCAGGTACCACTCAGAGTACCAGAACAGGAAAAAACAACTCTCCCGGAGAATAAGGCAGGAAGACACAGCATCATTTTAATTATGAGCCTACTTTAGTTTCGATCAATTATCCTGTATCTACATGGAACAGGCTTCAGGAACTGAAAGGTCTTCTTCTATTCATGTTTCTCCCCTATAGGAACAAGTTCTAGCCCGTCTGTACAGGATACCAAGGGAGCTTCCATCTGTATGTTTCACCCGATGCTGGTGTCTATGTATCTACATGGCGTATTTATTATGTATGTCCTATGTTTTTTTCATGTATGGAATGATCTGCGTGGACTGTACACAGAACAACATTTTTCACTGCACCTCGGTACACATGGTAAATCAAATCAGAATAATGCATTTATCATGAGGCAGCTTACATTCACTAAAAGGTGAGCACTGTGATGAAAATGTTACCTCTCTTGCCGTGCGGTGGTTTGTCGTGTTTTTATGGGAATTCCAGGCTGTAACACAGCAGGAAGCAGAGTTAACAGTGCCTACCTGAACATGTACAGTACCATGCATTAATAGCTCATTAACGTGCCCGAGCTGGTCGTCTCCAGCCTCCCACGATGCTCCGCCCCAGCCTGGCAGACTTGACAATGGCACGGTTCACTTGTGATATTTAAAATCAGGAAAGAGCGAGACAGCATTTGATAGAGTGGAGTGGGATTATTTGTGGGAGGTGTTGAGGAGATTTGGTTTTGGAGAGGGGTATGTTAGATGGGTGCAGCTGTTGTATAGGGCCCCGATGGCGAGCGTGGTCACGAATGGACGGGGATCTGCATATTTTCGGCTCCATAGAGGGACAAGGCAGGGATGCCCTCTGTCCCCATTATTGTTTGCACTGGCGATTGAGCCCCTGGCGATAGCGTTGAGGGGTTCCAAGAAGTGGAGGGGAGTACTTAGAGGAGGAGAAGAACACCGGGTATCTTTGTATGCGGACGATTTGCTACTATACGTGGCAGACCCAGCGGAGGGGATGCCAGAAATAATGCGGATACTTGGGGAGTTTGGGGATTTTTCAGGGTATAAATTGAACATGGGGAAAAGTGAGTTGTTTGTGGTGCATCCAGGGGAGCAGAGTAGAGAAATAGAGGACCTACCGTTGAGGAAGGTAACAAGGGACTTTCGTTACCTGGGGATCCAGATAGCCAAGAATTGGGGCACATTGCATAGGTTAAATTTAACGCGGTTGGTGGAACAAATGGAGGAGGATTTCAAGAGATGGGATATGGTATCCCTGTCACTGGCAGGGAGGGTGCAGGCGGTTAAGATGGTGGTCCTCCTGAGATTCCTCTTTGTGTTTCAGTGCCTCCCGGTGGTGATCACGAAGGCTTTTTTTAAAAGGATTGAAAAGAGCATCATGGGTTTTGTATGGGCCGGGAAGACCCCGAGAGTGAGGAAGGGATTCTTACAGCGATGCAGGGATAGGGGGGGGCTGGCACTACCGAGCCCAAGTGAGTATTATTGGGCCGCTAATATTTCAATGGTGAGTAAGTGGATGGGAGAGGAGGAGGGAGCGGCGTGGAAGAGATTAGAGAGGGCGTCCTGTAGGGGGACAAGCCTACAGGCGATGGTGACAGCCCCATTGCCGTTCTCACCGAGGAACTACACCACAAGCCCGGTGGTGGTGGCTACACTGAAGATTTGGGGACAGTGGAGACTGCATAGGGGAAAGACTGGAGCCTTGGTGGGGGTCCCCGATAAGAAACAACCATAGGTTTGCCCCGGGGGGAATGGATGGGGGATATGGAATGTGGCAAAGTGCAGGAATAACGCAACTGAAAGATCTGTTTGTGGATGGGAAGTTCGCAAGTCTGGGAGCGCTGACCGAGAAATATGGGTTGCCCCAAGGGAATGCATTCAGGTACATGCAACTGAGGGCTTTTGCGAGGCAACAGGTGAGGGAATTCCCGCAGCTCCCGACACAAGAGGTGCAGGACAGAGTGATCTCAAAGACATGGGTGGGGGATGGTAAGGTGTCAGATATATATAGGGAAATGAGGGACGAAGGGGAGACTATGGTAGATGAACTAAAAGGGAAATGGGAAGAAGAGCTGGGGGAGGAGATCGAGGAGGGGCTGTGGGCAGATGCCCTAAGCAGGGTAAACTCGTCGTCCTCGTGTGCCAGGCTAAGCCTGATTCAGTTTAAGGTATTACACAGGGCGCATATGACTGGAGCACGGCTCAGTAAATTTTTTGGGGTGGAGGATAGGTGTGCGAGGTGCTCGAGAAGCCCAGTGAATCATACCCATATGTTTTGGTCATGCCCGGCACTACAGGGGTTTTGGATGGGGGTGACAAAGGTGCTTTCAAAAGTAGTGGGGGTCCGGGTCGAACCAAGCTGGGGGTTGGCTATATTTGGGGTTGCACAAGAGCCGGGAGTGCAGGAGGCGAGAGAGGCCGATGTTTTGGCCTTTGCGTCCCTAGTAGCCCGGCGCAGGATATTGTTAATGTGGAAAGAAGCCAAGCCCCCGGGGGTGGAGACCTGGATAAATGACATGGCAGGGTTTATAAAGCTAGAGCGGATTAAGTTCGTTCTAAGGGGGTCGGCTCAAGGGTTCACCAGGCGGTGGCAACCGTTCGTCAAATACCTCGCAGAAAGATAGATGGAATGGAAAAAAGAAGGCAGCAGCAGCAGCCCAGGATCGGGGGGCGGGGGGAGGAACCAGAAGGACTCTCAGGGTTGTTAATATATACTGTATAATATGTATAGGTCGTTGCGACAGATAATTATATATTGGACTGTTAAATTATATTTTTGGAGAGTGTTACTTGTGATAAGGCAGTTGCCAATTAGGGTTAGTTTTCATTTTTGTTATTTATTATTTATTCATTTTTTTGTTTATAAAATAGGTCATTGTTATTTGTGTTGTTATAATATTGTGTAAAGGATGCACAATGTATTGTGTTGGTTGACCAAAAATTTTCAATAAAATATTTATTAAAAAAAAAAATCAGGAAAGAGGTGTTGTGGCTGCTGAGGGAGAGAGAGGAGGTAGGTAGCCATCTGCTACAAAAGGTCAACGGTGGGCTGACAGTCCTGCCACTGGCTGGGAGGGGTCTTCAATGCCACGGAGCGTAGCGGGGGCCGACAAGGAGAGGGCCGTGGGGCCAGGGTATCCACCCGGGACAGGGGTGTCAAGGCATCGACCGCCATTGCTGCTGCCTGCAAGGCAGCCATCTGGCTGCACACCCCATTGCTGCCCAAAATGCCCCCTGCCCTCATCCATTCTGCCCCCAGACAAGCAAGCAAAACTGGTGTGCCACACCAAAAACTCATAGCACACCGCAGCTACGGTCCCAACGGGTGGCCACCCCGCTGGCTGAGCCCTACCTGTGGGCCCTGCCCGTACGCATGCCACCATGCATGCCTCCAGTCGTTGGAGCACTGTGTCAACCCTCTCCTAAACCGGATGCCACCCTGCTGGCAGGGTATCTCACAGCCCACCCAAGGGAGAACCCCACGTAGACCTCACAGGAGGGCACAGGGCATGGGCCGCAGAGCGTATTGTTGGCAAGGTAGATGGGTAGCGTCAACCACTGGTACTCCTACTGGCAAGGACGGGTGGCGGTTAGATGCCCCCTGGTGCCAGCCACCAACGAGGCAAAGTGTGTAGTGCAGAAGGCAAAGATTCAGGGGGAACAGTCAGTGGGAGGGGGGCAGGGCATGTAGGGGCAGAGGCTACTGTGCAAGCCAGAATCAACGGGCAACCTGTTGGACCTGGTTGGGTACGGGAGTACTCACCATGCTAACAGGTTTTCCCTTTCCCGCCTGCAGAGAATGGAGATGTGTATCCAACCAGGAGTGGTTGCCATCTCATCGTCGCAACACTGACAGACACACTGCAGCTACATGAGCAGGAGCTGTTCGGGAGGGCACTGCAGAACCGGAGCCTGCCCCAGAGGAACAAGAGGTCAGTCAGTGAGCATGGAGAACCTGCTGTTCAACAGGCCGAGGAGGAGTTGGGACTTAGACGTCGCATCAGACCTCATGTATACTGGCAGCGCCAGTCGTTAAAGGGCCTGCTGGACCAAGTGTATTGCCAAAGGCTCTGGCTGACCAGGGAGACCATACGGCATATCTGCCGGTTCATGGCACATCTGAAGCCGCGGGGGTATGGTTGAGGACACCCGCTGGCCACCAAGGTGAACATTTATGCCACGGGGTCCTTCCAGGGTCCGGAATCTCCCAGACCTCCATGCACAGGTGTGTCCGTGCTGTAACAGAGGCCTTGTATGCCCAGGCAACTCAATGCATCAACCTGAATATTGACCAAGCCCACCAGGTTGCTCGGGCAGCTGAATTCGCTGCCATCGCCGGGATGCCCCAGGTCCAGGAGGCATTTGAGGGGACGCATATCCCCCTACGAGCACCGCCACATGAGGGTGTGGTCTTCATAAACCGGGATTCCACACCCACTCCCTCAATGTGCAGTTGGTGTGTGACCACCAGCTACACATCATGCATTTCTGCGCTTGATACCCAGGCAGTGTGCACGATGCCTTCATTCTGGCATACTCAACAGTGCCCGACACCTTCGAGGCACTCCCCCGGGTGAGGGGGTTGGCTCCTGGGCGACGGGGGCTGTCTGCTGCGGGGCTGTCCGCTGCGCTGCGCCCCTATCCGAAGGCCTCCAACCAATGCGGAGAACCGCTACAACAATGCCCATGCCGCGACCAGGAGCGTCATCGAGCGGTGCCTGGACCGCTCTGGAGGGGCACTCCAATACATCCCTCGGAGGCTCTCCATCATCATTGTGACCTGTCGCATCCTCTACAACGTTGCACAGCAGAGGGGCAAGGAAGACGAGGATGAACGCCAGGCGAGGAGGATGTGGAGGAGGGCCAGGATAAACAGGGCATGGGAGACCACACAACCCGAATGCCAGGGCTACCATGCACGTGGCAATCTATCACCTCCAGGTTCACCGACTAGGCGGCCAGGCCACTGGCAGGCCAAAGTAGACCTTCTCACTATAGCAGGAACCGACCATCTTGTGACTGTAGACAACTATTCTAATAACTGAGAGGTAGACCAGATGACTTCAATGACGATGAGAGGAATAGTAGAATGCCTATAAGTCCACTTAAGCTGGTATGGTATTCCAGACATTACCCTCAGCTCACAAGTGAAGAATTCAGTCGATTCACAAAGGGTTGGGAAATTCAGCATTGCACAGCATCTCCGCACTATTCCCAGTTGAATGGAAAGGTTGAGGCAGCAGTGAAAATCGCCAAAGGAAACATCAAGAAATCGAACAAGTCTAGCACTGACATATACAAGGTTAAATTTTCATTTCATTTCATTTCCTTGAGTGGAGAAACATGTTAACTGAAGGCATTAAAAGTAGTCCAGGCCAGAGACTGACGTCATGCAACTTGCAAACTACTACTCCAATAGCAAAAAGGCCAGAAGTAATAGTTGTAAGTGAAAAGATCGAGGTGAAGTGACAGAAAGCACAATTTCAGTTTGACAAGACTGTCAAACCATTACCAGAGCTGAGCATTGGCGAGGCAGTCACAATGCAAACCTTCAATGCTCTCACCAGGAGTCAACCCACATAGAAACTTTGCATCAGTGTTTGAGAAATTGTCATCTTGATTGTACGCAGTGGAACTGAAAGACCAAATATACCAGCGCACCCAGAGGCCTATCCAAACAACTAGCCAAGTTGTTCCTTCGCAGCAAGAAACTGTTCCTTCACCGCAGTCGGCTGGCCAGGGAGAAGGAATCTCACCAGCTGTACGGAGTACAGAACTACCATCAATTCCAGCATCCCTAACAACCACAAGTCACCACGGCAACAGGGGCCATGGGAATGACAATCTTCAGAGAAGGAACATCACCCAAACAGCCAGTCTCAGTGCATACACATTCCATTGCAAGGTTTAAAGACAATGGGCCAATTTTCTGGCATTGTTCATCATGGATGCAAAGCCCGCTATGGCCGTTACCTCCAGCGAGAGGGCCATAATGGGATTTGTGGCGGGGAGATCTCAGAATGAGATCTTCCCCATCCCCTGCCGGCACCATAAATCAAGTACACACCCAGCAAGGGTGTGAAGTTTAGTACCATGAATTTAAATAGATTTTAATCACACCTTGAGCTGGATTCTCCGATTTGAAGATTAAGTGCTGGCGTCGGCGTGGAAACAGTGGCGTTTTACGGCAGTAAAAACGGCGCAAAAGCTGCACCGATTCTCCGCCTGGTGGGCTAGCAGGCACACAGCGTAAAGCCCCCAGCTTTAACTGTGGATACGACCGGAGAGTGGCCGGGTCCAAGGCCAAGCATGCGCACGGCGGCGGACTACAGCAGCCGAACCATGCAACACGGCAGCGGCTACGCGCAGACCCGGCCTGCCAGATACTGTCTCCCAGTAACACCCCTCATCACCCCAGACTACCCCCCCACCAATGCCCCCAGCCCCTGCCAAAGCCCCCCACTGCCCACGGAACGGCTCCCCCGGCCCACCTCCCGACTGTGGCGGCGCTGGACTCAGTCCGCAGCCGCCACACCGGGTTCACGAAAGAAAATAGCATGAGTGACCCACGCCGTTGGGAACGCGGCCCATCGGGGGCGGATCATCGGGTGGGAGAGCATCGGGTGGGAGAGCCTCGGGTAACATCCTGAGGCCGTCCATACAGCATGCGGCGGGGCTGGTTTAGCACAGTGGGCTAAACAGCTGGCTTGTAATGCAGAACAATGCCAGCAGCGCGGGCTCAATTCCTGTACCGGCCTCCCTGAACAGGCGCCAGAATGTGGCGACTGGGGGCTTTTCACAGTAACGTCATTGAAGCCTACTTGTGACAATAAGCGATTATTATTATTATTATTATTATTACTCTTCGAGTACACCGTTTTCGGTGCAAACGGGGATTCTCCGGCCAATCGCCAAACACGATTTTGGCGTCAGCGATCGGAGAATCCCGCCCCTTAGCTTCCTGTTTTGGCATATGTTCCCTCCCGCCAATCACTACTGCTCTGCAGTAGCCAAAATGATCATGCCAAGGGCACAGAGGCCAGTGTAGCCCTCGCGTGGTCAGGGACTTGGAAGGGCAGTGTCCAGCACCATGGCAGTGCCAACCTGGCATTAGGTTGACACTGCCAAGGGAGTTGGGCCAATGGGCAGGGCATGATGGGGGCCACGATGCGGGGAGAGGGGGTAGATTGCTGGTGATGGTGGATGGGTGGGGGGGCACATTACGAAACATATGAAGTTGGATTTAATGCAGCACTTCGTGGTGGGATTTATGACAGCCAAGCCCACTTAATAATGAGAAAGACCGCACGCCAGTCATTGGGAAAATATCCTGCGATTGAGTTGTAGTGGGGAACAGGCCTGGAGAGGTCTTGTCTGTTCACAGCGGGTTGTCAATTCGGCTCATTGTTGAGCCAATTGACACCACTTATCCCCAAGCCCACCAGAATTTAGTGGCATGGCTTTCCTGTGCCTCCAGAAGGATGCCCAGCTAATCCTGCCAGGTTTGCCTGTGGTCTCCTGGGGACGCAGCACCTGTCAGGGGATTGGCTGCCGAAAGACACATCTCTACCCCTTCTTCCAACCATTCTGCCTTCCTTTCCTGCAAACCTTTCCCCGTGACTACTGTCCCACACTCACTCACCTGTAGGCCTGGCTCCTGTAGCACACCCAGGCCTCTCCCTGGGTGGATGAACAACATACTGACATCCAACCTCAGATTGACTGGCAGGCTCAGGGGTCTTGAATCCCAGGGAAGGCCTGATGTTGACTAGTTAAGTGCTGGGCAAGCACTTGATCCAGCTGAAGCTCCCCCCTCAGAAGTGACTTGGGTTTCCCATTGGTTCTCGAACAGGTGGGCTGAAGCTGCATCAGTTACAACCACAGATGAACTAGGATTTTTCATGTGTTGGAAGTTTGTTATTTTTTTTAAACGCTCACCTTGAATACAAAATATGATCAATTATGGTTATCTGAAAATTGCCATATAGAATCCTTGGATGACAAATAACTTGTATAATTTCCATCAGGAAATAATTTAATTCAGCTTTGCACCAAAAATGCAGTCATTCCAAAAACCTAAGGTTTAAATATTGACTTGATGAATCAATAACTTCCATTTATCAATGTTTACAAGGCAATAAAGAGCACCCTCACTGATTAAATAGCAAGGCTGCAGGCATTTAATCAAAGTTGGAGAAGTACCAATTGAAAAAACATGCTGGCCAAATGGAGGTTGTCCATTTTCAGAAATTAAAGATTTAACTTTGCAAGGTTTAAAAGACTGAGCAATCTAAAGAGTACAGCCAGGGAGTTAGTCACTCTAGATGTGAATAATGATGGAACACAGCCCATAATGACCAAAATCAACATTACCTGTCAACTGTTCAAGGTTGTTCAATTTAATGTAATCAAAGGCCAATCACAATTGGACCAAAGTAGTCCCAAGAGGAGGGGGTGTCACAATTTGGATCAGGGAATCAATTACAGCAGTAAGGAGGGATGATGTCTTGGAAGGATGTGGGTAGAACTTAAAAATCAAAAAGGAGTAATTATATTGCTGGGAGTGTTCTACAGTCCCCCTAACAGTCTGCGAGAAATAGAAGAAGAGCAGATATGTAGGCAGATTTCAGAGAAGTGTAAAAGTAGCATCGAAGTGGGGGATTTCAACTTCCCCAACATTGACTAGGTTACAATGTGAAAGGTTTAGAGGGAGCAGAATTCTTAAAGTGCATCCAGGAGAAGTTTTTAAGGCGGTACATAGAAGATCCTACAAAAGATCTTAATTTTCGGTGACGAAACTGCGTAAGTGGTTGAAGTATCAGTGGGGGGGCCATTTTGCAGTCAGCGATCATAACTGCATTTGATTCAAGATTGTTATGGAAAAGGACAAGGATAGGCCTGCGATCAAAGTTTTAAACTGGGGGAAGGCTGATTTTAAGAAGATCAGATATGATTTGGCCAGTGTGGACTGGGAGCAGATACCTTAGGTAAATGTGTGATAGAACAGTGGGATGCATTCAAGAAGGAAAGCAGGGGAGTGCAGGGCCAACATGTTCCAATCAAGATAAAGAGTGGGACCAACAAATCCAGTGAACCCTGGATATCGAGAGATAAACAGCATTCAATGAGGAGAAAAATGGAGGCTTATGGTAGATATCGAGGGCTCAAAACAGCAGAAGCCCGAGAGGTGTATAGAATGTGCAAGAGGGAACTTAAAAAGGAAATTAGGAGAGCAAAAAGGGGACATGAAAGGATACTGGCAGGTAAAATAGATGGAAAATTCTAAGTTGTTTTACAAGTACATTAAGGGTAAAAGGATAACTAGGGAACAAGTAGTTGTATAGAACCTTGGTAAGACCACACTTGTAATTTTGCGCACAATTCTGGTCACCACACTACCAGAAGGATGTGGAGGCTTTGGAGAAGGTGCAGAGGAGGTTTACCAGGATGTTGCCTGGTCTGGAGGATGGTAGCTCTGCGGAGAGGCTGAATAGACTCGGACTGTTTTCATTAGAAAGACTGAGGTTGAGGGGTGACCTGATAGAGGTCTACAGGATTGAGGGGCATGGATAGAGTGCATGGGCAGGCACTCTTTCCCAGGGTGGAGGGGTCAGTCACCAGAAGGCATAGGTTTAAGGTCCATGGGGCAAAGTTTAGAGGAGATGTGTGAGGCAGGTTTTTTTATGCAGAGAGTGGTGAGTATCTGGAGCGTGTTGCCAGGGGCGGTTGTGGAAGCAGATACATTAACAGCATTCAAAAGGCATCTTGACAAATACATAGATAGGATGGGTATAGAGCGATACGGCACAAGGAAGTGCTGTGGGTTTTGGCCAAGGTTAGTATCGTGACCGGTACAGGCTTGGAGGGCCTGTTCCTGTGCTGTATTCTTCTTTGTTCACTTTGTTCTTGTTCTTTAAGGGCCACGGTGGTGATTTGTGTGTGGAGCCGGAGGATGTAGGTGGGTTTCTAAATGAATACTTTGTGCCGGTGTCCATTTGTGTGAGGGACGATGTAGGTATAGAAATCAGGGATAACGACTGTAGTAAAATTGAAGAGATTAGTATAGATAGAGAGGAGGTTCTGAGTGGTCTGGCAGGCTTAAAAGTAGATAAATCTTCAGAGCTGGCTGAAATTTAACTCGGGCTGTTGAGTAAGGCAAGGGAGGAAATAGCAGGGGCGCTGACAATAATTTTCAATCCCTCTCTGACCACAGGAGAGGTGCCGGAGGACTGGAGGATAGCCAATGTGGTACCATTATTCAAGAAGGAAGGAAGGGCGAAACCAGGAAACTACAGGCAAGTCAGTCTAACCTCAGTGGCGGGAAAACTGTTGGAAGCAATTCTGAGAGACAGAATTAATTTGCATTTGGAGAGGCGGGGATCAATCAATAACAGTCAGCATGGTTTTGTTAAGGGGAGGTCATGTCTGACCAACTTGATTGAGGCCACCATCAACCGGTTCCGTTGCACCTGACTCGGGGTGCGACAAGGCTGTTAAACCTCGCGAGAGGCCACATGAGAGATTTAATGGCCTCTTTACGCCTCGTGAGATCCCATATGGGAGACTGAAAGCAAAGGTAAGAAAGAGTCCATGGGATCCAAGGGAATTTAGCACATTGGATCCAGAATTGGCTGAGTGGCAGGAAGCAGAGGGTGATGGTCAAAGGATGTTTTTCCGACTGGAAGCCTGTGTCCAGTGGGGTTCCGCAGGGATCAGTGTTGGAGCCCTTACTGTGTGTGGTTTATATAAATGATTTGGAAATGAATGTAGGCGGATTGATCAGTAAGTTCGTGGATGATACGAGAATTGGTTGGTGGTAAATAGTGAGGGGGGATAGCCTTGGATTACAGGAGGATATAGACAGGCTGGTCAGGTGAACTGATCAGTGGCAAATGGAATTCAATCCGGACAAGTGTGAGGTGATTCAAATGGGCAGAACAAACAAGGCCAGGGAATACACGATGAATGGCAGCACCCTGGAAAGTACCGAAGATCAGAGGGACATTGGTATGCATGTACACCTGCCTCTTAAGGTGGCAGAGCAGGTGGATACAGTGATTAAGAAGGCATATGGTTTACTTGCCTTTATTAACTGAGGCATAGAGTTTAAGGGCAGGGAGGTTATGCTGGAGCTATATAAAATGCTGGTTAGGCCACAGCTAGAGTATTGTGTGCAGTTCTGGAATCCACTATGACTTCATCACCCTCCGAGGCTTCTTGTGATCTTTGCACAGATGTGTTAACCATGTCTGTTTGTAATAATGTGCTGATCCCGGAGTAGTGCAGATATATAATCCTTACATGATCTGTCCATCACATTATGTGCAGTAATGCAATGGCCTGAATATTTTGAGCACTGCAGCTATGTGCAAAGTTTCTCTCAAGCTAATGCTGGCTGGTTCTTCCAGGATCTTCTGATCTTCTGGAGAAAAGAGAACATTTTTTACAGCACTAGCTGTTGTTAGGTAAGTTTAAAGTCCAGCCTTTTAGTGAAGGGATGAGTTAAAAGGTGAGCAAATTGACGTGTGAGTGGGTGAATGGGTACGATGTATGAGGTGGGTAGATGGGTGAGGTGGGCCGGAGAGGTTGATGTTGTGTTTGGTCCTTTGTACTTCATGAAGGAACTCACCAAACACTTCGACTTGTCCAAACCAGAATCTTTTATTGAGTCTCGTGTGGTAAGATAGCAATCTGATACAGAGCACGTTATCATGGAGTCTGCTAATTACTCCTCTGGAACTTCCACCTAGCACTGACCATTCACATGTATGTCTTATTACCCTCTCAATCATCTTCTGAAGATGGCCGGATGTGCCTCCCCTTATATCAGAGTCACAGGTCACATGACCTTGGTCTTGCGACTGCCTAGTGTGTCTGCACCGCCATCTGCTGGTTGCAGATTGCACACTTTCCAACTATAATATAGTCCATAGGCATATCACCACAGTGCATAGATAGATGGGTGAGATGTGATAGGTCGGTGAGCTGGATCAGTAATTGAGGTAGGCGAGATAGGGTGAAGTGTGTAGGCAGGTAGGTAAATGGGTGAGATGGTGAGGTGGGTAGTGTCTGTGGTGCATGAGGTCAGTAGGGAGGTGGTTGGGTTTTTTCGTAGAATTTACAGTGCAGAAGGAGGCCATTCGGCCCATCGGGTCTGCACCGGCTCTTGGAAAGAGCACCCTACCCACGCCCACACTTCCACCCTATCCCCATAACCCAGTAACCCTACCCAACACTAAGGGCAATTTTGGACACTAAGGGCAATTTAGCATGGTCAATCCACCTAACCTGCACATCTTTGGACTGTGGGAGGAAACCGGAGCACCCGAAGGAAACCCATGCACACACTGGAAGAACGTGCAGACTCCGCACAGACACTGGCACAAGCCGGGAATCGAACCTGGGACCCTGGAGCTGTGAAGCAATTGTGCTAACCACTATGCTACCGGGTTGGTAGGTTGATAAGGTGAGTAATTGAATAGGAGGTTAGGCTGGGTAGGTGTGTGATGAGGTGGGTAGATGTTTAGATAGGTAGGAGAGTGAGAAAGCAGTTGGAAAGGTGGGTATGAGGGTGAGGCAATAGGATGAGTTTTGGATAGGTTGGTGAGGTGATAGCTGGGTAGGATACACAGTGAGTGGGTAGTTGGGTAGGTGGAGAAGATGGGTGTTTTGGTGAGTGGGTCGTTGGATGAGGTGAGTCGGTAAGATGGGTAGGTGGTGAATGGGAAGGTGCAAAGGTGGGGATGTTGTGGGTGTGCTGGTGGTACAAATGGATAGCCATGTCTCCTGCTGGGGGTAACTGGGTTGGAGGGGTAGTCAGGTGATGGGGGTAACTGGGTTGGAGGGGTAGTCAGGTGATGAGGGTAACCAGGTTGGAGGGGTAGTCAGGTGATGGGGGTAACTGGGTTGGAGGGGTAGTCAGGTGATGAGGGTAACTGGGTTGGAGGGGTAGTCGGGTGATGGGGTAACTGGGTTGGAGGGGTAGTCAGCTGATGAGGGTAACTGGGTTGGACGGGTAGTCAGGTGATGGGGTTATCTAGGTTGGAAGGGTAGTCAGGTGATGGGGGTAGCTGGGTTGGATGGGTAGTCAGGTGATGAGGGTAACTAGGTTGGAGGGGTAGTCAGGTGATGGGGGACATAGCTGGATCTGATTGTAGGGTTCTTGGGTCAGGATGGGTGGATGGGGATAATTCAGTCCAGTCAGAGGGGTAGTTGGGTTAGGGAGGGTAATTAGATTGGGCGAAGAGGTTGGGTGGTCGCGGGGAAGGAGGCAGTCGGGTGGTCAGTGGGGTAGTTGGGTAATTGGGGTAGATTGGGTAACAATCAGGTGTGATTGTTGGTGGGGTGGTTTGAACAAAGAACAATACAGCACAAGAACAGGCCCTTCGGCCCTCCTAGCCTGTACCGGCCATGATACCACCCATTGTCAAAAGGCTCAGCATTTCCTAGTGCTGTATCACTCTATACCCATCCTATCCATGTGTGTGTGTGTGGGGGGGGGGAGTCAGCAATTCAGGGTAGTTGGGTTTTCATGTGGGTAGTAGGGTCGGGTGGGGTAGTCTGAGAGGGGCTGGGGTGTAGTCTGGCTTTTAGGGTAGTGCGTTCGGATTAGGTTGGGGTATTCAGTAGTGGTGGCTGGGGGCAGGTAGTTGGGGAAGGGTGAATGAGGGGCTTGGGAAGTTTGGTTTTGGAGCTACCCAGGTGTTAGACCAGGTTTTAATCTGTCTACCATTTCCTGAATAACTGTCAAGGTGAGATTTATGGTCTCTTGACTCGCACTCAGAATCGGGGACATTCACGAAGGGTCCTGGGGAGAGGCTCTATTGCCCATCGGGTTAAACTTCCTGGAAAAGATCCCACGTGAGTCCCCACATTAGGACTTCCATAGGGTACTGACATGCATCATATATTTGGTCTCCAATGATTCCCAATGGAAGATTTGGCCCGATGTTGCAGTGAGGAAATTACCATAACTCAATGGTGGAGTTTCTGATTCGGCAAACATGGTTGGAAGTTTCCGACAAAGGTTATTCTCTAAAAGATTTCTATATGTAACGTGGAGGAAGTGAAATGCTGGTACAGCAGCATCTCTCCCTGCTGTGATTCAAAAAGCAACTCTAAGCAAAGCAGTGGAGCTATATTCTGAGTGACAATGCACCCCACCACAGGGAGGACAACATTTGAATCCCTCTAATTTGAGCTATCAGCAGCGGAGTAAAGAAGAGGGAAAAGCTTCTCCACAGGGTCAGCACTATTGACAGGACAGTTCTCCGCTCTCAGTTCCCCAGCTGCCAAAAGAGATATTATTGGGATGACCTGTGAGTCACTCGCCCTTCATGGATATGGCCTAGCATTTACTCGCACGCTCATTGGCAGGGCCCTGTGAGGAGCATAGACAGCGGGATATAAATGGGAAGAAATACAAAATAAAACAAGCCTAAACAATCCGAGCAGGATTTTCTCAATGTTTCAACTGTTTTTTTGGGAGAAAATAAATTTGCTGTCCAGTCTTTACTCTGGCACAATGGTGGGTGACACATTAGATTCACCAGTACAACATAATAAGATCATCATTGGAAAAGGAAACTACCTCGACTACATTTGACCCTTACAAACGACATTGGTCGGAATTCTCTGTTTGGGAGACTATGGGCAGGATTTTCCGTTTGACAGACTGTGCTGATGCTGGGACTGAGTGGTGGGTGTTCCGGGGTCCCGATGGGGGTGACTGCCAGAGCCATTCAGGACATGCTAATGGGCCTGCACTCCTGCCAGGCGGAACGAGTGCATTTCCAACTCGCGCCGGCGTGTGATTCGCTGGGATCGCGAATGGCACCCAAAAGCCTGACGAGCTGCAGATACATGTAAGCTCTCCATTCCCCACACACTGTCATTCTAGCCAAGAAGATGGCACCCTGGAGAGCGGCCCCGAGGTTTGCAGACGCAGAGCTCTAGATATTGCTGGATGCCGTGGAGGAGAGGTGGCGCACTCTGTTCCCCGGGGTGGGAAGGAGGCTGTCACCCGTCAATGCCACTCGGGGCTGGCGAAGGTGGCAGAGGCTGTGAGCGCCCTGGGTCCCACCGCGAGGACCGGACAGCAGTGCCGTAGGTATCTGCACGAGCTCCTCGAGGCAGCCCGGGTGAGTCACCAGCTCAGTGCCCCTGGCACCACTCTCATCCCACAAACCCCACACCTAGCACTCCCACTGGCAGGTGGGGTGGGAGAGTGGGCAGTCGCTGAGGTTGGCATGGGACAACCAAGTTAGCCTTCAATGTGTTGCAATGTCCCTATGGCACGTGGGTCACATACACCATGTTTCTTGTCTTGTATCGTGCAGGGCCACCTCCTGATCAGGCAGGACCGGCTGGTGTCAATCGCCCCCAGCCGCAACACTGAAGCTCACCTGGCAACAAGGTGGGACCTTCTGCCGCAACCCAGGCACAACCAGCAACCTCAGTCCAGGGACGAACACCAAATTCTCTTCATGCTGCCACCAGCACCCTCCACCATCCCAGAGACTCTCACCTCGGTTACAGTTTAGTGAAGAGGCTCCTGTGGCACTATCTGGTATGTATGACACACGCTGTGGTACGGCAGGTGGAGGTAGGTACCCCCGAGGAGGCTGACAGTCGGAGGGCGGCCTGATGCCGGGGACTAGCTGTCATCCAGAAGGGTCTTGCACTTCTAGAAAGAGGGATCCCATCAATGTTGTAGATACAGGCACAGAGCTGGGGTCTACATGAGGGGGTATCAGCAACTATCCATTGGAGGTGTCCAATCACCAACACTGCACGTGTAGCGTCCACAGTGGAAGCCTTGGGTGCGAGGGCGACCATCACCTTGACGGCCACCAACGTCACAAACAGATTCGAAAACAGCTTCTTCCCCTCTGTTACCAGACTCCTAAACGGCCCTCTTATGGACTGACCTGATTAATACTACACTCCTGTATGCTTCACCCGATGCCAGTGCCTATGTATTTACACTGTGTACCTTGTGTTGCCCTATTTTGTATTTTCTTTCATGTATTAAATGATCTGTTTGAGCTGCTCACAGAAAAATACTTTTTACTGCACCTCTGTACACGGGACAATAAACAAATCCAGTCCAACAGTCTCCCAGCTCAGCTGTAGTCATCAGCGACCCACTCGGTCTGGTAGGTCCTCATGGACAGGTGCTGCCGATATACACTGGGCCTGGCGCGGTGCCTCCTTCCGTCCTCCTCCTCGACCTGCTGGACACCCGACTCTCCAGCCTTGCAAGCTGGCCCCTGCTCCTCTGGGGCAGGATCCTGTTCTGCAGGATCCTCCCCAAGCAACTCCTGTTCGTGCAGCCTCAGTGCATCTGAAGAGGCACTGTGGTCAGGCAGATGGCAATCATTCCTGGCTGAACACCAAAATCCACTGTCTGCAGTGGGTTAAGAGTGGACTGTTAGCATAGCAAGCACTCCTGTGTCTATCCAGGTCCAACAGGCTACACGGTGGCCCTGGCCTGCACTGTAGCCCCTGCCCCCGCGTGAAATGAAATGAAAATTGCTTATTGTCACAAGTAGGCTTCAAATAAAGTTACTGTGAAAAGCCCCTAGTCGCCACATTCCAGCGCCTGTTCGGGGAGGCTGGTACGGGAATTGAACCATGCTGCTGGCCTGGTCTGCTTTCAAAGCCAGCGATTTAGCCCTGTGCTAAACCAGCCCCTCTCCCCTCCCAATCCACCTCGGTGGCACAGTAGTTAGCACTGTTGCTTCACAGCGCAAGACACCGTCTGTGCGGAGTTAGCACTGTTGATGACTCCTTCCATCACTTTGCTGATGATGGAGAGTAGACTGATAGGATGGTAATTGGCTGGGTTGGATTGGTCTTGTTTCTTGTGTACAGGACATCCCCCCCATCTCTTCTCCCCCCCCCCCCCCCAAGCCCAAAGATGTGCAGGTTAGATGGATTGGCCACGCTAAATTGCCCCTTAATTGGGGACAAAAATAATTGGGTACTCTAAATTTAAGTCTTCAGTACTATTGCTGTGATATTGTCAGGGCCAATAGCCTTTGCAGCATCAAAGTGCCTTCAGCTGTTTCTTGCTATCACTTGGGAGTGAATCATACTGGCTGAAGACTGACATCTCTGATGCTGGGGACATCCAGAGGAGACCGAGATGGACCCCATTTAACTTTGACAGAAAGGCTGCCCACCCAATCATGGAGGCGCTGGGCAACCTATTGTATTTCCTGCAGGCCACCCACTTGGTAGCTAAACCTATATTTCTAAAAAGCATTACACTCCATTGTCAACATTCCATTCTGGCTGAATGGAGAGGTGGGTGGCACAAAGAATGAGTCAAAGTGCTGAGATCTCTGACTTAACTTTGGAGAAGTGAGGGAACCCCTCCACCCATCTGATGCCTTAAGGCGCCTCAGCAGAATCTGCAGCAGGCACGGAGAGAGACGGCAGATATTTGGCACTGGACATAACGTCACCCCCCAATTAACACAGTATTAAAGTGCTATCAAGCGGCACTTACTCAGCAAGTGCCACAGTCGTGGGGGTGTCGATGTGGGGGCTTTGGCAGGGGCTGGGGGCACTGGTGGAGGGTGGTCCGGGTGTGGTGAGCCTGGCCAAAGAGGGTCACTATTTGTCAGGCCGGGTCTGCGTGTGCCCGGCGCCATGTTGCATGGCCCGGCTGCTGTAGGCCGCCGTCGCGGTGCGCATGCTCGGCCACGGACCCGGCAATTCTCCGGCCGTAACCGCAGCTAGAGCCGGGCGCTCTACGCTGCGTGCCTGCTAACCCCCCACCAGGGGGGATCGATGGCCACTTTGCGACATTTTTTCAGTCGTAAAACGCCACCGTTCCCACGCCGGCGAACTCAGCCCAATGTCTCTAACTACTGCAGAAGGAACCCCCTTAATATAAATAAAAATCCATTAGCCCAAACTTTTACAATGCTTTAATTGTACCTCTGGCTTTCAAAAAGCCTAGTTATCTTGCAAACCAGGGATTTTAAAAACACTACTGCGGTAGTCATACACACACTAAACCAGGCTTTTAACCCTTTCTGCACAAATACAGATCATACAAAATACTTGAAATTTCTACATTCATCACACCCCTCCCACAGACCCAGATTCAATGCTGGAAGAGGTTCAAAGGCCTGGCAAGATCAACAAGAGTGAATACAGGCTTTTCCATTTCCATTTCAGTTTTACACTGGGTCACATCACATTCACACTACCCTCAGCTCTCTGTACAATTCCTTTTTACACATTCCTTTTGGGCATCAGTCACAAGAGGACATTGCATTAACACACGTCCCCATTCCATTCATTGTTATTTGCTGCCTTCACGAGGCATATACAGCACTCTGTTTTCATTTTACAGCAAATATTAAATATTGCATTCCTCGGATGCCGGCTTTCTCATTTAGCGGTCTACCTGTGTTCTTTCTGTTGACCACTGTTAAATCATGCTGGCAACCTGCTGCTTCTCACTCTCGACATGCACACTACACACAGGGGCCCCATCTTGGCATGGATGTCTCAGCAACACATGCAGCTTACTGGGGGGTATTGTGAGGAGACTGGTTGGGGATGGGTCATGCGGGGAGTGTAAAATTAGATGCGGCAGCAAGGGATTACATGCCCATTGCAGTCCTGCCATTTTACTGGCAGCGGGAAAGGTAGCAGATGGCTGGCCATCCTTGCTCTTAGGCTAATTGAGGCCTTTACATGGCCAATTAATTTCTGAAATAAAAACAGAAAATGCTGGATAAACTCAGCAAGTCTGGCAGCATCTGTGGTGAGAAACAGGGTTAACGTTTCAGACCCAAGTGATCCTTCTTCTTAGTTTCTCCTGGAGGCCTCTTCCTCCTGCCACTAGGAAAATGTCAACAGCAGGTGGACACTTTGTCAGGTGGGAGTTTGCCAGGAATACCCTCTTGATCTCCCTGTGGACTCAGGTGGTGCTTTCCTAATTAGGTGCTCTGTGACCCATGGAAGACTCTGCTGGATGCAAGGACTGACCCCACTGGAAGGTCCTCAGCCCCACCGCCCTCACAACCGATGCACCCCGACACAGGGCCTTGCCTCAGACGCATTGCAAGCCCCAAAGACTCATTTAGTTTCTAAGGCCTCCTGCAAGATGGCTTGCTGCTGCCTGGTTGGCTGTGGCAGCTCTTGGGGTGGTGAGCCTGTTCCTTGAAGGGAGAAAGGCCACGACTGCAGGCAATTAATTGCCTGAGGAATGTAAAATGCAGTTGGGCATTCCGTGACTGACTAGCCTATTAAATCCCAGCCCCCTTTATCAGTTATCATTCACTAACCTTCTCGCTCTTTCTGAAGGAGACAATGGTGGATGACGGAAGAGAAAAGAGCGAAGCTGGGTCAGAACAAGTAAACATCCAAACCCTCACCCAGGTGGAGCAGTGGACAACTCATTCCAGCATCTGCGATGACAAAGCTGGAGGCTGCGTTCAGCAAGGTGTCGACCTATAGATCAGAAGCTGCCATTGACATCAAAGTCATCATTCATTGACAACTGGATGCTGCGTAGTCATGCCCTAAACTTTCACTGCCATGCTAAACTTAACCCCCTCCCTTTTTCATCGGTACCTCAAACTGGTGGAATAGGACTTGGAGGGAGACGATCCTTCTGAAGAAGTATCAACATTTTCTGCCTGCACCACCAGGCCACAGCACAGAGCCTGACACCCTGCGGAGGGTGAGATGGTGAGATCGAGCAACCTGAACTGGCCTCGCACATCAAAGTGAGCAGGAGTATGGGTGAATGGAAAGGACGGCCAGGAGATGGCTCATTGGCGGGTGTACCCGTGTCCAAATTGTGGAGGACCGGGTCTATTTAAAAGCCGCATTCTGCATTCATGCAATTGTTTGATGAAGTAGAAGGCCTGCCAAAGAACTGCCGCACCGTTTCTGTCCGGTTAGAGCAGCCAGCTTCCTACTTACGTGGCAATCTGTCCCAGTGTACCAGCAGTCTGCAATCTACCACGTGATCACTTCCATGGGCCATCCAGTTGTCTGTGTTAATTCTGATTCTCAGTACATCATCGGCCCTCAATTGACGGCAGGCGCCTTGGCCAGCTAAGAAAACTCTGGAATTAAAATAGGTCGGAACTTTGTGGAAACTGTTGAGATTTTATCTCCTCTGCTGCCATGTAGAGAAGGGTGTTAAAATCATCTCTTTACGTTTAATTAAAAACTGTCAGTTTTTACTCACCTTGAGAAGGGATTATTTCAATTTCCCTCGTGGTTCAGTGGTTAGCAGTGTGTGGCACTGAACAAAATCAGTCAACTGAAAGCTGACTTCAATCTGCTGCTGTCTAATGAGCCAAACACTTACAATTAGCTAGTTCTTTTCCAGTTTCCATGAATTGTTTTATCCCTAGAATTATTTCATAGGTTTTCACTTTTCCAGGCTATGTGTTGAATTTGTTTTCGCTGTTGAATCGACGTTTCACTTGCTGCAATGCTTCTGATTTTAAATGTTCAAGAAGATCACAAAGATAAGATCGGGTGCAAACAGCCCACCTCGATCATCCCTCTATATAAAAATCTATGGGCGCATGGGCAATACGGTGGCGCAGTGGTTAGTACTGCTGCCTACGGCGCTGAGGACCCGGGTTCGAATCCCGGCCCTGGGTCACTGTCCGTGTGGAGTTTGCACATTCTCCCCATGTCTGCGTGGGTTTCACCCCCAAAACTCAAAAGATGTGCAGGCTAGGTGGATTGGCCACACTAAAAACAAAATTACCCCTTAATTGGAAAAAAAAATTCTGGCACTCTAAATTTAAAACATAAAAGAAATCTATGGGCCCCTCCCCATAAAATTACTAACGTGTCCCTTGAATATTTACAGAAAATCCAATTCCACCATCCTACCCAGAGAGAATTCCAGATAAGCACATTTCCTGATGGGACAGAGAATCCGGCTTCAGGGAAAATCAAGATCCCGGGCCGAGGTTCACGACCGCGTGCCAGCGGGAGAATGTAAATGAATGTAAAAGGTCTTGTGACCCATTTGCATCTATTTAGCGGGCCCCGCACCCTAGTCTCCGGCCTCCTCGGATTCTCTGATCCCTGATCCCCTGCGAATTACATGGGCACAGATCACTTCTGGTATTTACCAATGTGGCCCTGATGTGGTGGACATCACAGTGGGTCAAGGGGGTAACCCCTTGAGGGAGTTGCCCAAAACTCAATCTGAGGGTCACCCGCTCCGCCCCCCTCCCCCCAACCCCCCCCCCCCCCCACAATGCACTACCTGCCCACTCCTCCTCTACCAGACCCCTTGCCTTGCCGCTCAGGGACCCCTTTAATAGGGAACCCCCTGCCCCTGGGACACCCTAACTGAAGGAAGCCCCACAGAGATTCCCGAACAAAAGGGACCCCCCCCCCCACAGGGGCCCCTGACTAAAGGGACCATCCCCCCAGCTGTAACACTTACCTAAAGGTCCATTTCTCAAAGGAGAACAGCTGTGACCTGTGTTTCAACCCCTCCGATCCATTGGCTACAAGCCTTTCATTCATTTCTAGTAGTGGGCTGTGATTTGACAGCTTCCATAAACCAGCAGCAGCCTTGATTCATTCATCTCCCTTCGTGAATAGGGGTGCGGGGCAGAGTGCCAGGGGGAACAGTTTTGGGTGGGTGTGGGGATGGGAGCGGAGAGAGGGGGACATGCAAGGGCAGGAGCTGCAGTGCAGGCCAGAGACACCGGTAGCCCATTGGACCTGGTTGGGCATGGGGGTTCACACCATGCTAACATGTCTTGCCTTTCACCCCCTGCAGACAATGGACTTCGGAATTCAACCAGGAATGGTTTGTCCTGGCTGCTTCAGCCCTGGGGGATGCACTGAGCCTGCACGAGCAGGAGCTGCTCAGGGAGGGCCTTGCGGCGGCAGAGCCTTCCCCAGAGGAGGCAGCTGGTGAGAATGGAGAGCCAGCCACCCAATAGGCTGAGGAGGACGTGGGAAGGAGGCGGAGGAGGTGGGAAGGAGATGCCACATCAGGCCTCGTGTACCGGCAGCGATTGTGATTCGAAGACCTACCGGACCGAGCATGTCGCCGAAGACTCCGACTGAGCAGGGGGACAGTGCGACATAGCTGCTGGATCATGGCGCACATGGACTCGCGAGGGTATGGGCAGGACACCCACTCCTGTACTTTTGCACAACGGGGTCCTTCCAGGTGCCGAGTGGGGACCTATCTGGAATTTCTCAGAGCTCGGTGCACAGCTGCATCTGCGTCATCATGGAGGTCCTGTATGCCCAATCAGGACAATATGTCAGATTCAATGCGGACCAAGCCCACCAGGATGCCCGGGCAACGGGTTTCGCTGCCATCACCGGGAGGCCCCACGTCCAGCGGGTGGTCAACAGGATGCATGTCCTCTACGAGCACTGGCCCATGATGGGCTAATTTTCATAAACGGAAAGAGGCTCCACTCGATGAACTTGCAACCATGAGATACACATCGTGCACGTCTGCGCCCGATACCTGGGCAGTGTGCATGATGCCCTCATCCTGGCACACTCGACGGTTCCCGACACCTTCAAGGTGCACCCCCGGGTGAGGGGTTGGCTCCTTGGTGGCAATGGTTATCTGCTGCGGTCGTGGCTGATGGCGCTTATCCGGAGGCCACAGATCGATGCACAGACCCGCTACAACAACGCCCTGCCGCAACTGGGGGCGTGATCAAACGGTGCATCGGCATCCTGAGGAAGTGGTTCAGGTGCCTGGACCGCTCTGGAGGGGCCCTCCAGTATAGCGCGAGGAGGGTCTGCCACATTGTGGTGGCCTGCTGCGGCCTCCACAACATCATGCAGCAGAGGGGAGATGTGCTGGAGGAGGGGGATGAATGCTAGGCCTTGCCCAATGAGGAGGATGGGTAGGGCATGGGGCCTGGGCTGCTACAGCAGACCACACAGTATGTGGGCCGGCGCACACTGGGCACTAGCCTCCGGGTTCACGGACTGGGGGGTCTGGCCGACGGCACAAACATATCACTCCCTCATATGACCACCCATCCTACACCAACCCCCCTACAACCCGCTCCGGAATCGTACCTGCAGGTGTGGCCCCTGGGTTGGCAGTAACAGTGGGCCTGGTCCATGGGATAGAGGATGATGGCGTCCTATTCTGTGATGAGCTCTGGTGCTCCACTCCATTTGACAACGCCAAAGCCCACAGTAGCTCTTTCCACCCTCTGCCTGGGAGTTCCCTGCATGCGAGCTGGCCATTCACACGATCCCACCTAATCCTTCGGGTGGTGGCGATGGGGATGTGGGAGTTGGGGTTGATGGGGAGGGGAGGGGACGGGCGGGGTACCAGAGTGGTGTGCGGGGTCCGACTTGGGGGCCTCGGCCCGTGATCACCTCCACTGTCTGTCCATCTTTCCCACCCCCCTCACCCTGCAGCCAGTCCAGCCCAACCCAGCCCACACACCCTGCTGACAGAGCACCAAGGCTGGTGTTTATTTTGCAAAGGACATGTGAACATCACGCTATCCTATGTGCTGCACGCATGCCAACTTGTCTACATTTCTGGTCTGATAGGCCCTAACGCTACATCTAGGTGAATCTCCAGGCGGTACATCAGGGGTGGAGACGGTCTGCAGTGAATCATGCCTTTTGACATGGATCCCTTTTGGTGGCTGTCCTCTGGAGCAACCGGGCCTGGCAGTTTCTCGGGTGTCCCAAGTGGCGTGGTGCCACCCAGTTCTGTCCGCTGACATTCTGATGCGCCAGGGACAGGAGGAGGGGCTGGGGTGGGGGAGTCAGAGGTGCTATGGTGTTCCGGCACCTCCCCTGCAGGAGTCACCAGCATGTCCCCATCGCCTCCTCCTCCCTCGGGGCTGCGTGGGACTGAGGTGTGACAGGAGTGAACTCCTGGTGCTCCCCCACCATCTGGCACTGCCAGTCCTGGAGGACCGTTCTCCTCTCAACCAAGGTCTCCATGCTCGCAGCCATGGAGCACAGGGACTGGGCTGCCTCCCTCTTGGACTGAGCAACATCACTCAATGTCTGTGCCACCTCTCTCCGGGAGTGGCTTAGGTCAGCCAGTAGCCGGGCAATTCCGACAGTGGACTCAGCCAAAACCTGTTGTGAGTAGGCCAAGCTCTAGAGCGTTGCTGCAATGTCCACATGGCCCTAATACATAGCAGCCTGTGACAGGGCAGCCCTGTCCTGTGCCTCTGGCACCGCCCACACAGATTGTGCCAGGAATTGGACACCCT
Source organism: Scyliorhinus torazame (assembly GCF_047496885.1). Taxonomy (NCBI): domain Eukaryota; kingdom Metazoa; phylum Chordata; class Chondrichthyes; order Carcharhiniformes; family Scyliorhinidae; genus Scyliorhinus; species Scyliorhinus torazame. The sequence goes on from NC_092715.1 coordinate 197,942,395, forward strand.
GACCCATGGCTGATACCTTCGCCCCCAAGGCATGCACCATGGACACCACCCAGGCGATGTTGGCCTGGGTGGCACAACACCCTGGCACAGGTTGTCAGCACTGTCTCCTGCCTCTGCATCTGGTTGGATTCCTCCAACTGCACCTGCAGGTGCTGGATTGTTGTTGACAACCCCTCGTGTAGTTCCTGGCTCTGTGTCCACATCTCCGTTATCGATGGGACCGGCCTTTCCAGAAGCCCGAGACCCATCTGGACGGCAGCTAGTCCCTGGGGTCGGGCCGCCCTCTGACCGTCCGCCCATTTGGGGTTCCTACCTCTACCTGCTGTACCACATCACCAGATAGTGCCCCACGAGCCTGTTCACTAACGTGCCCACCAAGGTGAGTGTCTCTGGGATGGTAGAGTGTGTTGGAGACAGCCATGACGGTGTGGTGAATGTATAGTGCTAATAATTCACCAGTGCATTTGTATTGAGTGCTAATAATTCACCAGTGCATTTGTATCATGTTCTGCTGTTGTGTTATGTTGTTAACACTGTGGGCTCCACCTCTGGGCCATTGTGTGGCTTCACCCACAGGGGGATATGTTGGGGCATGTACGGGCTCTGCCCATGGCTCCTCACCTTAAGAGGAAGTATAAAGAGCAGCTGACCTGCAGGCAGTTCCCAGTATTGTTCCAGTCGCAGGCAGGCACTGTTTAAGCTGATTAAAACCACGGTTTACTTCTCGTGTCTTTGAGTGAATTGATGGTCGCATCAATTTAATCAGCTTAAATACAACTATGGAATCAGCCCTCAAACCTGACAGACTGGACCTCTATCCGCAGGCCGCGGAGGCGAAAGAAATTTTTTCGCAATGGCTTCGATGCTTCAAGGCCTACCTCGCCGTGTCGTCCATGCCATCGTCACCGATGAACAGACGCTGAGCCTCCTCCATGCACGGGTGAGCCATTGCATTTTTGTTCAGCTCGACGAGGCCTCCTCCTATACAGATGCCCTCGCGAAGCTCGAACGCCTATACGTACGGCCTGTGAACGAGGTCTACGCGCGACACGTCTTCACCACTTGCCGCCAGCGCCCCGGGGAGTCGCTAGATGACTACCTACGCAACCTCAAAGCCCTCGCACGCAACTGTAATTACCAGGCTGTTACGGCCACTCAGCACATGGAGCTCGCCGTCCGAGACGTCTACGTGGTGGGAGTCCGGTCGAATTATGTGAGACAGAGCCTGCTCGAAAACAGGGCCCAGGACCTGGACTATACGGTAAAGTTAGCCAACTCTCTGGAGATTGCTTTTCAGAGCCTTACTGCGTTCCCGGCCGATCACGCGACCCCCGAGACTACCCCAGGCTTGGCCACATAGCCGCCCGCTCATCATGGGGGGGGCTACTCTGCTATTTTTGCAGCCAGTCTCAACACCCCCGACAGCACTGCGCGGCCCACAACGCGAACTGCAGCAGCTGTGGACGAAAAGGACACTTCGCCAAAGTCTGCCTGGCCAGGTCTAAGAACTCTAACTCACAGACCCGCAGATCCCGCAATGTGGCAGCGTGTCTGCCGACTCCGCCCCCTCACAGCACGTGCGATCCATGGGGGCCGCCATCTTCCTCACCGCCCGCCACGCGCGACCAACGGGGGCCGCCATCTGTTACGCCGCTCGACGCGTACAATCTACACAGACAGTCATCGCGGGGCCGCCCCAGCACCTCCGATCACACCGCCGGCTACCCGCAACTCAGCGCGGTCACCCTGGACCAGTCGCGACCCAAGCACCTCCGGAGCTCCATGATGGCCGTCCGGGTTAACGGGTACGAGACACCTTGCCTTTTCGACTCCGGGAGCACAGAGAGCTTCATTCACCCGGACATGGTAAGACGCTGCTCGCTCCCAATTTTCCCGATGTAACAAACCATCTCCCTCGCCTCTGGATCGCACTCGGTGCAAATCCAAGGGTGCACTACTGCAACCCTAGCAATACAGGGCGCTGAGTTAGCTAATTTTAAACTATATGTGCTCCCAGACCTCTGCGCTCCTCTCCTATTGAGATTCGACTTCCAATGTAACCTCAGGAGCCTTACTCTTAAATTCGGGGGGCCCCTACCCCCACTCACCATATGCAGCCTCGCGACCCTAAAAGTCGACCCTCCCCTTCTCTTCGCAAACCTCACCGCCGATTGCAAGCCAGTCACCACCAGAAGCAGGCGGTATAGCATGCAGGACAGGACGTTCATTAGGTCCGAGGTCCAGCGTCTCTTGCGGGAGGGAGTCATCGAGGCCAGCAATAGCCCCTGGAGAGCTCGGGTGGTGGTCGTCAAGACCGGGGGAAAGTTCCGGGTGGTGGTTGATTACAGCCAAACCATTAACCGGTACACGCAACTCGATGCGTACCCCCTTCCCCGGATTGCAGACATGGTAAATCAGATCGCACACTACCGGGTGTTCTCCACGGTGGATCTGAAGTCTGCAGACCACCAGCTCCCAATCCGCCCGGAGGACCGCCACTACACGGCGTTTGAGGCAGACGGCCGCCTTTTCCATTTCCTCCGGGTCCCCTTTGGCGTCACGAATGGGGTTTTGGTGTTCCAAAGAGCAATGGACCGAATGGTGGACCAGTACGGGCTGCGGGCCACATTTCCGTACTTGGACAATGTCACCATCTGCGGCCATTATCAGCAGGACCACGACGCCAACCTCCACCGATTTCTCCAAACCGCCCAAAAACTCAACCTCACCTACAACAAGGAGAAATGCATTTTCCGCACAACCTGACTAGCCATCCTCGGCTACGTCATGGAGAGCGAGGTCTTAGGGCCCGACCCTGATCGTATGCGCTCCCTCCTACAACTCCCTCTCCGTCACTGTCCCAAGGCCCTGAAGAGGTGCCTTGGATTTTTCTCCTATTACGCCCAGTGGGCCCCCCAGTATGCGGACAAAGGCCGCCCACTAATTAAGGCCACCCTCTTTCCACTGGCAACTGAGGCCCATCAGACCTTCAGCTGCATCAAGGCGGACATCGCTAAAGCCGCGATGCGCGCGGTGGACGAGTCCGCCCCCTTCCAGATGGAGAGCGACGCCTCAGAGGTCGCTCTCGCCGTTACCCTCAACCAAGCAGGCAGACCGGTAGCGTTCTTTTCACGCACACTCACCACCTCTGAAATTCGACACTCCTCGGTCGAAAAAGAAGCCCAAGCCATCGTGGAAGCCGTGCAGCACTGGAGGCACTACCTTGCTGGTGGGAGGTTTACCCTCGTCACCGACCAACGATCGGTAGCCTTCACGTTCGATAATACGCAGCGTGGCAAAATCAAGAACGATAAGATCTTGAGGTGGAGGATCGAACTCTCCACCTATAACTATGATGTATTATATCGTCCTGGAAAGCTCAACGAGCCCCCAGATGCCCTGTCCCGCGAGCGCCAGCGCGCAAGATGACCGACTACGGGCTATCCACGATGACCTCTGCCACCCGGGGGTCACCCTGTTCGCCCATTATAACAAGGCCCGCAACCTGCCCTACTCCACCGAGGAGGTCAGAGCTATGACCAGGGACTGCCAAATCTGTGCGGAGTGTAAACCGCACTTCTACTGACCGGATAAGGCCCACATGGTAAAGGCATCCCGGCCCTTTGAACGTCTCAGTATCGATTTCAAAGGGCCCCATCCCTCCAATAACCACAATACCTACTTTCTCAACATCATAGATGAGTTCTCCCGCTTCCCGTTTGCCATCCCCTGCCCCGATATGACCACTCCCACTGTCATTAAAGCCCTGCATAGTGTCTTCACCCTGTTTGGTTTCCCCAGTATGTCCACAGTGACCAGGGCTCGTCGTTCATGAGCGACGAACTGCGTCAGTACCTGCTCAGTAAGGGCATTGCCTCGAGCAGGACTACCAGATATAACCCCAGGGGAAACGGGCAGGTGGAGAGGGAGAACGCGACGGTCTGGAAGACCGTCTTACTGACCCTAGGGTCCAGGAATCTCCCAGTTTCTCACTGGCAGGAGGTCCTCCCCAATGCGCTCCACTCTATCAGGTCCCTCCTTTGCATTGGCACAAACCAGACTCCTCATGACCGCTTGTTCGTTTTCCCTAGGGGAGCTACCTCAGGGGCCTCGCTTCCGCCCTGGCTGATGACACCGGGACCAGTCCTCCTCCGAAAATACGTTTGGAGCCATAAGACCGACCGCCTGGTAGAGAGGGTCCGGCTCCTACACTCCAACCCACAATATGCTTATGTCAAACACCCCAATGGCCGACAAGATACTGTCTCTCTCCGGGACCTGGCACCCGCAGGCCGCACTACCACTACTGCATCTCCCACACTATGTCCCGTCCAACCTTCCATGTTCAGCGCCCCCACCCCTATATGGCTCCCGCGCTCCCTCCCACCCGCCACACCAGTCCACAGGAATGAAGCTCCAGAAGAGCCGTTCCCGGAGTCCACGCCTGTGCCCGCACCGGCCCCACTTCCACAGCCACCCGGACCGGCTGCAACACCAGTGCTTCGGCAATCACAACGTACGATCCGTGCGCCGGACCGGCTGAACCTATGAGCCCGTCACCCCCGCCGGACTTCATTTTTTAACAGGGGGTGAATGTGGTGAATGTATAGTGCTAATAATTCACCACTGCATTTGTACCTAGTGCTAATAATTCACCAGTGCATTTGTATCATGTTCTGCTGTTGTGTTATGTTGTTAACCCTGTGGGCTCCACCTATGGGCCATTGTGTGGCTTCACCCACAGGGGGATATGTTGGGGCATGTACGGGCTCCGCCCATGGCTCCACCCCTTAAGAGGAAGTATAAAGAGTAGCTGACCTGCAGGCAGTTCCCAGTATTGTACCGGTCGCAGGCAGGCACTGAACGAAGCTGATTAAAACCACGGTTTACTTCTCCCCGTGTCTTTGAGTGAATTGATGGTCGCATCAGACGGGAAATCAGTGTCGTCTCCGAGTTGGTGCTCTGTGGTGTCTCGTGCTGGGGTTTGGTGGCTCACGTCACTGCCTGTTGCCTCCTCATTGCTGGAATCTGTTTGGGGTGTGCGGGGTGGGGACGGGACAGCAGAAGGGACCACCTCATCGCCTAGTGATCCTGCAGCACACAAGACATGACACATGATTGCGCGGGCTGATGTGTTTGGGGGTGTGATTGGGTCGTGCCACACACACCATCGAGAACCGCAATGCAGTGGGGTCTCACTTGGTTGCTCGATGCCGACCTTCGCCTCGACGGCTGCCCTCTCTCCGGGTCCACCATCCAGGTCCAGTGCCTGCCACTCTGCGGCGAGGAGCCGAAGGTCTGGTCGTCCCCTTCCGGTCTTCCCTCCTTCTCTCTCCGGTTATGCGCTACCTTCTCAGGGCAGTACAGGGGGTGGGCAGCTGGTAGCCTTCATGGCCAGGGGACCTGGCTATGGTGGGCGGTATGGGTGCTGGCATGTGATGCAGGGTGGGGAGCGTGCACACTGCCGACCGGTGGGGCTCAGTTGCCCTCTGGGTGTGTGGGATGGGGGTTGGTGCCAGGGGTGCACAGTGCTGCCTCCTCAGCTTGGCCACCCTGAGGAAGTCATGCAGCTTCTTTCTGCACTGCTGTCCAGTCCACATGGTGGGGCCCACGGCACTCTCATCCTCTGCCACCTGTGCACGATCCGGTGTACAGCGGCGGGTGGCAGCCTCCTTCCGACCCCGGGGAGCAGGGTGGCACGCCTCTCCTCCACTGCGTCCAGCAAGGTTTCCAGTTCTGCGTCCGCAAACCGGGGTGCCGCTCTCCATGCTGCCATCTTGTTGGCTGGGGTGAGTGTGGCGAGTGGAGCGCTAATATGCGGCTGCAGCTTGTCAGTCTCTCGAGTGGAAAGCCCGACCCCGGTGAATCAGACACCATTTTTCATTGGGATCGATTGAGTTCCACATGGCACCGGTGCTAGCTCATTCATGGATCATGAGTTGCTCCGGAACTGGCACTAATTTAATTGTTGTGGAAGTCCACCAATTCAGGCCCAGAGTCAACACTTTTGAAACGGAGAATCCCGCCCAATGTCTCTGCTGGGTTGATGACTTCCAGAGCACGCCTAGCTGCTGGATCACATTGAATCTGGATCACATTCTCTTGTAGCCTCCTTAGCTTCCTTCAGGGGGAGCACTGTTCTTAGCATGTCTGCAATGTACATCTGTTTCCTTGCTTTCTTTCTGCTTTTTTTTGTAGATTTGAACTTTTCTGTGTTACTGGGTGATGCACGATCAATGACCACTAAAGCGAGGTTGTAGTCCAGTTGAAGACTTTAATAAGCTAGATGTTTCCCCCAGCAGCTCAGGTACAGAATGAAGGCTGCTGGGGTGGCATGGGCTCTGATACCCCGCCTAGCAGGGCGGAGCTACCATACAGCTTGACCAATACAGCTTGACCAATAGGAAGCATACAATATCTACCAACGGTGTTCCAGCATTACCAGGTACTGTAATACCTCTACACAGACTACCACATTCACCCCCTGTTAAAAAAGAGTCCGGCGGGGGTGGTGGCCTGATACTACAACATGGTAACGTGGTAGAATTATAGTTATGGAGGTACCGTAATACCTCCGTACAGCGTTTTGTAACTATTTACAATTCTATTAACTATTTACAATTTATGATTCATAATTAACTATACACTTTAAAATGAAGCAATCAGTCGATCGGGGGCCCTGGCCGTCCTCTATGATCGTCGAAGCTTCGATGGTGACTCCGGTGGAGGCTCGGGCATCTGTGGCTTCGGGGAGCGTGGCCTCGACCTCTGTGGCAGCTTCGACACCCCTAGACGGCGCTGGTGGAAAAAACGGTTGACCTGGGAAGGGAGCGTCTGCGGGGTGCATCGGTGGGCGGGAGGACCGATCCTCCTGTAAGGTGCACTGGTGGAAGGGAGGGTGGGAGTGGTGGCTAGGGTGTGTGTGGGGCTCCAGCGGGCGCCAGGTCTCGTCTGGAAACCGTATCTTGTCGGCCGTCGGGGTACACCACGTAGGCGTACTGGGGGTTAGCGTGGAGAAGGTGGACCCTCTCGACCAACGGGTCCGACTTGTGCGCCCGCACGTGTTTTCGGAGCAGGATGGGTCCGGGAGCTGCCAGCCAGGTCGGGAGCGAGGTCCCAGAGGAGGACTTCCTGGGGAAGACGAGGAGACGTTCATGAGGTATCTGGTTGGTTGTGGTACAAAGCAGTGACCGGATGGAGTGGAGGGCATCTGGGAGGACTTCCTGCCAGCGGGAGACTGGGAGATTCCTGGACCGTAGGGCCAGTAGGATGGTCTTCCAGACTGTTCCGTTCTCCCTCTCTACCTGTCCGTTACCCCGGGGGTTGTAACTGGTAGTCCTACTCGAGGCGATGCCTTGCTGGGCAGGAATTGGCACAGTTCATTGCTCATAAAGGAGGACCCCCTATCACTATGTATGTAAGCGGGCAACCCGAACAGTGCAAAGATGCTATGGAGGGCCTTGATGATGGTGGTTGCGGTCGTGTCGGGGCAGGGGATGGCGAATGGGAACCGGGAGTACTCGTCAATCACGTTCAGGAAGTACGTGTTGCGGTCGGTGGAGGGGAGGGGGCCTTTGAAGTCCATGCTGAGGCGTTCAAAGGGACGGGAAGCCTTTATCAGGTGCGCTTTCTCTGGCCGGTCGAAGTGCGGTTTGCACTCCGCGCAGATTTGGCAGTCCCTGGTGGCTGTCGTGACCTCCTCGATGGAGTAGGGCAGGTTGCGGGTCTTGATAAAGTGGAAAAGGCGGGTGACCCCCGGGTGGCAGAGGTCCTCGTGGAGGGCTCGGAGGTGGTCCACTTGTGCAGTGGCACATGTGCCGCAGGACAGGGCATCAGGAGGCTCGTTTAGCTTCCCGGGACGATGCAAGATCTCGTAGTTGTAGGTGGAGAGTTTGATCCTCCACCGCAAGATCTTGTCATTTTTTATCTTGCCCCGCTGTGCATTATCGAACATGAAAGCAACCGACTGTTGGTCAGTGAGGAGAGTGAATCTCTTGCCGGCCAGGTAATGCCTCCAGTGTCGCACAGCTTCTACTATGGCCTGGGCCTCCTTTTCGACTGAGGAGTGGCGGATTTCGGAAGCATGGAGGGTACGCGAGAAGAAGGCCACGGGTCTGCCCGCTTGATTGAGGGTGGCCGCCAGAGCTACGTTAGACGCATCGCTCTCGACCTGGAAGAGTAGGGACTCGCCGATGGCGTGCATCATGGCCTTTGCAATGTCCGTTTTGATGCGGCTGAAGGCCTGGCGGGCCTCTATTCTCTAAAGGTAAACTTGCAGGTTGAGTCCGTAATTAAGAAAGCAAATGCAAAGTTGTCATTTATCTCAAGAGGCTTGGACTTCTGAAGCTTTATAAAGCATTAGTTAGGCCCCATTTAAAATACTGTGTGCAATTTTGGGCCCCACACCTCAGGAAGGACATACTGGCACTGGAGCGGGTCCAGCGGAGATTCACACGGATGATCCCAGGAATGGTAGGCCTAACATACGATGAACGTCTGAGGATCCTGGGATTATATTCATTGGAGTTTAGGAGGTTGAGGGGAGATCTAATAGAAACTTACAAGATAATGAATGGCTTAGATAGGGTGGACATAGGGAAGTTGTTTCCATTAGCAGGGGAGACTAGGACCCGGGGGCACATCCTTAGAATAAAAGGGAGTCACTTTAGAACAGAGATGAGGAGAAATTTCTTCAGCCAGAGAGAGGTGGGTCTGTGGAATTCATTGCCACAGAGGGCGGTGGATGCCGGGACGTTGAGTGTCTTTAAGACAGAAGTTGATAGATTCTTGATTTCTTGAGGAATTAAGGGCTATGGAGAGAGAGCGGGTAAATGGAGTTGAAATCAGCCATGATTGAATGGTGGAGTGGACTCGATGGGCCGAATGGCCTTACTTCCGCTCCTATGTCTTATGGTCTTATGGACAGGGGAAAAGCTGTGGATTGGATCAGGAGACGGGCCTTGTCCGCATAGTTGGGGACCCACTGGGCATAGTAACTGAAAAACCCTAGGCAGCGCTTCAGGGCCTTGGAGCAGTGTAGGAGGGAGAACTCCATAAGGGGGCACATGCGCTCAGGGTCGGGGCCTATAACTCCATTTCGCACTACGTAGCCGAGGATGGCTCGGCGGTCGGTGCTAAACACACATTTGTCCTTGTTGTATGTAAGGTTAAGGATCTTTGTGGTCTGGAGGAATTTTCGGAGGTTAGTGTCGTGGTCCTGCTGGTCGTGGCCGCAGATGGTGACATTATCGAGATCCGGGAATGTTGCCTGTAAACCGTACCGGTTAACCATTCGGTCCATCTCGCGCTGGAAGACCGAGACCCCGTTGGTGACACCGAAAGGAACCCTTAAGAAGTGATAGAGCCGCCCATCTGCCTCGAAGGCAGCGTATTTGCGGTCACTAATGCGGATGGGGAGCTGGTGGTAGGCGGACTTAAGATCCACCGTGGAGACCTTGTAATGCGCGACCCTGTTTACCAGGTCGGATATGCGGGGGAGAGGGTACGTGTCCAGCTGCGTAAACCTGTTGATGGTCTGACTGTAGTCGATGACCATCCTATGCTTCTCCCCGGTCTTTACCACCACTATTTGAGCTCTACAGGGACTTCAATGACTCCTTCCCTCAGTTGCCTTTGGACCTCTGACCTAATAAAGCTCCGATCCTGGGCACTGTAACGTCTGCTCCTGGTGGCGACGGGTTTGCAATCCAGGGTGAGGTTCGCAAACAGGGAAGGCAGATCGACCTTGAGGGTCGCGAGGCCGCAGACAGTGAGCTGGGGTATAGGGCCGCCGAATTTGAAAGTTAGACTTTGGAGATTACACTTGAAGTCTAAACCTAGGAGTGTGGCCGTGCAGAGGTGGGGAAGGACATATAGCCGGTAACTTTTAAACTCCCTTCCCTGGACTGTGAGGTTTGCTACACAAAACCCCTTTATCTCTACTGAGTGGGAACCGGAGGCCAGGGAGATTTTTTGATTAACTGGGTGGATGAGGAGAGAACAGCGCCTTACCATGTCTGGGTGTATGAAGCTCTCCGTGCTCCCAGAGTCGATTAAGCAGGACATCTCGTGCTCGTTGATTAGTACTGTCGTTGTAGCAGTTGAGAGTGTTCGAGGCCGGGACTGATCCAGAGTCACCGAGGCTAATCGCAGCAGTTGAGTGTTCTCTTCGGGCGGTGTGTGGTCAGCCGAGCTAGGGTCCTGGGAGTCCATCCAAGATGGCGGCTCCCATTGGTCGCACATGGCGGGGGTGCACAAAATGGCAGCGCCCATCCATCGAACGTGGCGTCCACGGGACAAGCTGACGGCGCCCGGGGGCCGCACGTAGCCCTGGAGTAGGAAGATGGCGGCGCCCGCTGGCCGCACGGGGACCGTGGAAAGGTTTGTGGTGGTGGTCGGAGACCGCGGCGACTGCATGGGCCTGGCATACCACCATGAAATGGCCCTTTTTACCGCATCCCTTGCAGGTGGATGCGCGGGCCGGGCAGCGCTGGCGGGGGTGCTTGGTCTGCCTGCAAAAGTAGCAGCGGGGCCCCCCGGGGTTGCCAGGCCGCCTTACAGCACAGGTTTGTGGGGGGATGGGGGATGTCTCGGGGTCGGCTGCGGAAGGGTTCCACGCTGCCCAGGGGGCTGCCGCGCGGTCGGGAACGTAAGCGCGGACATTTCTGGAGGCCACGTCCAAGGAGCCGGCAAGGGCCCCTGCCTCCTTGAGGCCTAGGGTGTCTTTTTCCAGCAATCGCTGGCAGATCTGGGAGGACAGCATACCTGCCACGAAAGCATCCCGGAGCAAGAGTTCTGTGTGGTCGCTCGCCGAAACTTGCGGGCAGCTGCAGTTTCTCCCCTACACCAGGAGCGCACGGTAGAATTCTTCCAGCGATTCCCCAGGGATTTGTTGCCTCGTTGCTAACAGATGTCGGGCGTAGACCTGGTTTACTGGGTGGATATAATGTCCTTTTATAAGCTCTATTGCCACATCGAAGTCTTCCGTGTCCTCGATGAGGGTGTAAATTTCCAGGCTCACCCTCGAGTGCAGGACTTGCATTTTCTGCTCTCCTGTGGGTGTGTTTTCGGCCGTTCCGAGATACCCTTTAAAACATGCCAGCCGGTGCTTGAAGATTGCCGCAGAGTTCGCCGCGTGGGGGCTGAGTTGCAGACACTCCGGCTTGATTCGGAGCTCCATCCTTTTAAATCTAGCTTATTAAATTGATGCACGATCAATGACCACTAAAGCGAGGTTGTAGTCCAACTGAGGGCTTTTATAAGCTAGATGTTTCCCCCCAGCAGCTCAGGTACAGAATGAAGGCTGCTGGGGCGGCACGGGCTCTTATACCCCGCATAGCAGGGCAGAGCTACCATACAGCTTGACCAATAGGAAGCATACAATGTCTACCAATGGTGTTCCAGCATTACCAGGTACCGTAATACCTCTACACAGCCTACCACACTGGGTTCTCAGTATCATATCTGCACCTTTCCCAGGATTCAAAAATCAATTGACTCTCCACTACTGTACACCATGGGCGGGATTCTCCGATCCCCTGTGGGGTTGGAGAATCTCCGGGGGGTGGCATGAATCCCACCCGCCACGTCGACGCCGGCTGCCGTATTCGCCGGCGCCTGTTTTCAGGCAGGGGGCGGGGTTTATGCCACGCCGGTCGGGGGCCGTTGGCAGCGGCTCCCCACGGCAATTCTCCGGGCCCCGATGGTCGAGTGGTGGTCAGTTCTGGGCCAGTCCCACCGGCGCGAAATGGACGTGGTCCATCACAGCGGGACCTGGCTTGTAGGCCGGCTAGGTTAGTCCTCGGGGGTGGGGGGAGCGCAGGGGGATCTGGCCCCACGGGAGGCCCCCACGGTGGCCTGGCCCGCGATCGGGGCTCACCGATCTGTGCCGTGGGGGCACTCCTTCCTTCTGCGCCGGCCTCTTGTCGGGCTCCGCCATGGCTGGCACGGAGAACCCCCCTGCACATGTGCAGGAACACGCCGGTCTGCACATGCGCAGAACCATGACGGCGGTTCTGTGCATGTGACAACGTGCGCCGGTACTTTGGGGCCAGTTGGCGCGGCGCCAACCCCTCCAGCGCCGGCCTAGTCCCTGAAAGTGCGGAGAATTCCGCAACTTCCGGGAGGCCCGACGCCGGAGTGGTTCACGCCGGCGTTGGGCCATCCCACCAATTGCGGGAGAATCCCGGCCCATGTTTTGTGTGAGGACAACAGTCTTCATCATTTCTGCAGAAGAGTTGTACGGATTCAAAACATTAACTCTGTTTCTCTCTCCACAGATGCTGCCAAACCTGCTGGGTTTTTCAAGTATTTTCTATTTTTACTTCAGGCTTCCAGCATCCACAATATTTTGCTTTTATTATATATCAATTTCTTGTCTCAGTGAGAGTCTTTATTGAACTGAATACAAATGGCAGCCTGCAGTGCTCGCCACTTGGCAGAGTCACATGACTACTGCAAGCTAGGTAGTACACTTAAAAATAATATTGTATTTTCAAAACCTAAACAATACAGTCGTAACAAAGACTCACCTTGTTGAGGAGGGTCCACTGACTGTACTTGAAGGTGGGATTGCCACTGACAAGGCTATTGATTCGCTCTTGTGACTATGCACTTATTAAGGGTGCGATTTAACTAAATGGGAATAAAGTTCCATCGCGAGCGCGTTTAGCCACATGTTCTGTGGCCTTCGCAGCGCCGAGAAACACAAGGCTATAAAATGCGACTCACATTTGATAAGGGTCCTCAAAAGTGAACATACGGCTGAACATTTGTGCACTCAGGAGCACCGCTCGCTGGAACGCCTCAGTGTAGCGAGAGATCAGGATGCCATTTTTAAATGACATCCCGATCTCCGAGGCCCCCAAAGTGACCTCTGAACCCCCCCCAAGCCCCAATCCACTATGGGAGGGTCCCCGGCACCCCCGCACCCTCCCCAACACCTGTGCAGGGCACCCTGGCCTGATTGCACGCGTGCAAAAAATGCTAGCTTGGCACCTTGGCAGTGCCAGGCTGGCGCCCAAGTGGCACTACCAGGCTGCCCAGGGGGCATGAGCCATGCCAGGATGCCACCCTGGCTAAAGCACATGGACCTGGGGCCTCTGATCCCCTGAAAGACCCCCACGAGCTCCGTTCCATCTGGCCGCCATTTGTGGAGAACGGCGCTTTTTATTTTGAGTGGGACAAATTGGACATTTGCCTATTTTGTCCAATATTCTCACACTGGAAGCAAGGGGAAGATGATGGCTGAGTGGTAATGTCACTGGACTAGTAATCCAGAGGCCCAGGCTAATCTTCTGGGGTCATGGGTTCAAATCTCACTGTGGCAGCTGGTGGATTCAAATTTAATTAAAATCTGGAATTGAAAGCTCATCTCCGTTAAGGTGACCATAAAACTCACTGCTTGTCATAAAATCCATCTGATTCGCTGACATCCTTTAGGGAAGGAAATTTGTCATCCTTACCTGACCTGGCCTACTTCTGACTCCAAGCCCACAGCAATGTGGCCGACTCGTGACTGCCCTCTGCTATGTCCGAGCAAACCGCTCAGTTCAAGGACAATTCAGGATGGGTAACAAATGCTGGCCCTGCCAGTGACAACCACCTCCCATGAAGGAACAAATAAAAGCAAGAAGTGCAAAGATCAGCAGACATAAGTTTGTTTAAATAGGGCACAGCAATGTGTCACTGCGAAACAGAAGAAGGAAAGGTGATTTTCCTTTTAGATATACCAGAGAACATGTACAATAGAGCGACAAGGTAGCACTGTGGTTAGCACTGCTGCCTCACAGCGCTAGGGACCTGGGTTCAATTCTGGCCTTGGGGTGACTGGCTGTGTGGAGTTTTCACATTCTCCCCATTTTGTGAGGGCCACGAAGAATCCAGCACGAGTTTTAAGGATACAAAGTAATAACATTTATTTACAATAACATATATATATAACAGCAGCAGCAACTTCCCTTGCTGCACTCTCCTTCCTGCTGGTTCCAAACTAGCCAGCTTTATTTATACTTGGAGTTTACTAATGGTTTCTCCGCCCCCCTCATTGGGGAAGCTCATACTCCCACAGGATTGTGGGATTGTCGTTAGTCCCCAGCCAATGGTAAGCAGGCAGGTTATAACATCCCTCCCCCCCCAAAGTCCAAGGAATCCACCAAAGACCCTGGCGAAGGAGGGCGTCGGACTCGTTTTGCCGCAGGCCGGACACCATTTGCACGCGGCGCTGGATCAGGGGGCGTGTAACGGGATGGAGACCGGCACTTCCGTGATGAACGGCGTAACGGTTGTACATCCACGGCCCGTGGATCCGAGGATTCCCCCTCTGATGCGTGCTGTGTCTCCATCTCGGAGTCAGAGTCTGCTGCCTCCATCATGTCAGCGTCTCTATCTCCATTCGGTTCTGTAACGACCTGCGCAGGCTTCGAGTGAGGCACCAGTGGAAGATTGTGAGGACTACCTTCCCTTGTCTCTGGTCTCTGCGGCTGTAGAAAAGAGCTCCGGGGGCGGGGAATCTTTTGAGGGGATAGTCTTCTCGACTGAATGTGGTCTACATGTTAGCGCTGAGGACAACCCTGGGCTTGCACCTGGTAGGATATCGGGCCCGTTTGGCGAAAGATTATGCCAGGAACCCACTGGGCACCACCAGCAAAATTCCGAACGAACACTGGGTCACCGGGCGCAAACTGCCGAATCGGCCGATGCCGAGAAAATCCCTGTCCCTGCCGTTCTTGTGTGCGGCGTACTTTTGCGCCAATGTCCGGGAAAACCATACTGAGGCTGGTGCGAAGTCTCCGGCCCATTAGGAGTTCTGCAGGAGCTACCCCAGTCACCGCATGGGGGTGGTCCTATACGTAAACAAAAAGCGAGCCAGTCTCGTGTCCATTGATCCGGAAGACTGCTTCTTTAGGCCTCTTTTGAATGTCTGCACTGCACGCTCTGCCAACCCATTTGAAGCCGGGTGGTAAGGGGCAGTGCGGATATGGCGTATGCCGTTCATCTTCATGAACCTCGCAAACTCCTCACTCGTGAATGGAGTGCCGTTATCCGTGACCAGCACCTCGCAGAGGCCATGCATACTAAAAGACAAACGTATCTTTTCAATTGTTGCGCAGGACGTTATCCCCTGCATCTTATGGACCTCTAGCAATTTAGACTGGGCGTCGATTAATAAAAGGAAAATGGATCCTTGAAAAGGGCCTGCGAAATCTGCATGCAAGCGTGCCCAAGGCCGCCCTGGCCATTCCCAGTGATGTAGGGGCGCGGCCGGCAGAAGCTTCTGATGCTCCTGGCAAATGGAGCAGTTTTGGGCCACCTTCTCAATGTCGGTGTCGAGGCCTGGCCACCAGACATAACTCCAGGCCAACATTTTCATTTTGGTCACACCTGGATGCCCATTGTGCAACTCTCTTAGTTATC
Organism: Scyliorhinus torazame; assembly: GCF_047496885.1. Taxonomy (NCBI): domain Eukaryota; kingdom Metazoa; phylum Chordata; class Chondrichthyes; order Carcharhiniformes; family Scyliorhinidae; genus Scyliorhinus; species Scyliorhinus torazame. The sequence continues at coordinate 197,957,809 of NC_092715.1, forward strand.
AGCTCCTGGCCTTTTTCCGGGACAATCACACGCATCCCATCCTCGTCGCCAGTTTTGTGAGGGCCACGAAGAATCCAGCACGAGTTTTAAGGATACAAAGTAATAACATTTATTTACAATAACATATATATATATATAACAGCAGCAGCAACTTCCCTTGCTGCACTCTCCTTCCTGCTGGTTCCAAACTGGCCAGCTTTATTTATACTTGGAGTTTACTAATGGTTTCTCCGCCCCCCTCATTGGGGAAGCTCATACTCCCACAGGATTGTGGGATTGTCATTAGTCCCCAGCCAATGGTAAGCAGGCAGGTTATAACATCCCATATCTGCGTGGGTTTCCTCCGGGTGCTCCGGTTTCCTCCACAGTCCAAAGATGTTCAGGTTAGGTGGATTGGCCATGCTAAATTGCCAGTTAGGAGGGCGGCATGGTGGCACAGTGGTTACCACTGCTGCCTCACACCGCCACGCACCCAGGTTCGATCCCGGCCCCGGGTCACTGTCTGTGTGGAGTTTGCACAGTCTCCCCGTGTCTGCGTGGGTCCCACCCCCACAACCCAAAGATGTGCAGGATGGGCAGATTGGCCACGTTAAATTGCCCCTTAATTGGAAAAAAAATAATTGGGTACTCCAATTTTTTTTTTTTTAAACTGCCCCTTAGTGCAGGTTAGGTTATGGGGATAGGAGGGAGTAGGCCTGGGTAGAGTGCTCATTTGAAGGGTTGATGGGCCGAATGGCCTCCTTCTGCACTGTAGGAATTCTATGAATAAGTAATTGTACTAACAAAACTGTGCAGGCAGTATAAGGCAAATTAGGTGTCTCACCATTGATGACACTCTGGGACATTAACTAATATTATTGTGGTGCATTGCTGCAGTGCTAGAGATGAGGTCAACTGAGTTCCAATTACTGAAGAATATGGTTTGCCTTTTGAGAATTAGATGCTGCCAATAATTTGGTGCAACTGTAAGTTCCCCTGCTGGGTCTGGAGTATAAATGAATGCGTTGCAGCACAGAATTCTAATTGTGTACTGGAAATGCTGTTAAAGCAGATGGCAATGTTCATAACAAAAAGTGTCTTCTCACCAAGCTTCACAGCGGAGAGAAGATTGTGCAACCTGCAGCTGAAAAATGCAAAATCAACATCTTAATGCTGATCGTGCTCAATCTCGACGAACAGTGAAAGCATCTCTGAGAATCCGCAAGACAAACAGAAGCATTTTAATCAATTATTTAAGTGGCATAGTAAGTGTCTGTAAGCAAAAGAAATCTGCCAAATCTCCGAGGAAAGATACTTGCCAGTAATTCCCTGCAAGTCCATGATTTTCCACAAGAAATAAGAAAATGATGCAAAGCTCCAGAAGAAACAAAAGCTTTTTTGTGGATGCTGTGAAAAAGACACGCATCATGAACCTCACAGTGAATCCATGTAGAAAATGACAGTGTTGCTAACATGGCAGTGAACCCATGCAGAAAATAACAGCGTCACTAACTAGGCAGACTGATGAATCCCTGACAAAATAAACTAGAACCGTTCCAATGTGGCAAAGTGATCAATCTATGTTACATCTTGGAAACCAGGTCGTGTGGGGGAAGGAGTCAATTTTGCAGGAGTATGAATGACTCGTCCAGTGTGAAGGAGGGGGAAATTTCACATTCGCCACTTCCCAGCTTGATTGGATTCACTGGAATTTCCTCACGTTGGATTGGATTGGATTTGTTTATTGTCACGTGTATTGAGGTACAGTGAAAAGTATTTTTCTGCGAGCAGCTCAACAGATCATTAAGTACGTGAAAAGAAAAGGGAATAAAAGAAAATACATAATAGGGCAACACAACATATACAATGTAACTACATAAGCACTGGCATCGGATGAAGCATACAGGGTGCAGTGTTAATGAAGTCTGTCCATAAGAGGGTCATTTAGGAGTCTGGTGACAGTGGGGAAGAAGCCGTTTTTGAGTCTGTTCGTGCGTGTTCTCAGACTTCTGTATCTCCTGCCCGATGGAAGAAGTTGGAAGAGTGAGTAAGCCGGGTGGGAGGGGTCTTTGATTATACTGCCTGCTTTCCCCAGGCAGCGAGAGGTGTAGATGGAGTCAATGGATGGGAGGCAGGTTCGTGTGATGGACTGGGCGGTGTTCACGTCTCTCTGACGTTTCTTGCGGTCCTGGGCCGAGCAGTTGCCATACCAGGCTGTGATGCAGCCTGATAGGATGCTTTCTATGGTGCATCTGTAAAAGTTGGTAAGAGTCAATGTGGACATGCCGAATTTCCTTAGTTTCCTGAGGAAGTATAGGCGCTGTTGTGCTTTCTTGGTGGTAGCGTCGACGTGGGTGGACCAGGACAGATTTTTGGAGATGTGCACCCCTAGGAATTTGAAGCTGCTAACCATCTCCACCTCGGCCCCGTTGATGCTGACAGGGGTGTGTACAGTACTTTGCTTCCTGAAGTCAATTACCAGCTCTTTAGTTTTGCTGGCATTGAGGGAGAGATTGTTGTCGCTACTCCACTCCACTAGGTTCTCTATCTCCCTCCTGTATTCGGACTCATCGTTATTCAAGATCCGGCCCACTATGATCGTATCATCAGCAAACTTGTAGATGGAGTTGGAACCAAGTTTTGCCAGGCAGTCGTGTGTGTACAGGGAGCAGAGTAGGGGGCTAAGTACGCAGCCTTGCGGGGCGCCCGTGTTGAGGACAATTGTGGAGGAGGTGTTGTTGTTCATTCTTGCTGATTGTGGTCTGTTAGTCAGAAAATCGAGGATCCAGTTGCAGAGCGGGGAGCCAAGTCCTAGGTTTTGGAGTTTTGATATGAGCTTGGCTGGGATTATGGTGTTGAAGGCGGAGCTGTAGTCAATAAATAGGAGTCTAATGTAGGAGTCCTTGTTTTCGAGATGCTCTAGGGATGAATGTAGGGCCAGGGAAATGGTGTCTGATGTGGACCGGTTGCAGCGGGATGCGAATTGCAGTGGATCAAGGCGTTCTGGGAGTATGGAGGTGATGCGCTTCATGATCAACCTCTCGAAGCACTTCATTACGACTGAAGTCAGGGCCACTGGTCGGTAGTCATTGAGGCACGTTGCCTGGTTCTTCTTTGGTACCGGTATGATGGTGGTCTTCTTGAAGCAGGTGGGGACCTCGGAGTGGAGTAGGGACAGGTTAAAGATGTCCGTGAATACCTCTGCCAGCTGGTCTGCGCAGGCTCTGAGTGCACGACCAGGGATCCCGTCTGGGCCCGTCGGCTTCCAAGGGTTCACTTTCAGGAAGGCCAATCTGACTTTGGAAGCTGTGATGGTGGGTATGGGTGAGTTATTGGCTGCTGGGGCATTCGCCAGCGGATTGTTGGTTACCTGCTCGAACCGAGCATAGAATGCATTGAGTTCATCGGGGAGGGGTGCGCTGCTGCCAGAGATACTGTTCAGCTTTGCTTTGTAGCCCGTTATGTTGTTTAATCCTTGCCACAACTGCCGAAAGTCTATCTGTGACTCTAGCTTGGTTTGATATTCTCTCTTGGCATTCCGGATGGCTTTGCGGAGGTCGTACCTGGATTTCTTGTACAGGTCAGGGTCGTCTGCCTTGAACGCCTCAGATCTGTCCTTCAGTAGGGAGTCAATCTCGCGATTGAGCCATGGTTTCCGGTTGGGGAACGCACGTACTGCTTTCTTTGGCATGCTGTCGTCCACACATTTGCTGGTGAAGTCTGTGACGGTGGTGGCATACTCATTTAAGTTGGTCGCTGAGTTCTTAAATATGGACCGGTCCACTGTCTCTAAGCAGTCACGTAAGAGCTCTTCTGTCTCCTCGGACCAGCACTGCACAACCTTCTTAGCTGGATTCTCCCGCTTGAGTTTCTGCTTGTATGCCGGGAGAAGGAGCACCGTCGTATGGTCTGATTTCCCAAAGTGCGGTCAGGGGATGGAACGGTAGGCGCCCTTGATTTTTGAGTAGCAGTGGTCAAGAGTTTTGTCACCCCTGGTGGGACAGGAGATGTGCTGGTGGAATTTTGGCAGTACACTCTTGAGGTTGGCCTTGTTGAAGTCTCCGGCCACGATGAACAAGGCCTCCGGGTGTTCTGTTTCGTAGTTGTTTATAACTGTGTAAAGTTCGTCCAGCGCCTTCTTCACTTCTGCCTGGAGTGGGATGTAGACCGCTTTGATAATGGCTGAAGTGAACTCACGTGGAAGATAATATGGGCGGCACGTCACGGTCAGGTATTCCAGGTCTGGGGAGCAGAAGGTCGCCAGAGTCGCCACATCCAAGCACCAGGACGAGTTGATGAGGACTCAAACCCCTCCACCCTTCGCTTTGCCTGATGATGCCGTGCGGTCCACCCAGTGAATTGAGAAGCCTTCAGGTTGTATGGCACAGACCGGTGAAGCGGGGGTGAGCCATGTCTCTGTGAAACAGAGCACACAGCAGTCTCTTACTTCTCTCTGAGAGGTAAGTCTGGCGTTAAGTTCATCCAGCTTGTTTTCGATCGCTTGGACGTTTGCCAGGAGTATGCTGGGGAGAGGGGTCTTGAAACCGCGTTGCTTCAATCTAACCTGCAGACCTCCGCGTTTCCCTCACTTCCTCGGTCGGCGGCTGCTGCTGGATGATCCTGGGATCCGATGGCAGATGTCAGCTCTTGTGGAAGGTAGGTGGTTGTGTCTGGCGCGGTCCAGGGCGCTGGTGGGGACCAGGGCGCTGTTTACGTATCTGGGGTCGGGTCTGGCAGGGTCCCGGGCGCTGGTTGAGATAGAGGAGTTTGCGATCTGGATGGGTCCCGGCGTTCTGCGGGTGCGGGAATACCTTGCAGCGTGTTCGGGTCCTCGCGCGGGGTCTCTGCCATCTCGGGGCTCCTGGGTCATGGGCAAGGGCTTCCTGAGGCAGGTTGGACTGGGTCCCGTGGTCTGTTCTCTCCCTGGGCACTCCTGGGGTCGGATCTTGAAGTAGGCCCGGTCGGGCCTCCACGTGGATTTTTCTTTCTTCCATCACCAGGTAGGTTGGGTTGTTGGGCGGGCCTCTCCGGGTCGGGTCACTGGGTGGGTCTCTGGGGGCCGCGTTGGGCCGGGTCTTGCCGTCGGGGGTCGGGTCGGGAGCTCCGGGGACTGGGCAAGGCGATCCGGGGGCTGGCGTCGGGAGTTAGGCCGGGTTTGGAGCTCTGAGGTCCGGGTCGGCTCCAAATCGAGGTTGGGGCTTCACTTCCTGTTGCATCTTAATTATATCCACAGACACAAGCTCTCAATCCAAATTGTGATTTTATAATAATCTTTATTATTGTCACAAGTAGGCTTACATTAACACAGCAATGAAGTTACTGTGAAAAGCCCCTAGTCGCCACATTCCGGCACCTGTTCGGGTACACAAAGGGAGAATTCAGAATGTCCAATTCACCTAACAAGCACGTCTTTCAGGAAGTGTGGGAGGACATTGGAGCACCCGGAGGGAACCCACGCAGACACGGGAAGAACGTGCAGACTCCGCACAGACAGTGACCCAAGTTGGAATCAAACCCGGGACCCTGGCGCTGTGAAGCAACAGTGCTAATGTGCCGCCCATACCGTGCCACCATGATTTATGCTTGGAACTCAATATAAAGTGGTTGAAAACGGCAATCCAGTAGTCTTTTAATTTAAATGGAGTATACGTTTTGTTAACATTTTAAATGTTGAGGTTTATAAGATGATCAGGGGAATAGATAGAGTAGACAGTCAGAGACTTTTTCCCCAGGTGGAACACACCATTACAAGGGGACATAAATTTAAGGTGAAAGGTGGAAGATATAGGAGGGATATCAGAGGTAGGTTCTTTACCCAGAGAGTAGTGGGGGCATGGAATGCACTGCCTGTGGAAGTAGTTGAGTCGGAAACATTAGGGACCTTCAAGCAGCTATTGGATAGGTACATGGATTACGGTAAAATGATATAGTGTAGATTTATTTGTTCTTAAGGGCAGCACGGTAGCATTGTGGATAGCACAATTGCTTCACAGCTCCAGGGTCCCAGGTTCGATTCCAGCTTGGGTCATTGTCTGTGCGGAGTCTGCACGTCCTCCCCGTGTCTGCGTGGGTTTCCTCCGGGTGCTCCGGTTTCCTCCCACAGTCCAAAGATGTGCGGGTTAGGTGAATTGGCCAATGATAAATTGCCCTTAATGTCCAAATTGCCCTTGGTGTTGGGTGGAGGTGTTGAGTTTGGGTAGGGTGCTCTTTCCAAGAGCTGGTGCAGACTCAAAGGGCCGAATGGCCTCCTTGTGCACTGTAAATTCAATGATAATCTATGATTAATCTAGGACAAAGGTTCGGCACAACATCGTGGGCCGAAGGGCCTGTTCTGTGCTGTATTTTCTATGTTCTATGTTCTATGTAAGTGTTTTCCATAGATAGCTTGATCTTTCTGGAAGCTGCTTAGAGCAAGCAAGAGGCTGACATGAAATAGCAGAAAGCAAATTCTATGGAAAATAGAATTATGGAAAAATAACAGATACATGGAGAACCATTTGATAGCTTGTAAAGAAGAGATGGGTGGAAGGAGGATTTTAAAAAATATATTCATTCCTGGGATGTGGGTGTCACTGGTTAGGCCAGCATTTATTGCCCATCCCTAATTGCCCTCGAGAAAGCAGAGAGGTGCCGCCTTCTTGAACCACTGCAGACCATGTGGTGGAGGGCCACCTACAGTGCTGGGCGTGAAGATGCAATTACCTGTAGTTGGCACAGGTTTGGACAGAGGAAGATGGGTTAGGTTGAAGCAGCTGCACGTCGAGGGCCTCTTGGCCCCAGCCCCCCTTTTCCTCAGTGTCATTGACATAAAAGGAGATGGACTGGATTCTTCAGTTGCCAACGCCAAAATCGCGTTCGGCGAACGGCCAGAGAATACAAATTTACGAGTAAATCGGGGGCAGTGCCGCTTTTGTGATGCTCCGCACCCTCCAAAGCAGCGCACCACGTATCGATGACCTCAGGACATAGTCTGAGCCCCGCTCACCGATGCTCCGCCCCGAGCGGCCGAGTTCAATTTGGCGTGGGTCTCTCATAGTCTCATCCGTCGGGAAATCAGCGTGGCGGCTGCGGACTCAGACCAGCACCGCCACAGTTGGGGGAGGGCCAATCCACGGCGGGGGGGGGGGGACATTATTCAGGGCTGGGGGCATGCGAACTGGCCAAGGGGGGGGGCACTATTTCCCGGTCCGGGTCCGCGGGCTGTGTCCACCATGTAGCATGGCGCGGCCGCTGCAGGCTGCCGCCGTGCGCACGCGCAGCCACGAACCCGGCAATTCTCTGAGGCGTATCGGCAGCTAGAGCCGGGTGCTCTATGCTGCCGTCCTGCAAACCCCCAGCAAAACGGGGAATCGGTGACCGTTTTGCGCCAGACTTTTGGCCACCGTTCCCACGCCGGCGTGGGGACATAGCCCCAGAATCGGAGAATCCAGCCCCATACCTTCCCAACTTGGCCACTCCCTGCTCCCTCTGTGCCCCTATTGCTGTGGGTGATCGACAGGAGAGGTGGATCAAAGCCAAGAATGGATGAATTTCTCTCCTGGGATTTTAACTTGGTGGAAAAGATGGTGTGAGATCGTGGCTATGTGGTGCTTTACCGGGGATGCTAGGGCAATTGTGTATGTGTTGAGTATTAACCTGTTGTTGGCAAATTGAGGCAAAAAGACTAGGGAGTGCCCAAGAACTGCAAGATCTTGGCCTCAAAGGAAATGAGGGGTTCTGTTGGCCCACGTTTGGTGGTCATTACACGCAAATCTGTTCTACAAGAAGATAGAGGGCGCAATTCAGCGGACACAAGTTTAAGTTTTGGGCATGTTTGGCGGGGAGTTTTGCGACAGTCATGTTGGCGAGATCGCAGCCCATATTCAACCGCACTTAGTGCCAAAAATTAGCCTCCACGAGATTCTCAACATTACTGACCATCTCGCTGTCTGAGTCACCCAACTTGCACCTCAGTAGCTCAACACTAAAAAGGCGGAGCTGCTTTTAAATGCTCCCTCACCACTCACTCCCAGTTAATACACCAGCATAGCAGCGCGCTGAGCTGCTCCTAGCTTTGGGAATGCCAACCTCGCAAGGCTTCTCGACGCTGTGGATGAGAGACGGGGCACATTGTTCTCCCGAGGCGGTCAGCGGATCAGCAGCAGGGTCAGCAATGCCGCCTGGGAGGCAGTGGTAGTGGCTATCAGTGTGGGCAGCATGACCAGGAGGACCACCTTACAAAGTCGGAAGGAGGCCAACAACCTCCAAAGAGCTGCAAGGGTAAGTTACCACGTCTTTCCTGGCATCAGTTCCGCCTGCCACCCCTCAAACACCCTTCCTCCTCCCCAAATCAACTGGTTGACACCTCGCACACTCCCCACATCTAATCTTCGTTCTTGTTTCCCGGAACTCCCTGGCACCGACCAGCACAACCGCTTTATGCCCAGGTGCTGTGCCCACACATGCCACCTGCTATAGACATCCTGACCCATCAGCGTGCAGCTCACACTACGCTCGCTTTGTCCCCACAGGTGGAGATAGCCCATAATAAGCAGAAAAGGCCAAGACTGGGGTTGGTGTCCCAGAGATTCGAGTCCACACCCCCTGTGAGGAACGGGCACTAGAAATTGTGGGGTTGCCCAAGGAGAGAGCAGGAACCATAGCGATGTTGGCCTGTAACCAGAGAGGTGAGGATTTACTGCCCCTTCACCCAGATGACCTGACTCAAGTGAGTAGTTCATGTCAGACAAAATGATCCTTCTGTCTTGTGAGAGTACGTTTAAGAAATGGGTGTTTATAAAAATAGCTGTAGTGGATGTGCCTTTAAGAAATGATTGTTTATCAGTGATGTCAGAGTATGGGTGGAGTTGGGCAGTCTGTCTGCTTTTACTTTCACTTTCGGCTTTTTGCTACAGGGTGTGTTTGGTTTGGTTTTTGTTTTGGAGAAGCTGCAGTCACAGCAGGATGTGTGTGAATCTCTGCAGGCTGGGGAATGTTCATTTGGTGATTTCAAAGTGGTAACTGGTCTCAGCAGAGAAATTAAACCTGATGTTTTTCTGTAAAAAGGGTTCCTTCTGTGTCTTATGGATGTTGCAAGGAAAGATTAAGAGTTACTTATAGCGTACTGTATTCTTTGGGGATTTGTTGGTGTTGATAGTTGTTAAGATGTTTACTGTGGGTTTATAAAATGTTAACTGGTTTCATAAATAAACATTGTTTTAATTTAAAAGTACTGTAGATTTCTGTTGCATCACACCTGCAGAGTAGGCCCGTGTGTTCCCCATAACCACAATCTATTAAAAGTTATGGGTCAGGTGAACTCCATGATACACTTTGGGGTTCTCTCAACCCTGGCCCATCACACTTACCTTTCGCTGAGCACATGCCCATTGTCTCACAGGATCTCCATCTGATGAAGCCAGCCATCTGGAATCATTTGTCACCCCTCCCCACCTTGCCACCCAAAAGACCACCTTGGAGGGGAGCTCCAAGGAGACCACCGGTGAAGCGTCACAGCTATCACCCGCACCTTCCACCAGAGCAGAGCCACACACCTCTGTGCGATATTAGTGGAGAGGCATCTGGGGCACAATCTGGTGAACACCACACAGTTGCTGATGCACAACAGGTGGAGGCAGGAACATCCAAGGCAGACAGCAGTCTGAGTTCTGCCAGACTCCAGGGCACTGCTGGGTCCCAGCCAGATGCCGAGCTTCTGAACATGGTTCTCCCAGAGCTGATGGAGATGAGATTCAGGAGAGGGTGTCAGTGACATTCCAGTGACTGCAAGGCCAATTGCAGGAGTCCCAAAGGCTGCAGGCGCAGGAGATGGTACCAGCAATGCGTGGCACCAAAGCCAACACTGCTAGAATGGTGATAGCCGTGGAAAACCTGGAGAACGATGTCCATGTCTTTAAATGGTGGTGTTGTGCATCTGTGACGACCATAGCTAAGGGCCTCAACATCATTCCGCACGTCACTGACGGGCCAGATGTAAGTGGACATTGCGGAAGCACTCCAGAGCATGTCCCAGTCACTGAGGAACATTGCTGAGGGCAGCCACATCATGATGCAGACCAGAAGACCAGAAGACATAGGAGCAGAATTAGGCCACTCGACCCATCGAGACTGCTCCGCCATTCAATCATGGCTGATATTTTTCTCATCCCCATTCTCCTGCCTTCTCCCCATAACCCCTCATCCCCTTATTAATCAAGAACCTATCTAAGTCTGTCTTAAAGACACTCAGTGATTTGGCCTCCACAGCCTTCTGCGGCAAAGAGTTCCACAGATTCACCACCCTCTGGCTGAACACATTCCTCCTCATCTCTGTTCCAAAGGATCGTCACTTTAGTTTGAGATTGTGTCCTCTGGTTCTAGTTTTTCCTACAAGTGGAAACATCCTCTCCACGTCCACTGTATCCAGGCCTCGCAGTATCCTGTAAGTTTCAATAAGATCCCCCCTTATGCTTCTAAACTCCAACGAGTGCAACACAGAATCCTCATACGACAAGTTCTTCATTCCAGGGATCATTCTTGTGAACCTCCTCTGGACCCTTTCCAAGGCCAACACATCCTTCCTTAGATACAGGGCCCAAAACTGCTCACAATACTCCAAATGGGGTCTGACCAGTGTCATAATATCCACTCATGTATATAATGAGATGCAGACAGTCAGTGATTGACACACAGGATGACCAGAAAGCACACAACACAGTGCAGCCAATCACCAGACAGGACACTACCACTATAAAGCCAGAGGGCACTAGGTTTCCTGCTCTCTCGGAACCCAGCCACTGAGATAGTCAGAGTCCACGAGCTAGCAAGTGCAAACACCATGTGATAGCTAGTACGTCTGGTCAGGCTACTGCAAGTTCTCCAGTCAGTTCAGTATAGTGTCGACCCACAGCTGAATATGTATATCAGTTCTATCATTGAATAAAACAGTGTTGGATCTTCTCCAGTGTTAAACGTCTGTTTCTAGCTTCCCTGCATTGAGTGCAGTCCGCATCGAACCTACCTGCCTAATACACCATGGTACCAGACTGATACTGATCTTGACGGGCCTACCTCGAGTGAATCAGCATTGACCAGCAAGCAGCCATCCGGTGAAATGGAAACACCCAGCCTCCTCCGCAGCTCCGCATCTCCGGCAACCTCGGCGCCAATTGGAAAATCTTCAAGCAAAAGTTCCTCTTGTACATCGAGGCCTCCGACCTCGAAGCAGCATCGGATGCCAGGAAAATCGCGCTATTCCTCTCCACCGCGGGGGACCATGCCATCCACATCTACAACTCCCTTACGTTCGCTGACGGCGAAGACAAAACAAAATTCAAAACAGTCCTGCTGAAGTTTGGCAGCCACTGCGACATTGAGGTGAATGAGAGCTTTGAACGGTACGTTTTCCAGCAGAGGCTTCAGGGTAAGGGTGAACCTTTTCAGTCCTTCGTGACCCATCTCCGCATCCTAGCGCAGTCATGTAATTATGACTCGATGGCTGATTCCATGATCCGGCATCAGATCATTTTCGGGGTCCACTCCGACTCCTTTCGGCAGCAGCTCCTGAAAATCAAAGAGTTGACCCTGTCTGTCGCTATCGAGACGTGCGTTGTCCATGAGCATGCTAAGAATCGATATTCCCACATCAGGGCGGCAGGACAAGCAAAGCTGGCCTCCCACGAGGCGGAACGGGTGCAGGCCATTGCACAAATGCAGGGCCTGAGCATCAAGGAGAGTGGCCGTTTCGCGTGCTTTTCTCAGATCCCTGCGCATGCGCGCCACGACCGAGTGGACAATGAGCCCGACAACCCGACTGCGCAGGTGTGTACGTCGACCGACCGCACTGCGCATGCACGATGGCGCACGGAACACGCTGACGCCGGCGTCATGACGTGTCCGAATTGTGGCTCCGTCCATTTAAAGCGACAATGTCCGGCAAAAGGACTCCGGTGTCTACAGTGTGGCAAGCTTGGCCACTACGCAGCCCTTTGCAGATCTGCTCCACCGCTCAGCAGCCAGCAATCCCAGCTGCGGCGCAGAAGTGTCCGCTCAATACAACAAGGCATGCCAGATTCCGATCCCGACAGCCCAACAGACCCTGATGCTGAGTGCCTCAAGTCCCCATACCAGGTGGGTATCATAACTACACCACAATGGCGAAACGCCTCTCGATCCTCAGTGTGGATCCCGACGACGAGTGGTGTGCTGTCCTCACAGTTAACAAGGCTCACATCCGATTTAAACTGGACACCGGCGCATCAGCGAACCTCATCTCAAAATCCGACCTCGACACTATCACACCAAGCATTCTTCCACCGGCGTGCCAGCTCCTTGACTACAATGGCAATGCCATAGCTGCCAGTTGCTCCTGTCAACTAGGGATATCCAACAAGGCGATCAAGGCAACACTGCGGTTTGAAATCGTCGGGCCTGACAGAGCGTCCCTGTTCGGTGCTCGAGCCTGCAAGCTCCTGAACCTGGTTCAGCGAGTCCACACCATGTCATCATCACCGGCGACGGCCTCGCCTGATGGACACTTGCAAGCCGACATATGTGTCATTATCATGCAGTACCACAGCGTATTCGATGGGATGGGCACGCTCCCATATGATATAAAATCCTGCTCAAGCCGAACACCACCCCTGTAATTCATGCACCACGCCGGGTGCCGGCACCCCTCAAGGATCGTCTGAAGAAGCAATTACAGGACCTCCAAGACCAGGGCATCATATCGAAGGTCACAGAGCCAACAGACTGGATCAGCTCCATGGTCTGCGTTAAGAAGCCATCAGGGCAGCTTCGCATTTGCATTGACCCTAAGGATCTAAACCGCAACATCATGCGGGAGCATTACCCGATACCAAAACGTGAAGAGTTGACCAGTGAGATGGCTCATGCCAAATTCTTTACTAAGCTGGACGCCTCCAAGGGTTTTTGGCAAATACAGCTGGATGCGTCCAGTCGCAAGCTGTGCACGTTCAACACCCTGTTCGGTCGCATCTGCTACAACCGGATGCCTTTTGGGATCATATCTGCCTCCAAAGTATTTCACCGCATCAAGGAGCAGATGATGGAGGGCATCGAGGGAGTGCGAGTATAAGTTGACGATGTAATTATCTGGTCCACAACGCCCCAGGAACACATCAAGAAGGTATTCCAGAGAATTCATGAACATGGTCTCCAGCTCAACAGGGCCAAGTGCTCATTTGGTCAATCGGATATTAAGTTCCTGGGTGACCACATCTCGCAGCAGTGCGTGCGGCCAGATGCCAACAAGGCCTCAGCGATCAACGCCATGAAGACCCCGGAGGACAAAAGGTGGTCCTCCGCTTCCTCGGGATGGTCAACTTCCTTGGGAAATTCATTCCCAATATGGCATCCCACACCACGGCCCTCCGCCATCTCGTCAAGAAGTCGACGGAATTCCGGTGGCTGCCCACGCAGGAAGAGGAATGGCGTGAGCTGAAAGCAAAGCTCACCACAGCCCCGGTTCTAGCGTTCTTCGACCCAACCAAGGAAATCAAGATATCGACTGATGCAAGCCAGGACGGCATTGGGGCGGTGCTCCTTCAGTGAGATGACTCCTCGTCCTGGGCTCCAGTGGCGTATGCCTCCAGGGCCATGATGCCCACTGAGCAACGGTACGCTCAGATTGAGGAGGAGTGTCTGGGCCTCCTGACAGGGATAGTCAAGTTTCATGACTACGTTTACGGCCTGCCAAAATTCACGGTAGAAACGGACCACAGGTCTCTAGCCCATATAATCCAGAAGGATTTAAATGACATGACACCTCGGTTACAGTGAATTCTTCTTAAGCTACGCCGCTACGACTTCGAACTTGTCTACACGCCAGGCAAAGAGCTGATCGTTGCAGATACCCTATCCAGGTCCATTACCACACCGTGTGAACAAAGTGATATCATCTGCCACATAGAAACGCAAGTGCAGTTGTGTGCCACCAACCTTCCGGCCTCTTACGAACGGGTGGTCCAAATTCGTGAGGAGATGGCCAAGGATCCTCTGCTGCAGCGTGTGATGCAGTACCTCAGCAATGGCTGGCAGAAGGGACACTGTCCCCAGTTCTATAACGTAAAAGACGACCTGACGGTGGTGGAGGGAATCCTTCTGAAACTCGATAGGATCGTAATTCCTCAGAGCATGCGGGCTATGGTGCTGAGCCAACTCCATGAGGGTCATCTTGGGGGCAAGAAATGCCGACGCAGAGCTCAGGAGGTGGTCTATTGGCCGGGCATCAGCCAGGACATTGCTTACACAGTCCTCAACTGCCCTACCTGTCAGAAGTTTCAACCAGCTCAACCCAAGGAAACGCTGCAACAGCACGAGATCGTGACCTCTTTGTGGTCCAAAGTAGATGTAGACCTTTTCCACGCCAAGGGGCGTGACTACATACTCCTGGTCGACTACTTCTCCATTTACCCAGAGGTGGTGAAACTATCCGACCTCACGTCGAAGGCAGTAATCAAAGCCTGCAAAGAAACGTTCGCCAGGCATGGGATTCTGCTCACGGTAATGAGCGACAACAGTCCTTGCTTTTACAGCCAGGAATGGTCTGATTTTGCACAGTCCTACAACTTCCGTCACATAACCTCCAGTCCCCACTACCCACAGTCAAACCGGAAGGCCGAGTAAGGGGTCCATATTGTAAAGCGGTTGCTGTGCAAAGCTGCAGACTCAGGCTCCGACTTCAACCTGGCGATGCTGACATACAGGGCAACCCCACTGTCCACTGGGTTGTCTCCAGCGCAGATGCTCATGAATCGCACGCTTGAGTATCATAATATACACCAGTATATCATGGTGCAGACACACACTGATGGAGACACAGCAAGACCAATCAACACATACAACACCGCAGCCAATCACCAGTTAGAGCACACTCACTATAAAGACAGGGGGCATCAGAGTTCCCGCTCATTCGGGATGCAGCCTCTCAGAAGGACAGAGCTCACAACTTACAGCACAGATATTCACGATGTGCTGAGTGCATAGACTGGTTAGGACAGGCATAGGTCTTTAGTTTAATCTAACATCGTGTTAACCCACAGTGAAAGTATGTTCAACAGTTTCTAACTTAACAAAATAGTGTTGTACTATTTTAAGTGTTGGTGGCCTGTATGTGTTCCACGGATCCAGAGCATCCAACACATCATGATACCAGGAGTTGAGGGATGTTAGAACTTCTTAGACCTACCTGCAAGTGATCTGCCTTCCACCAGCATACAGCCATCCTGCAAAATGGACAGCGTCCGCCCGCCGCCGCCGCTCCGCATCACCGGTAACCTAGGGGCCAACTGGAAGATATTCAAACAACACTTCCAGCTCTACCTTGAAGCCACAGACCGGGAAGCTGCCTCAGACACCAGGAAGATCGATCTCTTCCTATCCACGGCCGGGGACCATACCATCCACATTTTCAATTCTCTCACCTTTGCTGATGGTGAAGATAAGTCAAAATTCAAGACGGTCCTTCTTACGTTTGACAGTCACTGCGACATCGAGGTGAATGAAAGTTTCGAGCGCTATTTATTCCAACAGTGTTTGCAGGGTAAGGATGAACCTTTCCAGTCCTTTCTCACCCACCTCCGCATCCTTGCGCAGTCCTGTAATTACAGGCCCACCTCCGACTCCATGATACGCGACCAGATCGTTTTCGGTGTTCAGTCGGACCCCCTATGCCAGCAGCTCCTCAAGGTAAAGCAGCTCACCCTAGCGACCGCCATCGAGACATGTGTGCTACATGAACACGCCACTAGTCGGTATTCCCACATCCAAGCGGCTGAAACGGTGCGGCAAGGTCCCCGCGAGGCAGAATGCGTCCAAGCAATCGAGCAACTCCAGGGCCTCAGCCTGGATGAGGGCGGCCATTTCGCGGGCTTTTCATGGACTACCGCGCTTGTGCGCACCGAACGAGGGGACGGCGACGTCGACGAACGTACTGCACAGGCGTGCACCATGTACGACCGCACCATGCATGCGCGGTGGTGAAGCGAACGTACTGACGCTACAACGTGCGGCAACTGTGTCTCCGTCCACTTAAAGCGGCAATGTCCTGCCTAATCCCAACAATGCCTGCGATGTGGCAAACTTGGCCACTATGCTGCTTTATGCAGATCAGCTCAGCCTGCCAACTCTCGTCGCTCCAGCCAGCCTCGCAGGAATGTCCGGGCCATTCAACCCACGGTCACCAAGCCCGATTCGGACCTGCTACCCAATATTGACACCGAGGACCCGAAGGCGCCTTTTCGAGTTGGTATCATCACAAAAAACAGGGTGTCCCCGAAGCAAAGAATCCAGCCTCTATCGGTATACAGCATCGATCTGGAAGATGAGTGGTGCGCCACCCTTCCGGTCAACCAGAATTCGTCGCCCACCTCAGAGATTAAATTTATGAACTTTTCGAATTTATGGACTCTCTGAATTGTTTCGTTGCTTTTTTTGATCGTTTCCCTGGTTTGTATATAGTATTGATCTCGTTACTTTTGTTGCATACTGCTTCTCTGCACCAGGCACCGTCCCATGTAAATAGCTTAGTTCTCATGTACGTAGTCCTGTAAATATGTCTTCGCACCCCACACGTAGTTCGGAACATTCTCACCATACATTATTTATTGCCACACGCATACATTTTTTATAAAAGAGGGGATGTCATAATATACACCAGTATATCATGGTGCAGATATACACACACTGATGGACACACAGCAAGACCAATCAACACACACAACACCGCAGCCAACCACCAGTTAGAGCACACTTACTATATAGACAGAGGGCATCAGAGTTCCCGCTCATTCGGGATGCAGCCTCTCAGAAGGACAGAGCTCACAGCTTACAGCACAGATCTTCACCATGTGCTGAGTGCATAGACTGGTTCGGACAGGCATAGGTCTTTAGTTTAATCTAACATCGTGTTAACCCACAGTGAAAGTATGTTCAACAGTTTCTGACTTAATAAAATAGTGTTGTACTATTTTAAGTGTTGGTGGCCTGTATGTGTTCCACGGATCCAGAGCACTCAACACATCATTGAGGACCACAGTTCCAGCCATCCATGTTCCAGACCTTGACCACTTCACGGTCTTACAGAAAATGCAGCAGTCACGGGCCCAACAGAAGGCCACATATGATGCTCATGCCACGGATCTACCTGAGCTGGCCCCAACTGATCATGTTCGTTGCCTGAGGACGGCTGGTCAGCCACAGCTGTTGTGATCAACCAAGTGGCTCCAAGATCGTTCCTCGTCCGAATTGCTGATGGCTCCCTGCTACGGCGCAACAGATGGGCACTGCGAAGAGTTCCACGCCCACTACCTGACTGAAGTGCCCCGCCGTCTACGATGCTTCCTCCGGACGTACCCTGCCACGAGGCCACCGATCTACCAGCAATCCTGCTGGCCTATGCGACAACCGCGATGGCAGCGATCCCGCCTATCCACGTGCAGGCGGCTCCTAATCCACCTCTGCGGCGATCGACAAGAATTCGTCGCCCACCACTGAGACTGAATCTGTAGACTGACGTTTGTACATTTTGTGACTTCATCGATTTAACCTCTGTAAATATTGTTTTGTTTGTCATGTATCTGCACCATCGACACCTTCCTATGTATATACGTTCATTTAGACACCTTTTGTATATAGTCAGGCATATATATATATACGCACGCACACCTTAGTATTTATTTATCTAAAAAAAGGAAAAAAGGGGGGAGATGTCATAATATCCACTCATGTATATAATGAGATGCAGACAGGCAGTGATTGACACACAGGATGACCAGTAAGCACACAACACAATGCAGCCAATCACCAGACAGGACACTACCACTATAAAGCCAGAGGGCACTAGGTTTCCCGCTCTCTCTGGACCCAGCCACTGAGACAGTCAGAATCCACGAGCTAGCAAGTGCAAACACCATGCGGTAGCTAGTAAGTCTAGTCAGGCTACTACAAGATCTCCAGTCAGTTCAGTATAGTTTCGACCCACAGCTGAATATGTATATCAGTTGTATCATTGAATAAAACAGACGTCTGTTTCCAGCTTCCCTGCATCGAGTGCAGTCCACATCGAACCTACCTGCCTAACACATCAACCAGCGTCTTATATAGCCTCAGAAGTACATCCCTAGTCTTGTATTCTAGCCCTCTCGACATGAATGCTTACATTGCATTTGCCTTCCTAACTGCCGACTGAACCAGCACGTTAGCCTTAAGAGAATTGTGTACAAGGACTCCCAAGTCGCTTTGTGCTTCTGATTTCTGAAGCGTTTCCCCATTTAGAAAATAGTCTATGCCGCCATTCCTCCTTCCAAAGTCCATAACCTCACACTTTTCCACATTGTATTCCATCTGCCACTTCTTTGCCCACTCTCCTAGCCTGTCCAAGTCCTTCTGCAGCCCCCCTGCTTCCTCAATATCTACAGATCTTTGTGTCATCTGCAAACTTAGCAACAGCGTCTTCAATTCCTTCTTCCAGACCATTAATGTATATTGTGAAATGTTGTGGTCCCAGCACCGACCCCTGAGGCACACCACTAGTCACCGGCTGCCATCCTGAAAAAAAACCTTTATTCCCACTCTCTGCCTTCTGCCAGACAGCCAATCCTCTATCCATGCCAGGATCTTACCCTTAACACCAAGGGCTCTTAACTTATTTACCAGTCTCCTAAGTGGCACCTTGGAAATCTAAATAAACCACATCCTTTGCCTAACTTCCCTGTTACTTCCTCAAAAAGCTCTAACAGATTTGTCAGACATGACCTCCCCTTGACGAAGCCGTGCTGACTCAGTCCTATTTTACCATGCACTTCCAACTACTCCGTAATTTCATCTTTAATAATGTACTCTAAAATCTTACCAATGACCAAAGTCAGGCTAACCGGCCTATAATTTCCAGTTTTCTGCCTCCCTCCCTTCTTAAACAGTGGTGTCACATTAGCCACTTTCTAGCCCTCTGGGACCCTCCCTGCCTCCAGTGATTCCTGAAAGATCACCACCAATGCCTCCACAATCTCCTCAACTATTTCTTTTAGAACCTGGGGTGTAGTCCATCCGGTCCAGGTGATTTATCCACCGTCAGACTTTTCAGTTTCCCCAGAACCTTCTCCTTAGTAATGGCCACTGCACTCGCCTCTGCCCCCTGATTCTCCTGGAGCTTTGTCATCCCACTGGTGTCTTCCACCATGAAGACTGATGCAAAGTAACTATTCAGTTACTTCTTTGTTTCCTATTATTACTTCTCCAACACATTTTCCAGTGGTCCAATGTCTATTTTTGCCTCTCTTACCTTTTATATATTGAAAAAAACTCTTCCTGACTTATTTTATATTACTAGCTAGCTTACACTCATATTTCATCTTCTCCCCCCTTATTGCTTTTTTGGTTATCCTCTGCTCGCTTTTAAAGACTTCCCAATCCTCTGTTTTCCCACTAATTCTCGCCACTTTGTATTCTTTCTCTTTTGCTTTTCTGCTGTCATAGAATTTTCATAGAATCACAGAATTTACAGTTGCAGAAGGAGGCCATTCAGCCCATCAAGTCTGCACTGGCCCTTGGAAAGAGCACCCTACCCAAGCCCACACCCTATTGCCGTAACCCAATAACCCCACCCAATCCCTTGGACCCTAAGGGCAATTTAGCATGGCCAATCCACCTAACCCACACATCTTTGGATTGTGGAAGGAAACTGGAGCACCTGGAGGAAACCCACGCTGACAGCGACCCAAGCCATGAATCGAACCTGGGACCCTGGAGCTGTGAAGCAACTGTGTTAACCACTGAGCTACTGTGCTGCCCACATGCTGCTACCGTCCTTGACTTCCCTCGTCAGCCATGGATGCCTTGTCCTCCCCTTAGCATGTTTCCTCCTCCTTGGGATGAAATTCTGTTGCCTCCCAAATATGAGGAGCCTCCAAGACTAACAGCGCCAAATGACTCAGACACCTCTGGAGCTCACTCCAACTGCCCCTCCATCCAATGGAGCATCCCAGGGCCCTACGAGCACTGTCAGTGAGGAGGAAGCACTAAGGCCAACCCGGGGCCTGCCATCAAGGAGATTACAGCAGTCTCCAGTTCGTCCAAATCCCCCCTTCTGACAATGGCGCATCTCAAGGGTAGCAGGCAGAACAGGGTGGTAGGGTACAGCGATGCCAGTGACATCGGTAAGTTGGACCCCCCCCCCCCCCCCCCCCCCCGGGCTCCAGGCCCTCCAGAGGATGTCCACCAAGGGCATAAAAGGCCACAGGGCATGGAAAGCAGGTGACTGCCTCCACCTCTTATGTGCATCCTGGGGCACACTTAGACGTAGCAGTAGACAACGGAAGATCAAGAAGAGTGAGGAAACCTTAATGGGCATGGGTAGGGGGGTAGTGGGAATCATTATCTGTAGCTAGGGGAAATGGGAATCTGTCACAGTGAAACTCCCACAAGCCTCCCCCACCCTTACCATGACTGTCCGGCCTTCTCTCAGAGTGCCATCCAGTGAGTCAGTTGTGCAGGCAAATCTCACTCTGCACACTCACCCCCGGCCCCATCAGAAGCCGCTAGACCCCAGACCTCTACCGGGAACATCAGTTGCCCTCCGCTCATCCACACACTTACCCTTTGGTCGTGAGAAGATCCACAGTGGTGAAACCCTGCTCTTTATTGTTGGATTGTTAGCAGCTGCCTCTATGGGGCTGACGCTCCGAGAGTTCAGCTACATTATTTACGCATCAAGGTTTATTAGACATGCAGTGTGCTAATCATCCTCTGAAGCATGGCACGTGTGCCCTCGAGCAGCAGATGGGTGAGATGCTCTCACAACTAACAAGGCTAATTCCTCATTTGAAATGGCCTTCAGCTGTGAAGCTAGAGGCTGCTCACAGTCAAAGGGAGTGAAATTGAATTTCAGGATAGAAGCCGCAGCAGTGCTGCGTTCTGGTAGGACAGATAGGCGGCAGCTGTAGTTGCCACTGTTATGGTTCTCCACAATATTTAAAGATGACTTGAAGGCCCATGCTCTTGAGCTGCGTGCCAGAAAATGGAAATGGCTACCCACCTCCTCACTCCCCCTCAGTAGCCAATGTGCCAGGTTCCTGTTTTTGAAAAGCAGTGCCAAACAGTGCCCGTGTTCCCACTGCGGAGTCGGGTAATTCCCGGGGACCACTGTACTTGACTTCAATCTTGTTAATTGAGATTGAAATGATGCAAATTAGGGTTAATGATATTCTCGCCTGTCGCCATTTTTGGGCGAGATCCGGAACTAGCCATCGGGAGCAGACCGGGTGAATTGATTTTTCCCTCTCCCGCTATTCACCCCCATGCCCCGATCCGCGCCATGCGCAACGCGGCCGTTGAATCACGTCCAGAGTAAATAAACAGTATGTGGGAAGTCTCAGTGCAAAGGCAAAGGAAATCATCTGGGGATATGAGGCTAATAAAGTGGTTTTCGTGCCACTTCTTGCTGTAAGTCAATCTGTGTAGCCATAGTGCAAGGTACAGAGATGGAGCTGCCCATAACCAATAGCAGTCTGCAGAGTTAGCTGTGCAAGTGTTGCTTTAAGTGGTTGAAGAATGGGCTAGTTTCCAGGACGGACAAAGAAGGAAGAGAGACAGGATCGAGTAGGATAATTTGCCAACCTGGTGGTGTTGTTTAACTTTTTGTGACAGTGGTCTGCAGTGCTGGGTTTGAGCAAGTGGGCATTTAGGCCAATTGATGTCTGGCTGTCTTGGCCGGACCCTCACCCAGGATTCTGTGTCTCTTGAACTCAATCACCTCAAGTAGGCCTTCGAGATTCAATTTGGGGCCTACCCTCTGACTTAATGCCAGGTCTCAATGCCCTCTGGGTCCAGATGGTAAAGTCATAATTCTGTACCAATGTAATTAATGTATTGCTAAGATCTGCAATTCAAAGCATATCTTAACAAAAACTTTATCCCCTTTGAGAAATAGTGGGGAGGTTGGTCAGCCCTTTGAACCACATGATGAATGCTTCTTTCACACCCAACAAGTTGTGGCAAGGAACTTAAACCTAGAGCTATCGGGCCTAGAGGTAAGAATGCTACCACTGTGCCACATGTTGACAATATCACAGGCATACGGTGAAGTTATTTAATATTGAAGGGGAAGAGACAAACACTGTTGTTCTCTTACCTACCTATCCCTCTAGTCTGCTGCTGAATAATGTGAGGCTGCACCGAGGTAGTCAGATAATTTAGCTGCTTGCAACCATTTTGCATTAAAGTCTGCACCAGCATGAACGTAAATAAGCAGATCTAGAAGCGTAATACTCCCTCTAGAGACCACCAGCTGACATTTTATTTTAAAGAGGCAACAGTAACTAACTAATTTCAAGGAAATTCTAGGTCTGTGTTCAAGCCCCAGAATTGAATCGATCTGACCAGCCACCCAATGTGGTTCTGATCATGTGCAGCTCTGTCAAAGGTGCTATCTTTCAGGTGAGACATTCAGCTGAGAACACCTCTAATGTAGGCATAAAGATCCCGTGATTATTTCCCTGGCCAGTTTTCAGATTCGACCACCAGAAGTGCTTAACAGGCTTATTTGACACCTTGCTGTACACAGTGTAATGAAATGTATACAGGCAAGCCAGTGAAGGGTTAATTATCGCATCTCAGTGTAAGTCAAACACTAGAGGGCACCACCAGTTCTCAGTATATATATCAGACCTCAGGGAATGCTGGGTAGTTAGCAAAGGAGGATGCCTGAGAACAGCACGAGGAGTAGAGTAGATTAGAGAGAGTTAACACGAGGATATTATTAGTGACAACTAGATTATTGATTCCTGCTAGACAGATTCAATATTACTTTATTATTAACGATAGCTCTGTAGCATGTGCGAACTTCATTTAATTTATCATGACGCAATAAATTGGTTTTGTTTCAATCTAATGATTGGTGGTTTCTTTGTCGTCAACTCATCAAAAGGCGAAGAACGACAACATATTACCACCAAGGGTAATATAACACACATCAATAATTTATATTTATACAGAACCCTTAATGTAGAAAAATGCCCCCAATGTACATCACAGCGGCATCATCGGTTGAGAACAGATGTCGAGCAAGGATGGAGTTATCAGGAACGTTGATCTAAAGCTTGGCTAAAGAAGTTTAATTTTAATGAGAGTGTAAAAGGACAAAGAGAGAGACAGTGGACTATAGGGAAGAAATTGAAAAGTGTGGGGTTGAGGCAGCTATTGGCACAATTGACAAATGTGGGGTGACGGCAGGGAGGAGTGCGCAAGAGACTAGAGTTAGAAGAACAAAGCAAAGCCTTTAAAAAAAAAACTTCAAAAGCGAATGAGCTGAGGCAGGATTGGAAACTGCTGACGTAATAGGGGCGGAGGTAGGCTGGGTCTGTGATTGACAGGATATGGGGTTAAAAGCAGAGCGCAGGGTTCCAAAATTGTGTACAGCCTAATTCCATCTGAAAGATTGGCCAGAGAGGGAGATGGAATCGATGGGGTCCCCATTGCATTTGGGAGACGTGAGTGCCCAGCTGTAATCCAATGGAAAATGGCATCCTCATTTTACCATATTATCATATTTAAAGGAAGCAGTGACTCGTTTGCATTGAGAGCACAAACTAGATGCAGGCCCGGCCATATGGAGTTGAACAGATTAACTGATCACTTGGCACCTGTTTTGTTCCTGTGCCATCAGCAGCAGGACACGCAAATCAACTGTATTGTGAAAAATGAAAATATTACAGTGAGTTGTCATGGAAAATTGAGAATGTCATAGCAGTAACTCCAAGATGCAAGTGTGTAGATCTGAAACACGGTGAAAAATGAAGCTGTTTAAAGCATGCAGAATCCCCAGAGAGTGATAGTGACATGGTACATTGTGAAAGGCAAATGTATCTCTGGAAGCTGTGAAAAAGAGACAGTACTTCAATGAGTGCCAAAAAGGACCATGTAACCCGCACGTGAATTACTGAGTACGGCTGAAAATACTTGTGAAGTGATAAATTGTTGTAGGAAATTATAATGTTGGCAAACATCCAAAACCCCAGCGATTAAAACATTCTCTTATGGTTTTGTTAATTTTTTTAAAAATCTAACGTAATCAAAATCAAATCTTGCCCCAATTCTTTGAGCTGTCAGCCAGCTAGAATTTCTGAGTTGGAGTTAGGGCAAACTAATTGATTGTAAGCAACCATCTCTGTTGAACGACATGGTTTTATTTCTATTCCTGTCGAGGCAAACACATAAGGTGCCTTGTTGTTATCCGGGAAACTTCTCATTTCCAGCGGGGGAGGGTGCCTTTGTCTTAAGCAACTACATAAATGCGATCGAACAAAAATTGCCTGAATTTTAGCATTTGTGGAAGTCACTTGGCCATGCGTGTCCCAGATAACCATTGTTTTCTTCCTCCACACATTCCAATATCCTCTTCCACTAGGCATTCCCCTCCACTTCTGAAAGCATTGCTGCCTTGTTGGATTAGTCTCCTTACACCAGGGATACTAAGTTATTCTGACTGAAGATTTTCTTGCCAGAGGTTTTATTGAACCTGACTCTGCAATCCAAGGGACCTTTAGTGATTATATTCATATTGATTCAATTGTTAAATTATGTAATAATATATTAATAATTTATCACTGTAATAACGCTCATTCTTTAACCAAAACATTTCCAAGTGTCATTTTGGGCGGATTTGGCAGGTGTTCCTCAATGGCCGCATTGGCGAGATCGAGGCCCATATTCAACGACACTCAGTGCTAAAAATAGTCTCCACAGGAGTCTCACCATTACTGGCTGTCTTGCCATCTCGCCGTCTGATTCGCCGGACTCACGCACCAGCGCCTCGCAGCTAACAAGTGGCAGCTGCTTTTAAACGCTCCCTCACCCAGTCAATACACAAGGATGGCAGTGCGCAGTCCTGCCCCTCGCTTTGGCGATGCCGACCTGTCCAGGCTTCTCGACGCTGTGGATGCAAGATGGCACATCCTGTTCCCTGAGAGGGTCAGAGGCCCAGCAGCAGGGTCAACAATGCTGTCTGGGGGAAAGTGGCAGTGGCTGTTAGTGTGGGCAGCATGACGAGGAGGACCGCTGTCCTATATCAGAAGAAGACCAACGCACTCCACAGAGCTGCAAGGGTAAGTTACCACCTCTCTCCTGGCACCAGCTCTGTCTCCCACCCCTCAAATTAACAAACCCCTCACCCCCACCCCACCCCTTACCCCCCCACATACAGATCACTGGCTGACATCTCGCACTCTCCCCACACCAACCTCCGTGCTTGTTCCTCAGCACCCCCGGCACCCACCAGCATAACTCCTTCATGTCCAGGTGCGGTGCCCACACATGCCACCTGCCATAGACCTCCCTGATCCGTCATGTGTGCGGTTCACAAAGCCCTCTCTTTGTCTCCCTAGGAGAAGCTAGCCCATATTAGACGGGAAAGGGCCAAGGCGGGGAAGAAGTCCCAGAGATCTAGGTCCTCACCCCTATGAGGAACAGGTGCACATTGCCGAGGCACTGCAGAGCATGGCCCAGTCACAGGAGAGTATCATAAGAACATAAGAACATAAGAACTAGGAACAGGAGTAGGTCATCCGGCCCTTCGAGCCTGCTCCACCATTCAATGAGATCATGGCTGATCTTTTGTGGACTCAGCTCCACTTTCCGGCCCGAACACCATAACCCTTAATCCCTTTATTCTTCAAAAAACTATCTATCTTTATCTTAAAAACATTTATTGAAGGAGCCTCTACTGCTTCACTGGGCAAGGAATTCCATAGATTCACAACCCTTTGGGTGAAGAAGTTCCTCCTAAACTCAGTCCTAAATCTACTTCCCCTTATTTTGAGGCTATGCCCCCTAGTTCTGCTTTCACCCGCCAGTGGAAACAACCTGCCCGCATCTATCGTGGAAGGTTGGCAGGCAGGGTTGGGAGAAGGTTGGAGGGGAGATTGGGGGGGTGTGGGTGGTTGAGTGGGGTTCGTGGATCTTGGAGTTAGGGGGCATTGGGTAGAGGTTGGAGGGAGTTTAGAGGGGAGATTTGGGTGATTTCAGTGCGGGTCGAGGGGGGTTGGTGTGAGGGTTCGGGGGAGGTTGGAATAGGTTACAGATTTACATTGTTCAGTAAATGTTATGATTTATTTGTCGCCATTTTCCTAACATCAGTTGATTTCTCTGTGAGTAATTATCTTTACGGAATCAGCATTGGACCTCCAATTTTACCATTGCTGCAGTCACTCTGCCTAGCGTATAGGTGTAATGAAAGAAAGACAAAACCTACATTCACACAGCACCTTATGTGATGTCCCAAATCACTTCACAGCTAATTGAGTACTTTTGAATTGTAGTCACTGATATAGGGCGGCATTCTCCCAGCCCTGGGCCGGGCCGGAGAATCCCCGCAAATGGGCCACGCCGCCCCGACGCCGGCTCTCCGCGGCCGGCCCGCCAATTCTACAGCCCGGATGGGCCGAGCAGCCGTAAGGAAAGAGCCAAGTCCCGCCGGCGCTATTCTAACCTGCTATGAGCCGGCGGGACCTCGGCGTTGAAGGGTCAGGTGGCGGCCTGTGGGAGGGGGAGGGGGGGGACCGACCCTGGGGGGGACCTCCGTTGTGGCCTGACCCGCGATCGGGGTCCACCGATCGGCAGGCTGACCCCTGTGGCTGGGGGCCTCCTTTCCTACACGCCGGCCCCTGTAGTCCTGCGCCATGTTGCGTTGGGGCCGGCGCATTGAAGGAGGCCACTGCGCATGCGTGCGTTGGCACCTGCACCACTGCGCATGTCCTCGTTGGTGCCGGCGCAACTGCACATACGCGGATCCTGCGGCACACAGTTCCTGCCGGGATTGGCAGCTGGAGCGGCGCCAGCGCCATGGGGTCCAGAATTAGTCCTGGGAGCGGCCTGTTCACGCCATCGTAAAACGCAATGGTGTTTACGCCGGCGTGGACACTCTGCCGCGGGATTGGAGAACCCCACCCATAATGTGGGCAATTTTAGCAAATGGCAGAGCAGGCGCGATGGTCTAATGGTTTACTCCTGCTCATTTGTATGTCATTCTGGATGGATGAGATGAACTGGGCTAGATGCCCGTTGTCACCCATAATTATGTTGTGAATAGAGGGTGGAATCATGCTTGGAGGTCTGTTTATTTTGTTGCTAATGGAGGTTTACTGCGAGTGGAATTAATGGACTCATAGTGAATCAGTAACAGTTAGATGATTCTCAAGAATCTTCAGTCTTGTCCTTTTGTCTACTTACCTATTATCTCACTCTAACTTGATGCTTTTAATAATTTTTTTTAAGGTATTGCAAAATCACGATGAAGTTGTGTTGTATAGTAGATATTGAAAATATATTGCAGTGAGAATCAGCAATCAGCAGAGTCTTAAGACTTGTTGACCAAGAAAACACAGATACAATTGTAAACTATTTAGTCTTTGTCCTGTGGACTGTTCTACAGAGACACCTGTGGACTCCAATGCTTCTAACTGACAGTGAATACCTATGTTATTCAATCATCCCACTTTATTGCTTAGGAGTCGTTTGATCTTTCTACTGATTACTGATAAAATAGAATCCAATTACAGCCCTTTTATGGGATAATTCCATTGAATAATATCGTGCACCCAGGCAGAAGAACATTTTTCTTCCACTTCTACAGAATGGAAAAGATCCTGTGCAGTTTATCTGATTTGCAAGTGTTGAATCTTTCCCCCAAATATGAATTTACTGTCACTGTGTCCCTATTGTGCAATGGGCAAAACAGAGGGCTGAGGCAGTCAGTGAAATCAGTGTTATCATCTGCACACTGTTATAAGTAATCAGTGGGATATTTTCCTGTCAAATTAACAATATTGCACAATGCTATTGAAGCACAATTTGTACTTTCTGCTTTGTTTAATAGTCATGGTGGGATCGCCTATACAGCGCACCCAAAGTAACATTCTTATATCATTACTGCTCTTGATATTAAATATCCATGTTACATATATGTCGGTAGATATTTGTAACCAGGTGCCAACAATGACCGTCATTATTTTCCTAGAATATTTCTGTGATTGTTTGGTGAATTGATTTATGATTCTTAAAAGTGGAAAGATATCATGCATGATTGAGGGGAAGGGTTAAAATTGGAGCAGGGGAGGGATAATGGACCCGGAAACAGGAGAAACACCAAGGCCCATGATTTCTCTCCTGGTTTTGCTTGTCAGTCATGTGATCTGACATTATTATTACATCAGCATCATGTGTGCTTTTGATGTCAACTTTTTACTATACATCTCCCCGCACCCACCCACCCCCCTCTCCGCGTCCTTTTTCCTGTTCTATTTACATCCTCCTACATCTCCCCACAAAGACTCACATATCACATGGTTAGTCTCTGGGGTGCTTTGACCAACCTCCCTGGTCTTGTTCTGATCTCCTTTTGAAATCAAGGGTATTCCTCACTCTCCCTGCTCAATGGCCTGTGTGATCTTCACCTGGACGGCTGTAGAGCTTGTAGTAATTCTTTCTTCTTCATCATCAGGACCTGAGTAGCAAGCCTAAGTTTCGATTGGCTTTCTCCCCAATGATAACAAGATCCTGCAGTTTCTCCTTATGATATCCTGGTCTGTCTCCATCTTGTACTATCATTGTTGTGGAGTTTTTGTCAATGATTGTGAATTCTTCATGTTGGTCTCAGAACCATACTCCCTCCCTGGGCTTCAGCACTGGTCAGTCACATGCACCATGCCTGTGTTCCAGGCCTGGTTGCTTCTCTGTTCTTCCTCATGATGTTTTACCCTCTCATGGTCGCTCATGATATTGGGTTTGAGTTTTTGTGTCAGAAGTTGAAGCTGTGATTTCAGTCCATTCGTAACTCTGATGGTCAGAAGCTGTTTTGTAGTGGTGAGGTTTGGTAGCTCAGAACACGAGATTAAGTTTTTTTTCAATACGTTTCTGACAGTTCGTATCCCTCTCTCAGCTTCTCCATTCATTTGAGGATAGTGAGGTGAGCTGGGTTCACGAACAAAGCCGCATTTGTTTTCAAAATTATGGAATTATGAATTTGCAGCCTATTGTCAGGCACTACCATGCCGGGGATGCCATGTGTGGCCATAAATTCTCTTGGGGGATTGGATGACTGCTTCTGCTGTAACACTATGCAAACAGTTTACTTCAATCCACTGTAAGTAGGAAAAAATGACAATAAGGAAGGTGTTTCCCAGTAATTTGAGTAAACACATTTCCAGACATCCCCACAGCTTGATGGAAGACCAGTGGTCCTTTTTTGTTCTAGGCTGCGTCTGGCACAAAACAATTAGAAATTATTTCCTCCATAAAGCAAGTAATGCCTGACCACCAAATTGAGTGCTGTGCTCTTGCATGACATTTTGCCTCCCTGGATGACCCTGGTGATATCGTTGAAGAATATCAAGAATATTGAAGTGCCCTTGGTATGACTATCCTCTCATTGATGGTTACTTACCTATCAATGACTGCAACGTGCTTGCACTGTTTAAAGTACTGCCATAGTATCATATTAGTGGGGATACAGTCTGACCATCCGTCCCAACAATATTCTTGGACTTAGAGACATTTCCCCTCTCTTTGCTGAGGTTGATTTACTCCCTGCAATATTTTGTAGCAGTTGTTAAATGCTGAATACTTAATGATATATATGGTTCAACCTCCTCAATGAACCTTAAATCACGGTGCTTGATTCCTTCTGATGGCATTTATGACCGTGTGTCTGCCGTTGTTTGATACTCCCTTAGCACATACTCTGTTATGGAGTCTTATCTCATCAACCTGAATCTGAACCACTGGATTCTGGGTGACACCTTCACAATCTCCTTCATGTTCAAAAGTGGCTTGCAGTCTGTTTCAATTTTGAAACGTAATCCCATATAACATCGACTGAAATGTATTTTACAGCCATGTTGCTACCAATGCTTCTTTCAGGGTGTATCTTTGTTCTGTTTCTGTTAGTGACATAGAGACCTAGTAGGCTGGTCCACACTTTCCATCTCTTTGAACTTCAAATAAAACTGCTGCCAGACCTGTAGACGATGCATCTGCTGCTAATATGGTCAATAATTCTGGGCTGTAATGTGTCAAGATTTCAGACGTGATTAAAAGTTGTTTAATCCTCTTAAAAACATTTTGCTTGTCCACATTCCAGAACCCCTGTTGACCCTGTCTTAACAGCTGTTTCAAGGGCTCATTGACCTCTGCAATTTTGGCAAGAGCTTGCCAACTTATTTAACCATCCAAAGGAATTTTTGAAGCTTAGCTATGTTCCTTGGTTGTTTACATTCTCTGGTTACCTGTTTTTTTTGTGTGGATCTGCTGTGATTCCAGTGGTTTGCACCATGTCACCTAGAAACCTGACCATAAGTTTGGTAAACTCATTTTTTTCATTTAATGTCAGTCCTGCATCTCAGGGCTGTTCTAACTGTGATGATAACCTTCTCTCATGGAGCCATATATAAGTATGCCATCCATATGCTATATTACCCTTTTGTGCCGTCTGCCGTATACTCTGGAAAGTCTCTGGAACAGACGCTATTTCAACAGGCAATCTATTGAAACAATAACAACCAAATGGCATCATAAATGTGGTCAACAATCTGGAGTTTTTGTCCAAAGTAACTGCCAAAATCCACTACTCACATCCAATTTGGTAAATAAAGTACACTTTACTAATTTGGCCATGCTCTTATCCAATGAGGCCATTGGATGGATCCCGCATTCCACTGATTTGTTTAGTTGAGTTAAATCCACACTGATTATTATAGAGCCATTTGGATTTGGGACCATGACCAGCATTTTGTTGGCCGCATGGTGATTGGTGAGGTAATCCCTTGATGCTGCGTCTTTTCAATTTCACTCTTGACTTTGTCCAAAAGTGGGTGAGGGTCTTTCCTCAGTGTAAAGAAGCAAATTGTTTCCCATCGGTGAGGAGGGCGATAGGCTGTTAGGTCTTTAGCTTCCCTAGCCCTAGAAACTATTTTGGAAATTCATATTGAAACGTATTCTATAGTCCTCATCAGCAACATCATCCACTTTTAAATTAAGTTCAGCTTTAAGCATGCCTTTCTGTTTAGCCGAGTGGACTCCAGATTTTGAATGACATAGAGAGGTTTGAGGATTTCTCAGTCTTAATATTTCAGTTTTGCCATGTGGAGGCCTTTGACTTTTAAATCTGTCCCACAAGGGCCTTGTAGTTTGATAGATGATGGTTTAAATATAATCTGAGCCATTTGTCTTCATCTGATAAAACAGAAACCCTTGCTCCTGTGCCTAAAGCTCGCTCGGATGTTCATCCACTCTGAGTTTAATACTGCAATATTTGTTTTCAGTATCATTTGCTTCCCTCAGGAACATTGGTTCCTTTGTTTGTAGTTCTTTAACTTTTGGAGGTGGCTCTGTTATAAAAGAAAAGTCCCCTTTTTACTGGATACCAGCATTTCCGAGCAGCAAACAGCTTTGAAGATGACTATTTTTCCACAATTGTGGCACTCTGCCTCCCTTGATGGGCATTCTTCTGGTTTGAGTAATTTGTGCACACCAGGCACCACACCAAAGACATTTTAAAACGGTGGTTAGGGAGATTTAGGCTTTGGCACGCCTTCTGTTTAATGACCTGCAAACTGAATGGTCTCACTCAACCTTCTTCACAGGACCTGTGCTCCCCCACAAACAAACTGATGCGACCATCAATTCACACGAGACGATTAGTAGAAGTGGACAGTGGTTTTGATGAGCTAGATCTGTGCCTGCCTGCGACTGCTCTGTGCTGAGTGCCGCCTACAGGCTGCAGATCTATATACCACCCCCGAGGGGTCGGAGCCACAGGTGGAAGCCACAAGGGCATCAACATAATACAATACAATACAGTGGTGAATTGTAGCAGCAATACGTTCACCACTCAAACAACTGATTCTACTTCCTGAGTTATATTTGCCTCACAATTTGCATTGCTTTCATTAACGCTAAATTTTCCTTTGTCTGTAAAATGCCTGGACGTGATTCAGCGGCCTTGTCATGCCCAACCTGGTGTCGGACTAGGCCGTTGAATCTCGCGCGAAGTCTCATGTGAGATTCCGGAAGTTCTATACATCTCGCAAGATTCAACAGAATCCCGCGAGATGTTGCGATCTAGATCACGCCCTCATTGGGCATGATCCAGATCAGCATATTTAAATGAACTATACGGCTCATTTAAATATATGTTCTCTGGATTTCCCCAGCGCCTGGGACGCAACAGCCAGGCCTGGCAGAACTCGTCAGGGTTCCCTTTAGTGCTGGGTGGGAGGGTGATGGAGGGAAAATGTGGGGGGATGGGGGAGGGGAGTGTGGGGGGGTGTTAGGGTGGTGGTGACACAAATGCCATGGGGAACTGCAACTCAGTGGGGTCTCACTTGCTCGCCCATTGCCAACCTCCACCTTGGCGACTGCCATCTCTCCGGGCTCACCAACCAGGTCCAGTGCCCGCTGCTCCGCTGCGGTGGAGTGCCACAGATCCGGTGGTCCCCCTCTGGCCTTTTCTCTCTCCCGGCGGTGGTGCCTGGTTCTCCTGGCGGGGGTAGACGGAAAGCACACGGTGTTAGTCAGTCAGATTCATGCAGCACAGGGGTGGGTAGCTGGTGGCCTTCGTGACCAGAGCACCCGGCCATGATGACCTATATGGGTGCTGGCAGGCGGTGCAGAGTGGGGTGCACACGAACTGCTGCCGGGTGGGGTCTGGTCTCCCGACGGATGTGTGGAATGGGGGTTGGTGCCAGGGGCACAGTGCTGCCCACTTACCCTCGCTGCCCTGAGGAGGTTGTGCCATGGTGGCAGTCCTGGCGGTGGGGCCCACGTGCAACCAGGTCCCATGCTCGCTGGCAGGCGGTGGCCTCCTTCTCACCCCGGGGTACAGGATGGCCCACCTCTCCTACACGGCACCTAGCAATGTCTCCAGCTCCACATCCGCAAACTGGGCTGTCACTCTCTGTGCTGTCACTTTGTTGTCTGGGGTGTGTGTGTGGGGGGTGGAGTGCTAATATGCAGCTGCAGCTTATCAGCCTCTCGAGTGTCAATCCCGAACCTGGCAAAACCACACCGTTTTTCATTGGAATCGCTCGTGTTGCCCATTAAAAGTTCCAGAATCGGTCCGGGAGCGCCGCCAATTTTACTGTCTTAGACGTCCATCGATTCAGTGCCAGCATTAACACTTAGTCTCCCAAACAGAGAATCCAGCCTTATAGGATCATCTGTAAAGGTACTGGTAAAGCAGCTGATGACCTTATGCTGCTTTCCCCTTTGACGGATGAGCTGACTGGTGGTGATTTAACCTGAGGATCACCACATCTCAGACAAGGGGCATGATTGAGAAGGCATGAATAACCTCAGCCGGTACAGGAATTGAACTTGTGCTGCTGGCTTTGCTCTGCATCATAACAAGATGTCTAACCAAGTGTGCTAAACTGGCCATATATGCTTCTGGTGTTACCTCTTTACTCTACACTCATCATTCAGATGATAATAACTATTGTCACCCTCAGTCGGACTGGAGGGCTAATGCAATGGCAGAATGTAGGATTGGTAATGGGATGATTGAATATTCTTTTATTTGGAAATATGGGAGGTCAAGCTCTTATGTTAAATGTGGAATGCATTACACTGAAGAGAAGACTTCACTGATCAGCAGTGCTCTCACGCTCCTTGCAGAAGACACTGAGGAGACCTCTGCGTGAAGGTTATAATGACGCTCTCGTGTTATTCTGGCTCCAATGTCTAGTGTCTCCTCACTAGCAATGTCAAAGACCAGATCAATTAGAATGACATACTTGTGAAGGGTACCAAAAGCTAAAACTATTGGTGAGGCACAATCTGTAGCACATCGTAGAAATCCTCCCAATCTGTCCAGGCAGCAAAAATAAATTTTTAAGGCCCTGATGATTTACTTGACCAATTTAGTAGTGGCAAGAGCTTTGTTTGTAGTGCTTGTTTGTGTTTGAACAATTCTTAGTGAGGTCATTATTGGTGAGAGCATAAGAGTCCTAAAGAGGTTAAGTGGGGCTGAATTCTGATGCTGGATGACAATGTTCTGCCTGTCTGGCGTTGACTTGTCGAATTCCCGCATGTCCTCACACAATTGAGAGCCTGCCCTGTGGTTGGGATGTTTGAGGATGTTTTCTGTGAGAACTGGGAAAGAAATGCGGGTGTTGACAGTTGCACTCTGGGCCTTGGGGAAAGCAGTGACTCCATGAAGGTGGATGGGCCTCTCTCATAACTTCCTGTGTCGACCCCAAAGGAGATGTACTTGTTTGCTTCCACGTTAGGGTCCTCAGTCAGTGGACAATTGCTGATATTACACAGATCATCAGCAGCTGCTGAAGTGAGCCAGTGTCATGAAATTTGAGTATTGAGGTCACAGAAAGAGCATTAAGGGCAGCTGACTATGGCTACAGGTTGTCATGCAATAGGTGACATTATGCCCTATTTCCTTTTTGGTGATGTGCAGTGATTGTCATGAATTCTTTACTTGGTACTGAATGATTGTAAATGTTTCTTAAATAAATATTCAGATTTCCGGTTGCGGCTATGCCTAGGTGGGTTGCACGGTCGGCAGCTCCCGCTGATAACGGACTTTTACGCCCTTTTACGGAGCTCCAGCGGCACTTTGACGGCGATTCCCGGTGTGGGAAGGAAATAGTGAGGGTCCCCCAGCGCTGTATGGAGTGGACCAGGAGTGGGGTGATCAAAAAAGCGGCTTTGAAGAAGAGAGGAGAACGGGCGTGAAAAAACAAGATGGCGGCCGGCGGGGATCAGGCAGCGTGGGCCCAGTGGTCACGGGAGCAGCAGGAGTTTCCCAGAAGCTGCTTCACTGAGTTAAAGGCGGTGATGTTAGCCCCTATGAAGGCGTCGATTGAGAGGTTGGTGGAGATCCAGAAGATGCAGGGGACGGTGATAAAGGAGGTGCAGCAGAAGGCCTCTGATAGCAAGGATGAGATTTTGGGCCTGGCGGTTAGAATGGAGGCACACGAAGCTCTGCACAAAAAATGGCAGGAGAAGCTGGAAGACCTGGAGAATAGATCTAGGAAGCAGAACCTGCGGATTCTGGGTCTCCCTGAAGGCGTGGAGGGGTCGGATGCTGGGGCGTATGTGACCACGATGCTGGGTACGCTGATGGGCGTGGGGGCTTTCCCGCGGCCCCTGGAGCTGGATGGGGCGCACAGAGTCCTGGCAAGGAGGCCTAGGGCGAACGAGCCACCGAGAGCTATGGTGGTAAGATTCCACCCCTTCACCGATAAGGAGTGCGTCCTGCGATGGGCGAAGAAGGAGCGGAGCAGCAAGTGGGAAAACACCGAGATCCGTATCTATCAGGACTGGAGTGCAGAGTTGACCAAGAAGCGTGCGGGATTCAACCGGGCCAAGGCGGTGCTCCACAGCAAAGGGGTGAAGTTCGGGCTGTTACAACCGGCGAGGCTGTGGGTTACATATCAGGACCGGCACCACTATTTTGATACACCGGACGAGGCGTGGACTTTTATCAAGAATGAGAAGCTGGACTCGAGCTAATGGACTGTATGTTGTGGGGATTGCTGGTGGGGTGGTGGGGGCTGGGGGGGGGAGGTGTTTATGTTGGGGTTTTCCCCGTGTTCTCTTGTGTTTTTGTTGCCCCCTTTTCCCTGGGCCCTCAAGGCTTTGGGCGAGGTCGCAGTTGGGAAGAGCTGCGTCACAGGTGGTAGGGTTGGCCCAGACAGGTAGAGCGGTTTATTTTCTCAATGGTGGGGGCAGTACCCGATGCTAGGGAGTTTGAGAGTATTGTGCCTTGTTTTTTTTCTTCTTTCTCTGTACACACGGGGTGTAGGGGGGGGACTCTCTTTACCTCACTTAGGTGGGGGGAGGGGGGTGTTGGAGACGCGTAAGAGGAGCCGACAGTGGGATTGGAGGTGGAGGCGGGAGTGGCCGGGGTCAGCATGAGTCAGCTGACTTGCGGGAGTGCAATGGGGGGGGGGGGGGGTAGGGGGGTTAAGCGGGTGCTTGACTGGGGTGGGGGGTTGAGGGGGGGGGGCTGGGATGCTGCTTTGCTGACTGAAGGAGAATCTATTTTAAAGGGGAGAGTCGGGACGGGGAGCCTCTGGCTGGGGGGCTGGAGTGTGCGGGAGGCACGGGCACGTGGCTGGCCTAAAAAAGGAGATGGCTAGTAGGCGGGGGGGAGCAATTAGCCCCCCGACCAGGCTGATCACGTGGAACGTGAGAGACCTGAATGGGCCGGTTAAGAGGGCCCATGTGTTTTCGCACTTAATGGGGCTAAAGGCAGACGTAGCCATGCTACAAGAAACGCATCTGAAGATCGCGGATCAAACCAGGCTGAGGAAGGGATGGGTGGAGCAGGTTTTCCACTCAGGGCTGGATGCGAAGACCAGGGGGGTGGCAATTTTGGTGAGCAAGTGGGTGGCATTTGAGGCGGCGGGTATTGTGGCAGATAAAGGGGGTAGATATATTATGGTGAGTGGCAAGTTGCAGTGGGCCCGGGTGATGCTAGTGAATGTGTGTGTTCCGGAATGGGACGATGCAGGGTTCATGAAGCGGACGTTGAGTAGGATTCCGGATTTGGAGTCAAGCAGTTTGGTAATGGGGGGGGGAACTTCAATACGGTCCTGGACCCGGCACTGGACCGGTCTAGGTCGAGATCGGGTAGGAGGCCGGCAGGGGCCAAGGTCCTGAGTGGGTTCATGGACCAGATGAGGGGAGTGGACCCATGGAGATTTGCCAGGCCAAGGGCGAAGGGGTTTTCTTTCTTCTCCCATGTGCACAAGGCGTACTCGCGGATTGTTTTTTTCGTGGTGAGTAGGGCTATAATTCCGAGAATGGAGGGGGTAGCGTATTCCGACATTGCGATCTCGGACCATGCCCCGCATTGGGTGGAGTTGGGGCTGGGGAGGAGAGAGGCCAACGCCCTCTGTGGAGACTGGACGTAGGACTATTGGCGGATGAGGAGGTCTGTGGGTGGATTCGGCGGTGTATCCAAAGCTATGTGGCGACCAACGATATTGGGGAGGTTTCAGTGAGTGTGGTCTGGGAGGCGCTGAAGGCAGTTATCAGGGGGGAGCTAATTTCAGTCAGGTCCCACAGGGAGAAGAGGGACAGGATGGAGAGGGAGAGGTTGGTGGGGGAGATACCTAGGGTGTACAGGAGGTATGCGGAATCCCCCGAGGAGGGGTTGTTAAAGGAGCGCCGGAGTCTGCAGGCGGAGTTTGACCTGCTCACCACTGGGAAGGCTGAGGCTCAGTTGAGGAAGGTACAAGGAGCGGTGTACGAGTATGGGGAGAAGGCAAGCAGGATGCTGGCGTATCAACTGCGGCAGAGAGAGGCGGCCAGGGAGACTGGGGGAATTAGGGACAGGGGGTAACATGGTGCTGAGCTCGGCAAGGATCAATGAGGTCTTCAAGGACTTTTATGGCAAATTGTACGAGTCAGAACCCCCG
The DNA here is from genome assembly GCF_047496885.1 of Scyliorhinus torazame. Taxonomy (NCBI): domain Eukaryota; kingdom Metazoa; phylum Chordata; class Chondrichthyes; order Carcharhiniformes; family Scyliorhinidae; genus Scyliorhinus; species Scyliorhinus torazame. The sequence continues at coordinate 197,995,218 of NC_092715.1, forward strand.
GAGGGGGGGAGGGGCTGAAGCAATTCCTGGATCAACTGAGATTTCCTAAAGTGGAGGAGGGACGGGTAGAGGGATTGGGGGCCCCGATTGAGATGGAGGAATTGGTTAAGGGGGTGGAGGGTATGCAGTCAGGCAAGGCCCCGGGACCGGATGGGTATCCCGTTGAATTTTACAGGCAATTCTCAGAGCTGTTGGGTCCGCTATTGTTGAGAACTTTTAACGAGGGTAAGGAAAGGGGAACCCTTCCCCCGACGATGTTGCAGGCTCTGATCTCGCTCATCCTTAAGCGAGATAAGGACCCGTTGCAATGTGGCTCCTATAGGCCGATTTCGCTCCTTAATGTAGATGTCAAACTGTTGGCCAAGATCTTTGCCACTAGGATTGAGGACTGTGTCCCGGGAGTGGTCAATGAGGATCAGACGGGGTGTGTGAAGGGCAGGCAGTTGAACACGAATGTGCGGAGGCTCCTGAATGTGATCATGATGCCCTCGGAAGGGGGGGGATGTAGAAGTGGTGGTGACAATGGACGCGGAGAAAGCCTTTGATCGGGTGGAGTGGGAGTACCTGTGGCAAGTGTTAGGCAGATTTGGGTTTGGAGAGTAATTTATAGGATGGGTTAAATTGTTGTATCAGGTCCCGGTAGCGAGTGTGTTGACGAACCGGCTGTGGTCGGAGTACTTTAGGTAACATCGAGGAACGAGGCAGGGGTGTCCCCTGTCCCCCCTACTGTTTTCCCTGGCAATCGAGCCACTGGCCATGGCGTTGAGGGAGTCCAGAAACTGGAGGGGGTTGGTTCGGGGGGGGGGGGGGCATCGTGTTTCACTGTATGCGGATGGCCTGCTCCTGTACATTGCGGATCCGGTGGAGGGGATGGAGGAGGTCATGCAGATCCTCAGAGATTTGGGGGACTTTTTGGGGTATAAGCTGAATGTTGGGAAAAGCGAGCTTTTTGTGATACATACGAGGGGCCAGGAAAAGAGACTGGGAGGGCTACCGCTTAAGATGGTGGAGAGGAGCTTTCACTATTTGGGCATTCAGGTGGCTAAGAGTTGGGGTGCCCTGCACAAGCTCAATTGAGCGCGGCTGGTGGATCAGATGGAGGAGGACTAAGAGGTGGGACATGCTGCCGCTTTCCCTGGTGGGCGGGGTGCAGTCCGTGAAGATGACGGTCCTCCCCAGTTTCATGTTTGTCTTCCAAGAAGATTTACCAGGATGTTGCCTGGAATGAAGAGTAGGTCTTACGAGGAAAGGTTGAGGGTGCTAGGCCTTTTCTCATTAGAACGGAGAAGGATGAGGGGCGACTTGATAGAGGTTTATAAGATGATCAGGGGAATAGATAGAGTAGACAGTCAGAGACTCTTTCCCCGGGTGGAATAAACCATTACAAGGGGAGATAAATTTAAGGTGAAAGGTGGAAGATATAGGAGGGATATCAGAGGTAGGTTCTTTACCCAGAGAGTAGTGGGGGCATGGAATGCACTGCCTGTGGAAGTAGTTGAGTCGGAAACATTAGGGACCTTCAAGCAGCTATTGGATAGGTACATGGATTACGGTAAAATGATATAGTGTAGATTTATTTGTTCTTAAGGGCAGCACGGTAGCATTGTGGATAGCACAATTGCTTCACAGCTCCAGGGTCCCAGGTTCGATTCCGGCTTGGGTCACTGTCTGTGCGGAGTCTGCACGTAATCTATGATTAATCTAGGACAAAGGTTCGGCACAACATTGTGGGCCGAAGGGCCTATTCTGTGCTGTATTTTCTATGTTCTATGTTCCAGTGCCTGCCCATTCGCATCCCCAAGTCCTTTTTCAAGCGGGTAAACAGGATTATTACGGGAATTGTGTGGGCAAACAAGACCCCGCGCGTTAAGAGACTGTTCTTAGAGCACAGTCGGGGTGGGGGTGGGCTTGGGCTGCCGAACGTCTGCAGCTATTATTGGGCAGTAAATATATCCATGATTCGGAAGTGGGTAGTAGAGGAAGGGAGGGCGGCATGGAAGCGGTTGGAGGTGGTGTCTTGCAGGGGTTCTAGCCTGGGGGCATTGATAATGCCTCCGCTGCCGCTCCCGCCGACACGGTACACCACGAGCCCGGTAGTGGCGGTTACATTGAGGATCTGGGGTCAGTGGAGATGGCACAGGGGGGAGGCAAGGACTTCAGTCTGGACCCCAATACGGAACAATCACAGGTTCGTTCCAGGTAGAATAGATGGTGGGTTCCTAAACTGGCACAGAGCGGGTATCAAAAGGATGGGGGAATTGTTTATTGATGGGACTTTTGCTAGTCTGAGGGCGCTGGAGGAGAAATTTGGGTTGCCCCCAGGGAATACCTTTAGGTACATGCAGGTTCGGGCATTCGTGAAAAAGCAGGTGGGGGAATTTCCATTGTTACCTGCCCGGAGGATACAAGACAGGTTGGTCTCGGGCGTGTGGGTAGGGGATGGCAAGGTATCGGACATATACCAGGAGCTGCAGGAGGCTGAGGAGGCCTCGGTGGAAGAGCTGAAGGGCAAGTGGGATGAGGAGCTGGGTGAGGAGGTGGATGAGAGCCTGTGGGCTGACGCCCTGGGCAGGGTTAATTCCTCCTCATCTTGCGCCAGGCTTAGCCTGATTCAGTTTAAGGTGATGCACCGGGCGCATGTGACAGTGGCGAGAATGAGTAAGTTCTTTGGGGTAGAGGACAGGTGTGTGAAGTGTTCAGGGAGCCCATGTCCATATGTTTTGGGCATGCTCGGCGCTTACGGAATTTTGGAAGGGCTTTGTAAAGGCTATGTCCAAGGTCTTGGACACTCGGGTAAAACCGAGCTGGGGGCTAGCGATATTCGGGGTCTCAGACAATCCGGGAGTGCAGGAGTCAAAAGAGGCCGGAGTTCTGGCCTTTGCCTCCTTGGCAGCCCGGAGGCGGCTCTTGTTAATGTGGAGGGACGCAAAACCCCCAAGTGTAGAAGCTTGGGTCAGTGACATGGCTGGATTTCTCAGGTTGGAGAGGATAAAGTTTGCCTTGCGAGGGTCCTTGCAGGGGTTCTCCAGGCGGTGGCAACCATTCCTTGACTTTCTCGCGGAACGTTAAGTGGAGATCAGCAGCAGCAGCAAACCAGAGGGGGGGGGGAAGAGGGGGAGGGGGTGGTAGGGGTGGTGGATAGATTTTATTTGTAAAGGGCAGATGCCCCACCTTGTTTTTCTAATTTGTTAAGTTGTTTTCTTAATTATTACTATTCTTTTTGTTGTCTTTTTGTAGTGGTTTGTAAAAATTATTGAAAAATTTTGTATAAAAACAAATTTAAAAATAAGTAAATAAATATACACACGAGTACTGCATTTATCTGTGTTGTGTGAGTGTTTTCTGTGTGTGAGAATGAGGACTTTTCTATTTAAAAAAAGTGCATGTTACTAAAATGGTGCCACCATAGCCTCACCTGTGGTTAGCCAGCAGCTTCTATTGAACAGCGACGTCTGAAGTGACAATCCAAAGTTGTCCAAAATATTTTCCGTCACACACCCATTTTATATTGATGAGATGCCTTAATTGGTCATATTTTGCATAAATTTCATATGGCTTACACATACCTGCAGTGCCATCACTTTGCTCACTTAAGTGTGGACCCCACAAAATGCGTTGTGTACCAGGTGTATACAGTCAAAGGATCAATTTTTCAATCATGCACCTCAGTACGAGCCTTTTCAAATTGGATTTAAAAATGTAACACATGGATCCTCTTTGACTTGCCCTCTAACTGAGGAGGCAACATTCTCAAATTGATGTTACATGCCAGAGTGATTTTAACAGTAGGATGGACCTGGGAGACCAAACTATGGGCAGCCAATTCACAAAAACCACACTGAGCTGATAATGATTTTCTTTCCAGGCTGGGTGGCTCAGGATCAACTTCAGGCCATTTCAACACAGCAACTCCCATTAAAATCAATGAAAAGGCTCTGGGATACCAGCAAAACACAGCTTTGCCTGTTAAAAAACTGAAGTTAATTATTATGAGCATCATGACTACTCCTGAAGTCATCTAATTCATGCCTTGAAAAATCGATGAGGGGTTTTAAAACTCTTATATTTCATTCCGTGCTTCACAGTGTGATTTCCGAGGTGAGGATTTTTCTCATTATTATGTTTTTAGTATGACCTATCTTCTCTGGCTCTGTCACTGTTGTAGATTTTGTGGCGACACAGCAGTTCCTTTTTTAAAAAATATTTTTATTCAAATTTTTCCAACAATTTTTAATGACAAACAAACCCCCCCTCATAACAAAAGGAAGAAAGAACACAAACCCCACATTCAAAAATAATAAACTACATATACATTGGATTCCTCCCACATATATTACCCCCTCCGTATCACCTTCAACAGTACCCTTGGGGAACCCCCCCCCCCACGCCCAAATACCCCCCTAAAGAGGCGTCCCCCCTCCCCCCCTGGGTTGCTGCTGCTGCTGACCTCCTCCTAATGCTCCGCTAGATGGTCTAGGAACGGTTGCCACCGCCTGAAGAACCCCTGTACAGACCCTCGTAAGGCAAACTTTATCCTCTCCAATTTAATTAACTCTGCCATGTCATTTATCCAGGCTTCCACGCTGGGGGGCTTTGCGTCTCTCCATAATAACAAGATCCTCCGCCGGGCTACCAGGGACGCAAAGGCCAGGATACCGGCCTCTTTCGCCTCCTGCACTCCCGGCTCGTCCGTTACCCCAAATAATGCCAACCCCCAACTCGGCTTGACCTGGACTTTCACCACCTTGGTCATAGTCCTCGCAGGACCCCTCCAAAACCCCTCCAGTGCCGGGCACGGCCAGAACATGTGGACGTGATTTGCCAGACTCCCCGAGCACCTCCCACACCTGTCCTCCACCCCAAAGAACTTACTCATCCTCGTCCCTGTCATATGCGCTCTGTGAACAACCTTGAATTGTATTAGGCTGAGCCTGGCACAAGAGGAGGAAGAATTAACCCTACTCAGGGCATCAACCCACAGACCCTCATCAATCTCCTCCCCAAGCTCCTCCTCCCACTTGCCCTTTAGCTCCTCTACCGAAACCTCCTCCTCTTCTTTCATCTCTTGATAGATCGCCGAAACCTTGCCTTCTCCGACCCATACACCCGAAATCACCCTGTCCTGAATCCTCTGTGCCGGGAGCAACGGGAAATCCCTCACCTGCCACCTCGCAAACGCCCTCACTTGCATATTCCTGAACGCATTTCCCGGGGGTAACCTAAACTTCTCCTCCAGCGCCCCTCGGCTCGCAAACGTCCCATCTATAAACAGATCCCCCATTCTTCTGATCCCTGCCCGATGCCAGCTCCGAAATCCCCCATCCATCCTTCCCGGGACGAACCGATGGTTCTCCCGAATCGGGGACCAAACCGAGGCTCCCATCTCGCGCCTATGCTGTCTCCACTGCCCCCAGATCTTCAACGTTGCCGCCACCACCGGACTCGTAGTGTACCTTGTCGGTGAAAGCGGCAGCGGTGCCGTCACCAGCACCCTCAGGCTCGTGCCCCTGCAGGACGCCATCTCCAACCTCTTCCACATCGCCCCCTCTCCCTCCATTACCCACTTACGGATCATCGCCACATTGGCTGCCCAGTAGTAGCCACACAGGTTCGGCAGCGCCAGCCCGCCCTGTCCCTGCTACGCTCCAGAAACACCCTCTTTACCCTTGGGGTTTTATTTGCCCACACGAAACCCATGATGCTCCTACCTACCCGTTTAAAAAAGGCCTTGGTAATCATAATGGGAAAGCACTGGAACACAAAAAGAAACCTCGGGAGGACCATCATTTTAACCAACTGTACCCTGACCGCTAACGAGAGTGGCAGCACATCCCATTTTTTGAAATCCTCCTCCATCTGCTCCACCAACCGCGTCAAATTGAGCTTGTGCCGTGCCCCCCAGCTCCCCGCCACCTGAATACCTAAGTACCAAAAGTTCCTTTCCGCCCTCTTCAATGGTAGGTCCTCTATCCCCCTTTCCTGCTCCCCCTGGATGCACCACAAAGAGTTCAATTTTCCCTACGTTAAGCTTATAGCCTGAAAAGTCCCCAAACTCCCTTAGGATCCGCATGACCTCCACCATCCCCTCCACTGGATCTGCCATATACAGCAACAGGTCGTCCGCATACAGCGACACCCCGTGTTCCTCACCCTCTCGAACCAACCCCCTCCATTTCCTGGAATCCCTTAGTGCCATGGCCAAAGGCTCGATTGCTAACGCAAACAACAAGGGGGACAGGGGGCACCCCTGCCTCGTCCCTTGGTACAGCCGGAAATACTCCGACCTCCGCCGATTCGTAGCCACACTCGCCACCAGGGCTCTATATAAGAGCCTGACCCACCTGATAAACCCCTCCCCGAACCCAAACCTCCGCAACACTTCCCACAGATAGTCCCACTCTACCCGGTCGAAAGCCTTCTCCGCATCCATTCCCGCCACTACCTCCGCCTCTCCCTCCACCGATGGCATCATAATCACGTTGAGGAGCCTCCGCACATTGGTGTTTAGCTGCCTGCCCTTTACAAATCCCGTCTGGTCCTCATGAATCACCCCAGGGATACAGTCCTTAATTCTCGTGGCCAGCACTTTTGCCAGCAACTTAGCATCCACATTAAGGAGCGAGATCGGTCTATACGACCCACATTGCGGTGGGTCCTTGTCCCGCTTCAGAATCATAGAGATCAGCACCCCGGACATTGTCGGGGGCAGGGTCCCCCCCTCCCTTGCCTCATTGAAAGTCCTCAATAACAACGGGCCTAGCAGGTCCACATACTTCCTATAAAACTCAACCGGGAACCCATCAGGCCCCGGGGCCTTCCCCGCCTGCATGTTCCCCAATCCTTTAATCAGCTCCTCCAGCCCAATTGGCGCCCCTAAACCAGCCACCTCCTGCTCCTCTACCTTCGGGAACTTCAGTTGATCCAGAAATCGTCGCATCCCCTCTTCCCCCGTGTGGGGCTCAGATCTTTACAGCTCCTCATAGAAGTCCTTAAATACCTCATTCACTCTCGCCACACTCCGCACCGTATTTCCCCTGCTATCCTTAACTCCACCTATCTTCCTCGCTGCCACCCTCTTACGGAGCTGGTGTGCCAGCATCCAGCTCGCCTTCTCCCCATACTCGTACGTCGCCCCCTGTGCTTTCCTCCACTGTGCCTCTGCTTTCCCTGTGGTCAACAGATCAAACTCCGTCTGGAGGCTTTGCCACTCCCTAAGTAGCCCCTCCTCGGGGGCCTCTGCATATCTCCTGTCCACCCTTAAGATCTCCCCCACCAGCCTCTCCCTCTCCCTGCCCTCTCTCTTCTCCCTGTAGGCCCTGATGGAGATTAACTCTCCCCTGATCACCGCCTTCAACGCCTCCCAGACTACCCCCACTTGCACCTCTCCATTGTCATTGGCCTCCAAGTACCTCTCAATGCACCCCCGCACCCTCCCGCACACCTCCTCATCCGCCAATAATCCCACATCAAGACTCCACAGCGGGCGTTGGTCCCTCTCCTCTCCTAACTCTAACTCCACCCAGTGCGGGGCGTGGTCCGAAATGGCTATGGCCGAATACTCTGTTCCTTCCACTTTCGGGATTAGCGCCCTACTCAAAACAAAAAAATCTATCCGGGAGTAAGCTCTATCTACATGGGAAAAGAATGAGAATTCTCTGGCCAGGGGTCTAGCAAACCTCCATGGATCCACTCCCCCCATCTGGTCCATAAACCCTTTAAGCACCTTGGCCGCAGCCGGCCTCTTACCCGTCCTGGATCTGGAGCGATCTAATGCTGGATCCAGCACCGTGTTGAACTCCCCCCCCCCCCCCCCCCCCATTATCAAGCTTCCTGCCCCCAGGTCCGGAATCCGACCCAGCATGCGCTTCATAAATCCGGCATCATCCCAGTTCGGGGCATATACGTTTACCAGTACCACCCACACACCCTGAAACCTACCTCTCACCATCACGTATCGACCTCCATTATCCACTACAATATTCTTGACCTCAAACGACACCCGCTTCCCCACCAGTATTGCAACCCCTCTGTTCTTCGCATCCATCCCCGAATGGAATATCTGTCCTGCCCATCCCTTTCTCAACCTGACCTGGTCTGCCGCCTTCAAATGTGTCTCCTGAAGCATGACCACGTCTGCCTTCAGTCCTTTTAAGTGCGCGAACACCCGGGCCCTCTTGATCGGCCCGTTCAGGCCCCTCACATTCCAAGTTATCAGCCGGATTGGGGAGCTTCACACACCCCCCCTGCCGACTAGCCATCTCCTTTTTTAGACCAGTCACGTGCCCGTGCCTCCCGCACCCTCCAGTCCCCCAGACGGCGGACCCCCGCCCCGACCACCTCTCCTATTTCCAGTTCCCCATTGGCCAATGCAGCAGCAACCCTATACCTCCCCCCCCTCCCCGCTAGATCCGTATCTAGCTCTTTTGCTCCCCCTATAACATTCCCGTAAGTCAGCTGACTCCTGCTAACCCCGGCCTCGCCCGCCTTCCCATCGACCCCCCCAGTGTGAGAATCTCCCCCCGTTCTCGGCGGGAGCTGCAGAACGTGCGACCTACCTAGGCACAGCCGCAACCGGAAGTGACACAGCAGTTCCTTAGATGCCTTTCTCTTTCAAAAGCACCAGGACCAAAGGGATCAAAGCAAAGTGGGAGGAAGAGTTGGGAGAGGATACGGAGGCGGAGTTCCGATGTGAGGTGCTCCGGAGGGTGAATGCCTCCACCTCGTGCGCGAGGTTGGGGCTGATACAGCTGAAGGTGGTATACAGTGCAGCCCTCACAAGGGCAAGGATGAGCCGGCTCTTTGAAGGAGTAGAAGATGTGTGTGAACGTTGCGCGGGAGGGCCCCGCAAATCACATTCATATGTTTTGGTCCTGTCCAAAGCTGGAGGATTACTGGAAGGAGGTTTTTAGGGTAATCTCTAAAGTGGTGCACGTGAAACTGGACCCGGGCTCCCGGGAGGCCATATTTGGGGTGTCGGACCAGCCAGGGTTGGAAACGGGTACGGAGGCAGATGTTGTAGCCTTCGCCTCGTTGATCGCCCGAAGGCGGATCCTGATGGGTTGGAGAGCAACCTCTCCACACTGTGCCCTGGCGTGGCGGGGGGATCTGTTGGAATTCTTGATTCTTGAGAAGGTTAAGTTTGAATTGAGGGGAAGGATGGAGGGGTTCTGAAATTCATGGCCATTATTCATTATGCACTTTCGAGAATTGAATAACATCGAACATTGGTTGAGGGAGGCTGGGAGAGTTGGGGGGACTGGTGTTAATGGTGACTGTGGGTGATTCCTGATTCCTTTTTGTTATTTGTTTATGTTAACATGCGGGCAGTTGTTTGGGGGATGGTGGGAGGATGGGATTGATGTTGATATGGAGATTGACATTTTATTCGTTACTGCTTATTGTTTATTGTTGGTGGGTGCAAATTTGGGAGAAAATGTGAAAAAGGAGGAAAATAAAAATATTTTTTTTAAAAGCACCCACTGTTTAAAAGCATCCAATGTTATTGGAATATATTTTGTTTATAAATTTAGAGTACCCAATTCATTTTTTCCAATTAAGGGGCAATTTAGCGTGGCCAATCCACCTACCCTGCACATCTTTGGGTTGTGGGGGTGAAACCCACGCAAACACGGGGCGAATGTGTAAACTCCACACGGACAGTGACCCAGAGCCGGGATCGAACCTGGGACCTTGCCGGCGAGGCAGCAGGGCTAACCCACTGTGCCACTGTGCTGCCCTCTGTTCTTGGAATATTACCCATTAAATGTTTGGATATTTTTGCTATTATTCCCTTCTGCTACGTTGTAAATAGTTCTTGTTATGTCTGATGCAATGCTAGAATTAAAAGAGCTAAAACTGATGACACAGCAAGGCAGCAACCAAACAGACGCAGGGAGAGAGTGCCATCCAGTTTCTGCCTAAGAATCTTTAAAGACTTGCAGGTATCTAGTTCGTAATTCATTTGTTTTAAAATATAACTTGTAGTTTTTGGAATTAAAGTTTTAACGGTAGAAAAATGGGAAGCATCTGGTAAAGAAACTGATGAACAACCCCGAAGTAATGCAGTTCAAACAAGGCTGTTCCTGTAATAGCCTCCCCGAACAGGCGCCGGAATGTGGCGACTAGGGGCTTTTCACCGTAACTTCATTTGAAGCCTACTTGTGACAATAAGCGATTTTCATTCATTTTCATTTTTATCTAAAACTGTCACCTATTTTCTAAGGATCTGAATCTCTCTGCTCCCTGCCCATTCATGTATCTGTCTAGATACATCTTAAATGCTATCGTGCCTGCCTCTAACACCTGCGCCGGCAATGCGTTCCAGGCACCCACCACCCTCTGCGTAAAGAACTTTCCACGCATAGCTCCCTTAAACCTTTCCCCTCTCACCTTGAACTCGTAACCCCTAGTAATTGAGTCCCCCACTCTGGGAAAAAGCTTCTTGCTATCCACCCTGTCTATACCTCTCATGATTTTGTAGACCTCAATGAGGTCCCCCTCAACCTCCGTCTTTCTGATGAAAATCTACTCAACCTCTCTTCATAGCTAGCACCCTCCATACCAGGCAACATCCTGGTGAACCTCCTCTGCACCTTCTCCAAAGTATCCACATCCTTTTGGTCATGTGGCGACCAGAACTGTATGCAGTATTCCAAATGTGGCCGAACCAAAGTCTTGTGCAACTGTAACATGACCTACCAACTCTTGTACTCAATACCCCTTCCGATGAAGGAAAGCATGCCGTATGCCTTCTTGACCACTCTATCGACCTGCGCAGCCACCTTCAGGGTACAATGGACCTGAACACCCAGATCTCTCTGTACATCAATTTTCCCCAGGGCTTTTTCATTTACCGTATAGTTCGCTCTTGAATTGGATCTTCCAAAATGCATCACCTCGCATTTGCCCGGATTGAACTCCATCTGCCATTTCACTGCCCATCTCTCCAATCTATTTATATTCTGCTGTGTTCTCTGACAGTCCCCTTCACTATCTGCTACTCCACCAATCTTAGTGTCATCTGCAAACTTGCTAATCAGACCACCTATACCTTCCTCCAGATCATTTATGTATGTCGCAAACAACAGTGGTCCGAGCACGGATCCCCGTGGAACACCACTGGTCACAGTTCTCCATTTTGAGAAACTCCCTTCCACTACTACTCTCTGTCTCCTGTTGCCCAGCCAGTTCTTTATCCAGCCATGGTGCCATGAACATGGCTACTGCTGCCTTCTCCTGGTGAGCCATCTCCCCCAACAATATCCAAAGCGGTATACCTGTTTTGGAGGGAGATGACCGCAGGGGGCACCTGCACTGCCTTCCTGCTTTTTCTCTGCCTTTTGGTCACCCATTCCCTTTCTCCCTCAGCAATCCTAATCTGTGGTGTGACCAATTCGCTAAACGTGCTATCCACGACCTCCTCAGCATCGTGGATGCTCCAAGGTGAGTCCATCCGCAGCTCCAGAGCCATCATGCAGTCTAACAAGAGCTGCAGCTGGACACACTTCCCGCACGTGAAGGAGCCAGGGTCATCAGCCACATCCCTGAGCTCCCACATTGAGCAAGAGGAGCATAACACGGGTCTGAGATCTCCTGCCACTTTTAATCTTATGCTTAACTTAGTCCAACTATAATATCAAATAATAGATAAATGAAAAAGGAAAAAAAAAAGAACAATTGTTACCAATCACACGATAAAAAAATAGAAATAGAAAAACCCTACCTTATCACCTCAGGGAAAAGGAAAACAACTTTCCAATCACCAGCCAATCACTTACCTGCTGGCTGTGACATCACGGTTCAACTTCTTTCTACTTCTACCTGCCCTCGAGTCTCCCTCTTGATCTTTACTCGGCTGGGAACCTAGCCGTGACTTGGTTAGAGGAGGAGGTGGGAGGGAAACACTAAAGAAGTGTTTGGGGTTTAACTGTCACTTGACAACAGCTCCTCCACAAACCACCTTCTGGATACAGTGACCACAATGCACTGATACAAATTTTCCCCGCAACAGCCAATCAGCAGCTCTGCTCTGCTGGATTCTTGCCTTCCCTTGAACACGGAGGGCGTCTTGCTCAGGTATACCTTCTGGATACAGTGACCGCAATGCACTGATGCAGATTTTCCCCGAAACAGCCAATCAGCGGCTCCGTTCTGCTGCCCTCTGCTGAATGCTTGCCTTCACTTGAACACGGAGGGTGGCTTGCTCAGGTACACCTTCTGTTTAGTGTTTATTACACATGAAAGGTTGGGGCCATATTAACATCAGAGGTCAACTGCCAGAAGGGTAAGGTCATAAACAGCAGGGAGTTTGCTTTAGCTTTGTAATGGTGCCAGTAAATCTGTGAAGCATTGTCCTGTTTGATAGAAATACAAATTATTCATATGGTTTCCCAGAATTTCATTTCTATCGAGGTACAGACCGTGTGTGTCACATTGCCATAGCGATGGCTAGAACCTTTAACTGTGTGTGTTTGCTGACAGAAGCCAGCAGTTCAGTGTGGGAATGGACAGAAGCAGCTATCGCTTTGCTTTGGTGAAGACTGCATCTCATCGGATTGAGGGAGCCAACAGGAGGTAACACTCAGTTAGGTCTGAATTTCAAGCAGGGAAAATAGTAACTTCATCCTTCACGGTGTGAAATGCGGGTGGGGCTGTATCTTAGTTTCCATTTAATGAGGGAAGGTTTGAAAGATTAAGAGGGAAAAGTTGGACAATTTACTCTCACCTGGAACTACTTGAAGAAATTATCATTGGTCTTCACAGGGGACTGAATTTTCCATCATGGAGGCTAAGTGCGGTAGCGGGGGAGAATGTTGGTGTGGTTCCCGCTGGGCAGCGGGGCGGGTGAACACAGGTGATCTTTAGCACACTGGGCTAAATCGCTGGCTTTTAAAGCAGACCAAGGCAGGCCAGCAACACGGTTCAATTCCCGTACCAGCCTCCCCGAACAGGCGCCGGAATGTGGCGACTAGGGGCTTTTCACAGTAACTTCATTGAAGCCTACTTGTGACAAAAAGCGATTTTCATTTCATTTTCATTTCATTAATTATGCATCAGTGAGTAGCTGAGTAAATTATGTGGTGGAGCAAGCACGAAGTCGCTGCCCCACTGTTACCTGATGACATTGAAGATCCTGGTACTATATTCAAATGGCACCCGGCCAGGAGCTCTGCACTTATCCAGAGTCCTTGTAGCGACAGGTGAGCAACCACATCCCAAGATATACAAGGGCATTGATTTTTGCTCATCTCCAAAGAGCACTGCCACCTCCATCTCAAAGACAGCAAGCAAGTACTAAGCCATTCACTGGGCCTCTGTCTAGACATGGCACCCCCACCTACCCCTTCCAGGTAAAGGATATCCTAACGGTCCAGAGAAGTGTGTTCCTCCCATTCACGCATGAAGGCACCTGGAGACATTGGGCTGGATTCTCCAAAAATGGGGCTACTTCCCCATACCGGCGTAAAAACGCTGGCATTTCACTCCCCAGTTTCCTACAAAAAACAAAGAGCAATTGATTTACCTGCAGGGGGCTAGCAGGGACCCGGGGAGCTTCACACAGCTTTGGCTGCGGATACGGGCCCCCGCACTTCCGAGTCCACACATGCGCATGGCGCCAGCCTCCAACGGCTGTACCGAGCGCCATGGCGCGCTCGGACCGCAGACCATCACGAAGAAACAAGGTCCCCCCCAGCGGCCCCGCGCCCCTGCATCAGACCGGCCCGATCGCTGCCCCGGCCGCCCATGAGGCCCCCCCGGTGCTGGATCCCCCCGCCTCCCACTAGAGCGGCAGCAGACTGAGTCCGCAGCCGCCACGCGTGAGTCCCAACCGGCCTTACATGGTTAGAACCATGCCGTCGGGAAACTGGCTGGTCGGGAGCGGAGTATCGCTGGGAGGGCCTCTGGCAATAGCCCCCCAGCCGCGCGGTGTGATTCACGGACGCCCGGAGATTCTCTGCCCCCGCGCCAAACGCGGGGCTGCGGAAAATCCAGCCCATTGTACTTTAATCAGGGTGATGAGAGCCATGTGCAAAAAGCCTCACACGGACACTTTTCCGTTTGACTCCATAACTTTTGGAACTCTATAGAGAGACCATTGCATCGGCAACATACATGTGCTTAATATAGTCCCCTGTCAGCCATGATCATTTACTCAGGAAGATGAAGGTTTGGAGTTGAGAGTTAGCTCCCTCCGTCAGCCGTGCCCCTTGGAGACATCCACCTCCCTCCCTCCCTCCCTCTGACTGCAGCCAATGGCAAATGGTACAGAATGAATGGCTGCTCCACACCTTGCTGGGATTCGATGTTATGAGACCCATGGGTCGAGAAGACACCTGCTGCAATGCAGCCTTCACCATAGGGTGGAGAACACAAGCGAGCATCTTTGACATCCAGTTACATCAAAATTATTAGAGGGTCCCTTTAGTCAGCTACATATGCTGACATTGAACTGTACCCACCAGATAAGAGGAATCACTTTGAGGAATCACACAACTGTCCTGTCAAGGAAATGATGCATGTAACCTTTCAGACATGCTCAACCACCTTCCGGCCTTCCCTGGGAAAACTCCCCCTTATGTTTCAGGGGGATGGTTTTCCATCTCTGTAGACGTTGCCAAATCTGCTGAATGTTTCCAGCATTTTCTGGTTTTATTTCCGATTTCTAGATTCTGCAATATTTTGCTTAGGCACAAAGTTCAGATCATTAATGTAAACTCGGAATAGCAGTGATCTCAGCAATCTTCCTTGTGGAATTCAGCGTTCTCCAGTCTGAGTAACTATCATTTGCTCCTACTCTCTACTTTCTATTTTTATAGAAATTTGAGGTAGGTGGGCAGATGCTGAAATCGGCAGCCTGCCAACCATTTTTAAATAATCAATTAATCGCCAGTTGAAGCTGTTACCAAGCCAATTAATTGACTGAGTAATATGTTGCCCATGCCATAATACAGCTGGCACAAGCAGGGGTGGACAGTCCATTTTTTTTAAGCAACTGCTTACAAGACGGGAAGGAAGATGGTGGGGGAGGGATTGTGGGTACATCCTTGGGTGAGTGCCCTTTGGACATTGGGGGCATCCCCTTCCCCAAGATGATACCCTCGTTTTGTTCTTCCCTGCCTGGCCTCCAAAACCTGCCCCCATCCCAGACCCTCCTCACCATCCTCCATTCCCCATCCTAAACCCGGGAGTTAGCTAGGTCTGGAGGCCAAGGATGTCTTCGTCCGTGGGCCTGCTTGCCATTCCAGTCACACCCAATACTAAGTTTTGATTGGCCAACAGCACTAGAGGGGTGGAAGTTCCACTCTCACTTCATTGCTACAGGGCGGCCTTGTTTAATGTTGGTTAGCTGGTGTCTGAAGTTTCTTGCCAGGGTAATAAGTAATATGCCTCCTACCTGGTAAAATTCAGCCCCGTATGCATCTTACTGCACGTTGCATCTTTTGTCTACAACGACTATGTTATCTTTAATTTGTACATTACGCCACCTCACCTCCTTCCTTCCTTTTCCTGCCTAAGTGTGTTCTAGCTGGCAATATGTAGTTGCCAATCATGTTATCTGTGCAACCATGCTTCAGTCAGGATAGCCAGAAAGACACAGGTGGTCCTGATTTTAACCAAGTGTGTAAGTGGGCGGGTTTCAAGGGAGTTAAAATCGGCCGTAGTATTGGCCTCGTTGACCACTGGCCTGCTGCCGAGAGTTGAGTCCAAGCAACAATCAGGCTTCGGCCTAAGTGGGGACTTCTCCACTGCTGGGAAGATGCCAGTAACATAATCAATTTTTTCTCACTTCAGCACTGGATTGATCTTAATTAGCTACCATCGGGGCAGGGAGCTGGTGCTGGTCAGACACCATTTCCAAGAAGATAGCTCAAAGGTGGAAACATGTCCAGCAGTTGAAAATACATGGGGCGGAATTCTCCGTTCCTGAGGCTAAGTGCCGGCAAGAACAGAGAATCTGCGGGAGTTTCACAATGGGAAATTGGCACGAACCCCTCACCGATTTCAGTACCAGTGGGGGGCTAGCACGGCGCCGCATGAAGCGCCCATGGATCATGCGGAAAACGGCCGTAGAATCATCAGGTACCAGGCTGCGCATGCGCAAGGCCAATGGCCTGTACCGGTTGTGCCGGAAAACATGATGCCGGCCATTCTGGAACCCTAACCCGCCAACCTCAACCCCACTGCCCACCCCACCACTCCCCGCTGCCTTGGCAGAAGCCCCCCGGCCAGCGGCACTGATCCCGGACGAGTGTGGCGGCGCTGGACACTGGCTGCAGCCGGCACACCGGGTTCTCGACCGCAGGGACCACACGTGGCACGTGCCGTCGGAAACATAGCCCATTGAGGGTGGAGCATCGCGGGTGGACCGGCTGATGACACGCCAAAAGCGTTGCAACGGCTTGTGGCCTGATGACGCCAGTTTGGAGGGGGCGGAGCAACGCAGACCAGCGTCAAACCAGCGACTGCCTCGATTCCAGCGTCGGAGGCCATTCTCCACCCGATCGCCGATCCCGGTTTCGGCATCCGGCTACAGAGAATCCAGCCCATGCAACTTTCCAAAATTCCGCATCCTCGCACCTCCAAAGCAGCCTCTAAGTGGCTGATAAAATTCTGCCCATTGACATGTTGCAAAAGAAGCATTCAACATTTTGATATTTATTTCAGGAATGTTTACTGATCAACATGGAACAAATAGTGTTTATACAAGAAGCATTTTAAGTTTGAAACAGCTTATTAATTTAATCATCACGTAATAACCAGTATTGGTTAATCAATCTCGAGCATGTTTTCTGTTTGACATCCGCATGGGGCTGTCTTTATCATCTGCATTTACTTGGGCAGCACTTCATCAGTTGCACTTACCTGCCTGGATTTGCTTAATGTGTGGATTCAGTGCCCCCTATTGCTCCACAGAATGTAATAATGCAAAATCCAGTTTAGTTTATCCCATAGTGTGGGCAAATTGTGATTTTAAGCAGATTTTCACTCCTGCTGTCTGGAATTCTCTCTTCACCTATGAGTCATATTTCCTCTTTTCCCTGGCAATTGGTTTAACATATTTGTACTTCCACTTACTGATTCACATCACCTTGGGTAGGGTGCTCTTTCCAAGAGCCGGTGCAGACTCGATGGGCCGAATGGCCTCCTTCTGCACTGTAAATTCTATGATTCTATGATCACAATGTTGAGGAGAAAATTACAAGAGTTAACATCACAAATTGCCTGAGGTTTCCTGTGCAAATCAAATGCAAAAAAGGAATCACAAGGGGAGACAAAGGGCACGATTCTCTGGCCTTGTTATGCTCTCGTTCAAGTCAAACGAGGCCGGTGAATAGCGGGAGAGGCAAGAAACGAGAATCACTCCAGGTGGCAAACAGTTTGCGATGCAACCAGCCCGCTCCCCTGCCGAAATCTGTATCTCGCCGTAGCGAGACGAGAAACCAATTATCACCACTTAAGCCCTATTTCCATACAATTAACGGGAGCCACCATGTGTCCAACGGCCTCCCGTCATTCACCGGCCTCCCCAACTAGAGATCATGCTGATGCCGATCAGTATTCCTTTTTAAAAGCGTGATCCTGGCGGAAGGACCTCCGTGGGGAGCCGAGGAGGTGAGTAGCCATCTTTACTCATAGGCAAAGAGCCCAGGGGTGTTGGGCTTGCCACCCCATTGCTCGGCGGGGGATGGGTGACCCTCGGTGAGCGGGAGGGGGGGAGAGGGCCCCAGCTGGGGTGGGCAACCAGGGGGGCAACCACTCGTGGCACCACCATACCAACTCCTGGATCGAGTGTACCCGTTCCGAAGGCAACCTTTGTCCCTGCCCGTCTGCTCCACCGACCACCCACATCCCACACCGACAGCCGAGGCCTCTGGCTGTGCGGCTGAAGGCTAATAGAGAATTGGCAATTGTGGTTAAGTGAGCACTTCACACAAGCCAAGTGGATTCCTGTGTGTGGGGGTCATGTAGCATGTAGGAGTCATTGCCTAGCATCCCAATCACACCTCGATGCATGGACACTGGGCTTGAACACTGTGGGAGGCAACACCACACACACAGCAGCCAACGTCCAAACACCCAGGGAATGGGGCATACCTCCAGCCGGAGGGTGGGTGCGATCCACGGGGAGGGGACCAGCGCCTGGTCCAGACGATGTTATGAGCGGGTGTCCAGGGTACAGGGTCTGGGGTCCAGTGAGTGGCGGCCCACTGTAGCCAGGAGTGCGTGGGCTGGGCGTTCTGAGTGGTGGGAAGGGGGGGAAATCAATGGGGGGATGGAGGGTCCCGGGGTGGGAGCCACCACTGTTTGTCAGTCTAACACCTTCCCCCAATTCCTTACAGATATTGCACACAATGGCAGGGATATTGGACCCAGAACTTGCCCTAGTGGTGTTGCTGGTATTCCGGGCAGCCCAACAGCGACAGCAGTGGCGCCTGCAGACGCTGCCCCACACCCTGAGGACCCAGCTGCCCATCAAGCCAGGGAGGGACCCAGAGGGGAAGGCCCCAAATGGCCCAAGGTGTACAGGCGTCGCTGGTCATTCGAACAGATGACGGACAGCGTGTGCCTGAGGAGGCTCCGCCTCGACAAGGACATGGTTCGGCACCTATGCCATGTCCTCGCGATTGGACACCACATGGAGGAGGAGGACACCCGCTCCCAGTGGCCATCAAGGTCACCGTAGCCCTGAATGTTTACACCTCAGGATCATTCCAGGGCTTGAGCGGGGGCATGTGTGGTATCTCACAGGTGCTTCCGACAGGTCATGGATGCCCTTTATGCCCGGGCAGAAAATTACATCATCTTTGACATAGGCCAATCCCAGCAAGATGCCCAGGCAGCAGGATTCTCCGGCATCACCAGGATTCCAATGTCCAGGGGGTAATAGATGCCATGTATGTTGCCCTGTGCTCACCAGGCCATCTGGGAATGCCCTCCGTTAACAGAAAGGGGTCCTGTTACATACAGCTCGTGTGCAACCAGCAGGTGAAGATAATGCGTGTATCCACGGCAGCTACATCCTGGGGCAATCAGTCTTCGAGGAATACCCCAGGATGAGCAGCTGGGGGGTGAGGGGTACACACTGAGGACCTGGCTAATGACACCAGTGCGAATGCCAGAGACCGAAGTGGAGATCCATGTGGCCACCCGGACTGTGATTGAGTGGTGCATCGGTCTCCTTGAGATGCGGTTCCGATACCTCGAACACTCCAGTGGTGACCTGCAGTACACCGCCCGGTGGGTCACCCGCTTTGTGGTGGTCTGCTGTGCCCTCCACAACCTCGCACAACAGCGGGGCAACGAGCTGGAGGTTGGTGATGAGGAACATGTGGCCACCCCCGAAGAAGAGGTTGAGGATGATGAGGTGGCACCAGGCCAGAAGGGCCTGGAGGACGAGGCCGTGGAGGAACCTGAAGACCAGCCGGAGACTGCAGGACAGGCGGCAGCGATGAAGGTCCGGCAAGTTCGGAGGGCCAGGGATGCCCTCATACTCACCTGATTCATGGAGGACGGGGCTTTGTCCGTCACCCCCCACTCCCATTTCCCACCCTCCCACGGTATGTGTCACATCACTCCAGGGTGCTGGGACTGTGTCGGCACCATCAGCAGGTCAATGTTGACGGCAGGGGGGGGGGGTGATGACAACCCGCAGAGAGCTGAGCGCCAGTGCTCCTCAATCTATACAATAGTCTGACCCCTACCCCGCGTTCCGTCTGCTGAGTGCTCGCTCACACCCATCACCTGCACGTGGTGTGCCAGTGGGAGGGGGAGATAACTGGAAAGATGGGACAAGGGTGGAGGTTAGCCCACATTGCGGAAGAAAGTGGCAGCGGCATCATACTGGTTGTGCACAAGGGTATTTATTGTGTTTTACAATTCCCCACTCTCCCAAAGGTGCCTCCCCCCCCCCACCCCCACCACACCCCCTCCACCTCTCCTCAACCCCATCTACCACCCCCATCCCGTGCCCCCTCCCCCAGTGCCCTCAGTGATCCTCGATGTGCTTGGCCTCCTGGCTCTACCGGTATGTCTAGGTGTGTCCCCAGGATGCACATCTGAAGTGTATGCTGCCAGCTGTTTACCGCGTTCCGTGGCCTTCGTTGCCCCTGGCAGGCATCCTCTGGGGGCTCTGTGGCCGGAGGCCCCGGCTCACTTGTCGACGGCACATGCACATGTCGCCCTGTCCTGTGTGCTGGCTGCAAGTCACAGCCTCATCAGGAGAGTGCCTCGGCCATGCCCATCTGAGAGCGGGACATGTCTCGCAGAACCTCATCAAGGTCAGCCTGGTACTGGGTGACCTGCCCCAGCGAGTCGGACATTCTGCCGAGACCCTCAGCCATGGCCGTTACTGACAGTGCAACGCCTTGGACACCTTCGCTAATGCTGCCGACGTCGTGCGTCGCCACCCTAGCAGTCTTGGCCTTGGTGCCAGGCATTGCCGGCGACATCTCCTGCACCCATAGCCTCTGGGACGCCTCCAATCGGCTATGGATCTGCTGGAGAGACGCTGACCTCTCCCTCTGAATGTTCCGGCAGCACCCTAACGTCTCTATCAGCTCCGGGGAGACCTCTTCCACAGGCTCAGCATCAGGCTGGGACCCACCCGGGGCCTCGTTAAGTGGATCTCATGGGTGAAACGCCCCAAAGGTGAGCCTACGGACCAACACCACCAGTTCTGAATGTTTCCAGCTGCACAGAGATACAAGGCAGGGATGCCCACTGTCCCCACTGCTGTTCGCCCTGGCAATCGAGACGGTGGCGATCGCCCTGCGAGACGCGAGAGGCTGGAAGGGCATCCGAAGAGGAGGCAGAGAGCACAGAGTCTCACTCTACGCGGATGATCTGCTCCTCAACATCTCGGACCTGCAAAACGGCTTGAGTGAAATCACAAAGATTTGGGGAAAGTTCGCAGCTTTCTTGGGATACAAACACAACCTGGGCAAATGCAAATTGTTCCCGGTGAACCCGAGAAGGGGAGGGGCAGGCAGAGCTGGAGGGTCTACTGTTTAAAATAGCCCAAAACAAATTCCATTACCTGGGGATTCAGATAGCCCATGACTGGATATCGATCCACAAGTGGAATCTGACTGGTCTGGCGGAGGAAGTCAAAAAGGACCGATAGAGATGGGATATACTCCCGCTCTCCATGGCAGACGACCAAGTTGCACGTACTGCCCAGCTTCCTCGTCAGGTCCATCCTGATCTACGTCCCCAGGACCTTTTTCAACTCAATAGACAAGATGATTATGTTGTTTGTGTGTGTGTGTGTGTGTGGGGGGGGGGGGATGGAATCCAACGATCCCCACAAAAGTACTACAAAGAAGAAGAAACATGGAAGGCCTGGCCCTTCCGAAACTGCAATACTACCACTGGTCAGCCATGGCTGAGAGAGTGAGGAGATGGGTGAAGGAGCCAGATACGGAATGGGTGAGGATGAGGGAATCCTCTTGGACAGTAATGACCCTCTGGGCCCTCGCCACGGCAGCACACCCATCACAGTCAACAAAACACTTAACAAGCCCAGTGGTGGTAGCGACCCTGAGAACATGGAACCAGATTTCGGTCTGACCGATGCGTCCATCGTGGCCCACATCTGCGGCAACCATAGGTTCACACCAGCCATGCTCGACGCCAGTAAGAGGTGGAGACAGGATGGAGGGGGGACACTGACAGTAAGAGACTTCTACACTGAGGACAGACTAGTGACCTTAGAGGAACTGACGGAGAGACTAGAACCAACAAACGGGGGGAACACATGCAAGACCAAATGGGACCAAGGGTACAGACAGGGAAGGGAGGGGAAGGGGGTGGGGAAAGGTCGGACAAAAAGGAAGGGAGGCTGGAAATCGGTACAGAGGAAAATGACTTGTATATTGTAACCAACGCATTTATCTTTACCGAATGTACAGTGTATAAAATATAAAAACGTTAAAAAAAACATTTTTAAAAAATTGTTGTTTCTCTCTGACCTGCTGAGTATTTCCAGCATTTTGGTTTTTTTGCTGTACTCTTGAAGTTTATTATTCTCGCTGTTTACTATTGATCCGAGTTTCATGTCATCTGCTGACTTGGAAATTATACCCTCTATATCCATTCCTAAGACATTAGTTTATACCAGAAGAGCAAGGGTCCTAATACCAAAGTTTTGGGGGTACCACTGTCTCCTTCCCTCTCATCTGAAAAACAACCCTTCACCACAACTGTCTGCTTTCGTCTCTTGGCCAAATATGTACCCAAGCAGCTGCTATCCCTTAATCTCATGGGCTGCAACTTTTCCAACAAGTAGAACTTTCTCAAATACCTTTTGAAAGTCCAGGGGTGGAAGTCTCCGACCCCCCGCCGGGTCGTAGAATCGCCGGGGGCTGGCGTGAATCCCGCCCCCGCCGGTTGCCAAATTCTCCGGCACTGGAGATTCGGCGGGTGCGGGAATCGCGCCGCGCCGGTTGGCGGGCCACCCCCCGCGATTCTCCGGCCCGCATGGGCCGAAGTCCCGCCGCTAAAATGCCTGTCCCGCCGGCGTAGATTAAACCACCTACCTTACCGGCGGGACAAGGCGGCGCGGGCGGGCTCCGGGGTGCCCCCACGGTGGCCTGGCCCACGATCGGGGCCCACCGATCCGCGGGCGAGCCTGTGCTGTGGGGGCACTCTTTCCCTTCCGCCTCCGCCACGGTCTCCACCATGGCGGAGGCGGAAGAGACTCCCTCCACAGCGCATGCGCGGGAATGCCATCAGTGGCTGCTAACGCTCCCGCGCATGCGCCGCCCGGAGATGTCATTTTCGCGCCAGCTGGCGGGGCACCAAAGGCCTTTTCCGTCAGCTGGCGGGGCGGAAATTCGTCCGGCGCCGACCTAGCCCCTTAAGGTTGGGGCTCGGCCCCCAAAGATGCGGAGCATTCCGCACCTTTGGGGCGGCGCGATGCCCGGCTGATTTGCGCCGTTTTGGGTGCCAGTCGGCGGACATTGCGCCTTTTCCGGAGAATTTCGCCCCAGATTCCCAGCATCAACCGCACTCTCTTCGTCAACTCACACCGTTCTCTCAAAGAACTCCAAATGACAAAATAGCACATTGTAGTGATGTTGGTTGAGGGATAAATATTGACCAAGACATCAACAGAACTCTCCTCCACTTCATTGAATAGGGTCATAAGATCCTTTATGTCGATTTGAGAGGACAGAGTGGGCCTTGCCTTGACTTAGCATCTCATCCAAAGGAATGCACCTCCAACAGTGCAACACTCCCTCATTACTGCACTGAAATGTCAGCCTAAGTTATGCCACCAGGGTTCAACTAGGCAAAGACCTTAGCGGAGTACCAACAGACTGCTGCTATATCAATGGTGCTGGTTTTCTGGTGAGTTGTTGAAGCCCCCCTAAGTGAACTTAAAACAATTGCATGGTATTATTCAAAGAACCAAATAACATCACTAAAACAAATTCCCTGGATTACCAGGCAACCATTTATTTCATTGGTGTTTGTGGGACATTACTGGCTGCAAATTGGCTGTCACATTTGCCTGAATTACAACAGTGCATACGAAAGCAATTCATTGGTTACAGAGGCTTATGCAGAGAAAGGCGCTATATAAATGCAAGTTCTCTTTTATTCGAGTCTTTTCCATTGCTGCACTAAATTCTTGATTACCTTTTATTGCATGCTTTACACAGGACTTCAGAAACCTTTACCAGAAAGTTGGCCAGCCCCATTAAAATATTGATTATAATATGTATAGCTTTGGGTGGCATGGTGGCGCAGTGGTTAGCACTGCTGCCTCACAGTGCCAGGGACCCGGGTTCAATTTAGACCTTGGATAACTGTCTATGTGGAGTTTGCACATTCTCCCCGTGCCTGTGTGTGTTTTCACCGTGGGCTCCGGTTTCCTCCCACAGTCCAAAGATGCGCAGGTTAGGTGGACTGGCCATGATAAATTGCCCTTTAGTTAGCGGGATAGGGCGGGGAAATGAGCCTCGGTGGGTGCTCTTTCAGAGGGCCGGTGCGGACCCGATGGGCCGAATGGCCTCCTTCTGCACTTTAGGGGTTCAATCATTCTATGAATGTCAGCATCGGTTTCAGAACTATTCAAAGAACCTGAAGGTATGTAAAGAATATCAATTCCCTTCACTTCATCCACTGGTGAATTGGATAGAGCAGAAATACACCTCCTTCCCTCGGGAAATTTAGAAACAGGAGCGGTTCGCTATTCACTCTCTCATACAGGTTATGTAGGTCAGATTGTTCCTGACATGATCGTTGTCAATTTTGCGCACAACAGACATAGCTGGTGTGTTTGCCCCCAGGCCGGTGATCATCACCAAAGTCTGTCATCAGGCCATTTGAGTGATTTGAAATAACCTGGAGATAAAGGTATCATGTGGTGTAGCACAAACCTGCCAAGTACTGGGAACCTTCTGATTACCTGGTCCCAGCCAAAGCAGCAGCAGAAAGCCTCGCGGGTGAAAATCAGACACCATTGGCAGTGCTGGTTGTTGTGCAATGACATGAGTGTTTCCCTTGAATTGCACGGCCGGGCAGCAAAACCAAAAGTCCCCGTGGATGCCACGCGGCAATCAATGTTGTTCAAAAAATGTAAAGGGGCACAATTTGCACCCTTTAAAAAAGAAATCACCTGCATATTCCAAAAACATGATTGTTTAGGATGAGATTGATAGCACGTACAGGAAAATGGATGTTGGGTGAGGCTTGATTGACATGTCCTTCACTCTCGCTGTCTGTCAACTTTCACTCCATCTCTGCAGAAATGACAAGGTGAGATTCTGGAGGGCCCTGGTCTATGAACCCAGAAGCCAATGAAAGACAAGAGGACCAAAATAATGTTGAATCAGTTTCTGAATGCAAACACACCTCTTTATTAAATATCTAAAAGGTTTAGTATTCAATACACTTTTTCTCCTCTTCTTTTGATTAACTATGTTACCCTTTCTCGTGGGGTTGCCACAATGCTGGCCGATCACCCTTCTCCCTCTGTTCATAACAATCAGTATTTTTGATTTTGGTGGGTGTTTTACAGCCACCTGCCCTTCCTGCTGCCATCCTTCCCCATTTATCCAGGCTACGGTTTGGCACCAATTTGGCACAAATGGATGAGTTCTCCCGTGGCCAACAAGCCCTGGAGTGGGACTCAAATCCAGAGCCTTTTGTTCAGGAGCAGGGGTTGCTACCGCCTGAACCACAACTGATCATCCCCTCCTTTCTTAAATTAACGAAAGGCAGGATGTATAAGTAGAGTAAGCAGTCAGAACATTAAACCGTAAACAAAGCTCAACACCACAATGTCATTGGTGCCCACCGATCGTCGGGCTGTCCTCTCTGAAGGAAGACCTCCTTCCTTCCGCGACCCGCAAGATCCGTCCGCCATCTTCTTGCGGGGCGGACTCAGAGAGGACGGCAACCACGCATGCGCGGGTTGGCGCCAGTTATGCGGCGCCGGCCGCGTCATCTCTGCGGCGGCGCCTTTACGCAGCGACAAGGCCTGGCCTGGCGCGTGTAGTGACGCGGCCCCGATCCTAGCCCATTGTCGGAGACTGAATCGGTCTGGACCGGGGCCGTTTTGCGCCGTTGTGAACCTCGACGGCGTTCACTACGGCGTGGGCACTTCGGCGCAGGAGTGGAGAATCCCGCCCAGGGTGTTTTATGTATTAGGTTTTTTAGAAGTGGTTTGGTGTATTTTCTCAACCCTTCCACTTTTGTGTGAACCAATTTTACAGCTAATAGCACGTAAGACAGTGGCATAATGCTATTGTCGTTGGCTAGCAATCCAGAGACCCGGACTAATGCTCTGGGGACCCAGGTTCAAATCCCACCGTGGCAGATGGTGAAATTTGAAATCAATAAAAAAATCTGGAATTAAAAGTCAAAAGATGACCATGAAGCCATTGTCAAATGTCGTTAAAAAAACCATCTGGTTCACGCATATTCCTTTCGAGAAAGAAATATTTTGTCTTATCACTGGGCTTCAGTGATGTCATTGTGTGGGTTGTGGGGCTGGGCTGTGGCTCTGAGTTTTACTTTCACTCTGGTTTGGGGCTTGTTTGTGGCTCTGAGTTTTTGCTTTTGTTTTCACATTTGGCTGCTGGATTCAGACAGAGAAGTTTTGTCCTGTCTCTCTATCCTCATTTTAAAAGCTGTTTTCAGATGGCTTGATAACTAAAAAGGAAATAATAGCTTTCTGGAAGGAATTCAAACCTGCTGTTTTGGAAAGAAAAGAGCATCTATGCAAGGTCTTGAGTGCTGTATGCTGGGCCACACAATTGAGAAGGGTTTATGGGATCTTGTTATTAAATTGGAACAGTTAAAGGGGGAAATTTATAAAGGGTGATACATAGATTACTGTAGCTCTGTGGGGTATTTATGTTTGTTGTTGATAAAAATGCTTACTGTGTGTGTTTATAAAAATGTTAACTGAATTTGTAGAATAAAGCTTGTTTTTGATTAAAAGTGCTTAAGGTCTCTGTTGAATAACACCTGAAAGACAAAATCTATAAACAGTTGTAGGTCAGGTGAAATCTATGATATACTTTGGAGTTTTCTAAATCCTGGCCCATAACCCCATGAACGAATAAAGACAAAAAAAAACTCGAGTCCGGATTAATTCAGAAGGTTAGTTTATTTTTTACGCATTCAAAGCTGCGGAAAGGAATATTTGCAACTTCCCACTCTGCGTTCACACAGAAAAGGAGGGACAGAGAAAAGGATGTTTACAGCACAAAGATTGCTGGAAAACTAAATATTGGTTGGTTTGCGTGCCAGAGCCCTGATGTAAGTGTTCAATGAGGAAGTCTTTCACATAGGCGTTCAATGGTTGGCTGGCTGGAGACTAGAAATGAACGATTCACTTTTTCAGGTGGTGTTGATGTTTCAAGATGAAGTAGGCATGCGGAGATTGCATTGGTTCTTTGGGCGATTGTACATCTTCCAGCAGAGTCAGGTTAGATGGTCTGGTGGCCTAATTCAGGCAGATCTCAGGCTTCTCAATAGCCTGCCAGGAGTATGTTAAAACAGCAGACTAGCTGCATAACTCAGAAAGGTAATATTATACTGCTCAAAAGGCATTGGGTCATGTGACCTCCCTTCAACAAATGATATTTATTTGCCCAGAATTTGGTTTTGTTTTCAGGGTCGATAATGTATCAGCCATTCTGGATTGAAAGGGATGCCATTTTGTGCTTGGTGTTTGGGACGCCATTGTCTCAACAGACCCATGGACTCGGCTAACAAGGTTGGTTTATCAAATGTAAATGGTATTCCTGTAGCTCCTTTGGTCTGTACTGTCCGAAGTGAGCTGTTAGAAACTCTTTAGGCATAGTGAGATGCGGCATTCTGGAAACAGAATTCTTTCATTCTGGAGACATCTGGGGATAATTTCCGGAGGGTCAACCATCTTAGAATCATAAACTTTACAGTGTAGACGGAGGCCATTCGGCCCATCGAGTCTGCACCGGCCTTTGGAAAGAGTCCCCTACTTAAGCCCATACCTCCACCTTATCTCTGCAACTGCACCTAACCATTTTGGGCTCTAAGGGCAATTTAGCATTGCCAATCCACCTAACCTGCAAAACTTTGGACTGTGGGAGGAAACCGGAGCACCCGGAGGAAACCCACGCAGACATGGGGAGAAAGTGCAAACTCCGCACAGTCACCCGAGGCCTGAATTGAACCCAGGGCCTTGGAGCTGTGAGGCAGCAGTGCTAGCCACTGTGCCACCATGCCGCCCCAATCTTAATTGGCTTTGTTCAGCAGAAAAGTCCAGTTCAAAGTTAAGAACCAGTAAAATTAAGAACTGTCTGTGCGGAGTCTGCACGTTCTCCTCGTGTCTGCGTGGGTTTCCTCGGTGCTCCGGTTTCCTTCCACAGTCCAAAGATGTGCAGGTTAGGTGGATTGGCCATGATAAATTGCCCTTAGTGTCCAAAATTGCCCTTAGTGTTGGGTGGGGTTACTGGGTTATGGGGATAGGGTGGAGGTGTTGACCTTGGGTAGGGTGCTCTTTCCAAGAGCCGGTGCAGACTCGATGGGCCGAATGGCCTCCTTCTGCACTGTAAATTCTATGAATGAAATTAAAGATAAAGAAATGTCGCCAACTTCCTGCAACCATCAATGTGTGTCGCCCATGAGGAGTGGCAGTACATTTAGCTCTCTGACTAATCTAGTCTTAATAAATTACAATGATGCGCACATGAATAAAATTAAACCAATGTAATGTCAAATATTTACAAGTGGAATTTGAATTTGGAAAGAAAAACCTGTGCCTCCTTTTTGCTCTCAATAAGCCTAAAGTTAATGGCAATGGAGTTGGACAGAAAAGTTGTGATGCAGAGGCCTCCCTGTTGTCCAGGAGGGACTTTTCTAGCCCACC
Organism: Scyliorhinus torazame; assembly: GCF_047496885.1. NCBI lineage: Eukaryota > Metazoa > Chordata > Chondrichthyes > Carcharhiniformes > Scyliorhinidae > Scyliorhinus > Scyliorhinus torazame. The sequence goes on from NC_092715.1 coordinate 198,023,587, forward strand.
CATTGCTGCAGCATTGTCGGCTGACAGTGGCTTTCACCACAGGAAAGCATTTCCTGTTGCAGAATCACACGTCACTTTACATTTTCATTCTTAATTAATAATATAGTTTTACAAGTTATACACCGTACACTCATTAAAGATAGATGCAACAGTTACAATTTACAAGTTGGTCTTTTCCAGTGTCGCCCCCCCCCCCCCCTCCCCCCTTCTTTCACTATTTGAAGGTCCTTTCCTTGGCCCTTTACTTGACCATGGGTAAGGGCAGCACAGTAGCATTGTGGATAGCACAATTGCTTCACAGCTCCAGGGTCCCAGGTTCGATTCCGGCTTGGGTCACTATTTGTGCGGAGTCTGCACATCCTCCCCGTGTGTGCGTGGGTTTCCTCCGGGTGCTCCGGTTTCCTCCTACAGTCCAAAGATGTGCAGGATAGGTGGATTGGCCATGCTAAATTGTCCTTAGTGTCCAAAATTGCCCTTAGTGTTGGGTGGGGTTACTGGGTTACGGGGATAGGATGGAGGTGTGGACCTTGGGTAGGGTGCTCTTTCCAAGAGCCGGTGCAGACTCGATGGGCCGAATGGCCTCCTTCTGCACTGTAAATTCTATGATAATCTATGAATTGTCTGGTGTTTATATGTGGGCAGGCAGGTCTCCCTTCCACCCCCCACTTCGTCATTTGGTCTCTTCCCTCTTCTCTCCTCTCCCTATCTGTTGTCAGCCTGCCTTTGAGGGCTCTCTTTCTTGTGGTCTTGTGTTAGGCCCTCTCCCATTTCTGTCTGCTCCCTGGGATACATTTTCATTCTAATTGCCTGGGAAACGGGAAAAGAGCAAGAGAACGCAAGTTGAGCACCCTTCTGGTTTGGCTATTGGGAACGGTGCCTGTTGATAAAATACTGCCCAGTATCTTTGTTTGCTCTGTAATGACACAGGTATAACATGACATTTTACCAGCTTCCCCTGGGCACAAATAATTTTTTGGGGGGGGGGGGGGGGGGGGGGGAGAGTAGCTTGTAATTATATACCAAAGCAGAATATACGGACTCGAAACCTTAATCCTCTTTCTCCACCCACAGATACTGCCAGACCTGCTGAGCTTTCCCAGCATTTTCCGTTCTTACTTCACATTTCCAGCATCTGCAGTATTTTGCTTTTATATTAATACTGTAATATTTTTTCAGATCTTATTAGGTTTCAGCCGGTGACTAACATTAAAGCTATTGCCAGTCCCATCATCTGGTGACTGAAGCTGATAGCCTTTTTGTTTCTTATACCGCAGTGCGATGAACATTATGAGGTAAGGTTACGAATCCGTTACAAGACCGACCTCTTGAAGGATGGGAAAGAGAGAAGCTACTAAACAAAGATAATTTCTTCAGAGGGAGGTGGGGAAATATGTTTGCCCTATCACAACAGGATGTTCTTGGCTTTCTTGCGGCAGTGGCAGAGAATAGATGAACTGGTGACATGAGGAAAATAAAGAAAATTCAGGAAAGGACGTTTCCAAATGGAGGCACAAATATAGGGGCAACCATCCAATTCTTTTGTAAGGATAATGACAATTAGAATTCTATTTATTTTTAATCTTACTCTATTTGAAACCTGTTGCATAAACTTTGAGTGCTAAAGTAACAAAACAAATCATTAGTAAATAACCGGAACTGTTTCACATTATAAAAATCTTTTATTCATTATTTTGGATAGAAACGTATAACTTTTAGTCAGTAACAGAAAAATTAAAAAAGTTGACAAAGTACATTTACAAAGTATAAGCCCTTATTTAGGGCCTCATATTTTTACTAACTATATAAATGCAATTTCAATATTAAACCATAATTATATTCTTGAAAAAGATTAAGGAGATCTGAAATAACCCATTATGAAATTTAGCAGCAGCTATGCGTTCACAATGAAGAACAGCACACTCCAACCTATCATGGTTTGGTCTGCCATTATAAGAAAATACATTGGACGGGATTCACTCAGCCCAGGCTGGGTCGGAGAATCGCCGGGCTGGGCGCGAATCGCGCAACGCCGCCCCGATGCCGGTCAGCTGATTCTCCAGGTATTAATTTTAAAAATACTGCTCTTTTTGTTTTAATGAAAACAGGGGTGATGGTGCAGTATGTTTGGAGTTTGAATGCCATCGCAACACTTTATGATACAAAGTAAGCTGTTTGTTGCAATTACCTAATCTCAGACATGTCACTGAGGGAAGCTGTCTGACAGCAGAAAATCTGAATCCAAGCCTGACAAAGTACTGGTCAGAGGTGGGGAACTACCCCTACATGTAACTCCCTGCAGGTAGCAACAAAGTGGGGTCATGTAATTGAGGCATGTCATGGATCATGGTAAAATCTAGCATGGGAAGAGACAATAAAATATCTTTGGAAAATAAAACAGGTGAACCTGAAAACTGTGGGACAAGTTTGCAAATTCAGAGCTCACAACACTATCCCTTCAGGTATTATAGCAATTTTAAGGAACTAAAAATAACACAAAAATGTCTTGGAAAATACGCTACAGGTTATTGTGGATTCTGGAAACCTGTAACAAGAAACAGAAAATACTGGAAATGCTCTGCAGTTCTGGCAACATCTATGGAAAGAACAAAAAATGAGTTAATGTTTCAGGTCATTGATCCTTCGTCAGAAGTTTGAGCATTTCCAGAATTTTCTGTTTTTTAATTGTGCTAATTGAGGGATGATTTTTTTTGAGCAAAACACGAGGAGAAATTCCCCGCTCTTTGAAGAATGTCATCAGATCTTTTACCTCCACCTCGGTTTAACATCACCACTGACAAAAGTACAGTTCAGTACTGTACAATAAAGTCGCCATAGTCCCAGATGACCATAGACTGCTTTCCCCTTTGAAGGGGGAGAGCTGGATCCTCAGGTGACGATCTAACCTGAGGATCACCACACCTCAGATGAGGGGCAGGGTTGAGAAGGTGGGGCCTTCATGAATAACCTCAGCAGGGAATTGAACCCACACTGCTGGCCTTGCTCTGCATCACAAACAACAGTCTAGCCAAATGAGCTAAACCAGCCCCTGTGCTCACCAGTGTAGGATTTGAATAATTTCTTGAGTTGGGAGTGTTGCCACTGAGCCCTGTTTTGGCCTTGCAAACCCCCATTGAAAACTCTAGATGATGAGGCCAACCCCTACTGCTGCCAGTAAATATGTGAGCAAGAGGAGTTGAAAGACAACGGAATGAGAGAAACAGGAAAGAAGAGAAGAAATAACAAGGAAAGAGTTAGAGGGAATGAAAAACTGGAACAAAAATCAGAGCAAACTAAAGAGAGAAAATTAGGAATGGGGAACGAGGGAAAGAAAGAAAAATTAAGAGAGATAATAAAAAAATAAATAGGAGCAGCAAGAAGAGAATGAGAGAAAGTATGAAAAGGAACGAGAAAGAGACAAGGACAGAAGAAGTGTAAGGGAAGTGAGAGAGAACAAAAAATGAGCTAATTCAGTTTCTTTCTTCCTAAAACCTATTTTAAAATAGAGTAACACGTCCACTAATGTAGGTAAGAAAATAATTTTAATGGTGGCGCGGTGGTGCAGCGGTTCGCAATGCTGCCTCACGGCACCGAGGACCCGAGTTTGATCCCGGCCCCCCGGTTACTGTCCGTGTGGAATTTGCACATTCTGCCCATGTTTGCGTGGCTTTCACCCCCCATAACCCAAAGATGTGCGGGGTAGATAGATTGGCCATGGTAAATTGCCCCTTAATTGGAAAAAAAATAATTGGGCACTTTAAATTTATTTTAAAAATAAAAATAACTTCAGACAAATGGTTTAGAGATTCATACATTAGTATCTGACAACAGCATTTCTGAGTGTCTTTGTATTGACTTTCAGTATTGTTGCTTTAATGTCAAAATTTAGAACCTGCCATCTCAAAAAAATGGATTGTGTAGCATAATGGGAAAATGATTTATCTTTAAAACACCATTAATTAATATACACACAGGAAGTTCCCACAGACAAATTAATAACATGCTATTCAATGAAGTGACATAAAATTGCACACTTATCACCACTGTAACGGTTAACTGGAAAATAATAGTTTGGCAAGTAATTGTGGGATAGAGGAAATGATCCCTATTAAAACCAAACCCGCTTTCCATAAAACAGTAACTTGCAACTTTTCCAGTTGTCCTCCCACACAGAGAGATACCTCAGAGAAATTTACAGGGTGGTGCACATCAAGCGAAAGGGGAAAGGTTAAGATTTGAGAGTGCTGGAGGCCTAGTTAATGATGTGGATCATTAAGAATCTCCTGAAAGCTGACAGCAGGGAGACAAGACAAAGTTGTAGTGGAAGACAGTTCCAGAATGCAAGGACATTACGACTAAAAGAAGCACCACTAACAGCGAAGAAGAGTAAATGCGAAGCTAGAGGACATTGCTGATGGTATGAAAAGACGTGAAGGTGAGGATAACGATTAGAGGCACAGAAAACAAATGGAAAATGGAAATGATATTGTGGCTGTGGATGAGCATCTTGATTAGTTCTGGCTTCGAAAGGGCTTTATGAATGTTGGATAAATCAAACCTCAAGACAGCAATGGTGTTGATTAGAGTTTCAACAGCAGGGGAAGAGAGCTGGAAGCTAAATGTTTTGGAGCTGTTAAGAAAGTTGGCATGGTAACAAATTGGATGTGAAAGAGGAATGTTGGATGAGGGGACAGGATAGCTGATCCCAGAGTTCCATGAAGAGGCAATCAAATCCTCATGGGGGTGGGAAGGTCAAGGGGTTTGTGGGGAAGAGCATGGGCTGAGATGGAGAATAGTAAGCCTTGTGGGGAAGTTCAAGGAAAGATCAGTGGTGGTGGGTGCCCAGTCACAGGGGGCTGCTCAGGCAGGTCACAGGATTGTTACAGAGCAGAAGGAGGCTATTTGGGCCATCGTCTCTGCACTGGCTTTCCAAACGAGCGTTACGGCAGAGTGCCATTCCCCTGCCTTTTCCTTCTACCCCTGCACATTGTTTCTATTCAAGTGATCATCTAATGCCCTCTTGAATGCTTCAATTGAACCGGCCTCCACACACTTCTAAGAAGTGCATTCCAGACCTGAGCCACTCGTGTGAAAAATATTTTCTCACATCACATTGGCTTCTATTGCAAATCAACTGAAAGATTGTCTGTAAAAGGTATGCTGGATTCAGCAGGCAAGTAACAAGGCACTTACCTCCTCCAACCAGTCATCCAAGCCTGGGTTTAGCTGTTAGAACCTAACCCAAGGCTAAGGAAACCTAGGTGTCGAGAATGAAATTTCAAATCTTGAATAATAATTAAGCTTATAACATCTAAAGTGCAAACTCAACTCCTTGGAGCAGGTTGGTTACACACCCGCCCACCACCCCAACGGAATGGACAAGTTAGAGGAAGATATGGGTCAGGATTCAGTTAACACTTCAGCCGCCCATCTGACCCAAACCCTAACATTTTTTCAGGTAAAAAATCTCCCAGAAGTGTTAGCTGATAAGGATGGCTGACATTTTGCTGATTTTTAAATAGAGGACGTTCAGACATGTCCATATCTAGGTATCAGATAACTAATTGCAAAGTGCGCCATGGATTTTTGGGCGCATTGCGACTGGAGGAGCTGAATACAACAGGTTCAGTGGTAGCACTCTCACCTATAAGTCTGAAGATTGTGAGTTCAAGACCCATTCCAGACACTTGAGCACTTTGTCTTGGCTGATACATCCCTGCAGGAATGAAGGAAGACTGTGCTGTCAGTGATGCCACGAGATGTTAAATCAAAGCCTTGTCTAAGATGGATGCAAACAATCCCATGCACATGCAACCTATTTAAAGAGCAGTAGGGGCATCCTCGCCTGCGTTCTGGAAATATTTATCCCCCAACCAACATCCAAAACAGATTGAAGCAAACTACTGCGGATGCTGGAATCTGAAACTAAAACAGAAAATGCTCGACAATCTCAGCAGATTGTGACAGCATCTGTGGAGGGATAACGGAACTAACATTTAGAGTCTAAATGACTCTTTGTCCAGAACAGTTTATTTGGTCACTATCTCACTGCCGTTTGTGGGACTTGGCTGCTGCATTTCCTACTTTTCAACAGGAAGCAAGAGGAGAAGTATTTAAATGCAGTGGAAGTTAAAATCTGGAATGCACTGACTGAGAAGGTAGTCAAGAAAACAAATTTTCAGGGCCAAAGGGAAAGATGAGGGGATTGGGACAAATTCAAAGAGCAAGCACGATAGGTAGAATAACCATTGTATCATTCCTTAACTCGACCCTGATGCCTCAGCTCCAATAATAATTTGATTGGCTTTATTGCACGTTAGGATATCCTGACGTTATTAAAGATGCTTGATAAATACAAATTTTTTCTTTCCAACCTATGTTGTCAAGGGTAGCACCAGAGAGACACATATTATTACAGGGCCAAATTCAGCAGCGGTTTTCTCCCTGCCATCGTCATAACGCATGCACAGCACAACATCACACGCTAATAATGGCAAGCTAAATGAGCTAGAGAGGGCACTACATCCATTGTTGATATGTTTCCATCACCAGCAATAACTTGCATTTATGTAGTGTCTTTAACGTAGTAAAATGTCACAAGCAGGACAGGGACGTGTAGAAAATGGACAAGAGAAACTACTATGTGGGGAACTTTGTTCATATGGCGCAGCTATGCTGATTACAGTGTGTAATGCTCTCAGGAGCAGACAGTTAGTGCCTGTGCGGCTTGCATGGATATCTTCCTGCCTAGCCCTGGGAAATTAATGCATTGTCCGTGCAAAGAAACTTTCCCCTCTCAGTTTTCCCAAGCCAGGTAAAGGTCTACTCAGAATATCAGTGTATTAGGTGGCTGGGTGTGTCAGTGTGGTTTCTACCACATTCTCAGTGAGGTTACACCAATGGAACAGAATGAACTCAGAAAATTCCTGCGCTTCAACTTAGAATATCATATTACAGAACTACTGCCACTAAAATTACACGTCTTTAAATTATTAATAGTAAATAAATCTGATAGAAACTTCAAAAACTCTCATTGTACAGTCAAATATTGTGATACTAGAATAATTTTCCTCTTTTAAAACCTTACGGTTCCATCAAAACATGATTTCTTGTTGTAAAGTATATGGCAACAAATTGGTTTATATGTCAGGGTTCCAGGTTCGATTCCCGGCTCTGTGCGGAGTCTGCACGTACTCCCCGTGTCTGCTTGGGTTTCACCCCCACAACCCAAAGATGTACACGGTAGGTGTATTGGCCATGTTAATTGCTCCTTAATTGGAAAAAAGATAATTGGGTACTCTAAATCTTTAAAAAAAATGTCTTCTATCACATGAATTAAGGGCTGGGTTCTCCCGTCCACCGCAAGAACCCCACGGGCGAGGCGCGTAGAATGGAATACTCCACTGACCTCAGGTGGAATTCTCCGGTCGCCGGGCAAACACAGCAGGAGAATCCTGCCCAAAATCTCATTGCAAGCCTGACCTAGCCCAAAAATAACCCGTTTGAGACCTGAATTGCCCTACAGTTTTCAAAACATGCACAGATTTTCCTTCAAAATGTTTTTTTAAGAAATAAACTTTCCACTGCTGCGCTAATAGAATAATTACAAAAATCTACAAGTAGTTTGTTCACAGTATTTTCTGAAACGCCCTTTCCTTTAAAAAAAAACTGTAATCCTGCCATCATTTCCATTTGGATGCAAAAACAACTTATCATCCTCTCCTCGATGGTCTGTTTCAATCCGTTGAAAGTATGGTCCCCTGAGGGAGTGTATAAGCAGGAAGATAAATTTGACCTAAGGTGCAAAATACACAACTTGGGAGGCACCCCAGCCCTCATGGAATAAAGTTTTCCAAAGCTTATACTGACAATAATGTGCTGCCAGATCTGTCACTTTCCTCTTAGGTAACTTTTAGCTGAGACTTATTTTCTGCAAAAAGGAGAGAAACGTATGGAACCCCAATGAAGGCCCACTTCTCGCTAGGCCAGAACTTGATAACTGGGCCCTGTTCAGGGATTTCTGAGACAGCATCAAAATAAGCAAAACAGACACAGCCCAGATAAGCAGCCAGACAGATCAAGATGTGCCTGAAATAAAAACAGAAGAAAAAGAAAAAGAGAATGCAATCAGATTTTTATAGCGACTGGACAACATTTTTCATGCGACACTCGATATCCTAGCATTCCCATACAACCCAACAGTCTATTAACTTGTGAAGCATTTTTCACATGACTGTCACTTTTATTATTGGCTTGACTAAACATAAGAGTACAATACGAATTTATGCCAGCAACTTTCTGAAAAATAATCTCACTTCCACTTGTTGTTTCTATCAGTTACATTAACAGATGCTTCACATGACTGTTAAATTAGCAATAACAGAGTTTGCGTGGCATAATGCTGCTTAGAATTGAGATAATATCAACAGAACACTGGGTCAGATCGACTCCGGGATGGCAATCACCCGTCAGATTGCCACTTTCTCTTATTTACTTATCGAACGCGGGAGCTCCGCATTTCTGGTCTGAACTTTCGAACCAGGCCTCTTCAGAAATGGTTCGGGGGGGGGGATCAGAGGGAGTCAGGGGACTTGGGGTGGGGGGGGGGGGGGGGTCAGTGGAACTTGGAGGGAGTCGCGGGAGTTGGGGTTATTGAGATCAGAGGGCCTGGAAGGACGAGGACCAGGGTGGGAGTTGGGGGTATAGTTGGGGGTCAAGGAGTTAGAAGTTCAGGGAGAATCAGGGATTTGTTGTATAGATACCCAGGGGTTAGGCATCTTTTTTGTTCAGTCCAGCATTTCATGAGTAATTATCCAATTTTACAACATGGAGAACAAATTAATAAGGCAGAATTATTATCATTACTTCAAATCATAATTTTGTTAGCGTGTAACTCACCAGGCACAATGCAGGTATGGAAAGTTGAATGCAGACCAAAGTTCACAGAAAAGGTTATCACTAATCCAGCACAGTAGGGCGAGTGCCCACCAAAACCCTGCTAGGAGACCCAATTTGTACACACGAACATTTTCACACCTGAAACAGCAGGGAATACAAATTAAATAACTGAAGTAAAGTTTAAGGTGATGTACTTATTGCAGAACCACAGGCAGAATTTTCAACTGACTATAACAGCGGGAGCTGTCGTGGGTCAGGAACCTGGTGACAATTTTCAGCAGGCTTTGCTGAGGTCCTTTCTCATAGCCACAGTGTTAGCGACAGATTCCCTGGTCAATCCAGGAGCGCTGATGGGATGGCACTGAATCTGTCAAAGGGAAGGATTTTTAACTTGCAGGACGGGACCATGGCATGGGTTAAAATAAGTCAACAGGACGTGGACTTTTGAGGTTTTAATAAACGCAAAAATGAATAGACCTGGGACCTGGTAAGAATAGACTTTGGATCATTCACTCTTACCTGGAGATCCTCCTGCAGGATCTGAGGGGCTGTAATGAAGTGGGCTTGCCCAAGGACAAGAAGGAAGAGGGGAACCTCTCCAACCAAGCAGGTATGGATAGACGTGACCGAGGAAGTCAGCAGCAGAGGGCTGGCTCCTCCAACCTGAAGCTAGTGCACTAAGAGGACCCAGGGGCTGAGAAGGGCAGTTAAAGTGAGTGACATAACACTTCCAGGTGCCAAGTCCCACATTCTGACCTTCTCGGCATTTCCTTGCACAGCACTCGTCAGGACAACGCACCTTGCAGCTCCACTAATTCCTCTCTCTTCAGGCACCTCCCATCCTCATCTGAGCAGCCGACACTCTCCTATTAACTCCTCGCACCCAAGCCTCACAGTTACCATATGTTGTCCTTCCCTGCCATCCACACAAGTCATCACTGCCATTCAGTTCTTTGCTTTCTCTCATTGTAGAAGAGAGCACACAGCTTTATGGAGAGGTGCCGATCTATAAGGCTGGCCCTTCAATGGCAGGCACCTTCACGGCCATCGGCAAAGCATGTCTACTTGGCCAATAAGGAAGGAGGTCCAGTTCCAGGTGACTGCAGGTGTCAGTAATGGCCTGCTGTGAAAATAAGCCTCCTCAGGCACGGGTGATCACTGGTGCTAATCCTATGCCTGCAGACCCTTATGTTGGGGGCCTTGCCTCTTTGGAGTTAGAGTTCTACATCCAACCCCTCTGCCCTGTGAAGACGCATGTGGCTGAGGAGAAGGCAGATGGTGCTGGTGCTGCTCCCACTATTGTTGTTGGTGTTGCGGCAAGAACTTCATAAGCTGTTTCTAAAGACTGACAGCAGGGAAGTGCAGCTGAAGGTGAGGGAAGTGCAAGACAAGGTGAGTGACCTCCAAGAAGTTGGTGATCACCTGTCAGGCACTGAAAAATCATTCTCCGAGCAGGAGTGCAGTGAGAACTAGCCTCTCACATGGCCATGGCTGCAGCTCTTCAGTTTCAGCGATAAAAGGCTTCCCAGCATGTCAGTTTCATTGACGAAACATCCCCCACTGCACACACCCCAGTGACCCTGGTAAGTTTAAAAAAAATTTAGAGTACCCAATTAATTTTTACTAATTAAGGGGCAATTTAGCGTGGCCAATCCACCTCCCCTGCACATCGTTTGGGTTTTGGGGGCGAAACCCATGTAAACATGGGGAGAATGTGCAAACTCCATACGGACAGTGTCCCAGAGCCGGGATCGAACCTGGGACATCAGCGCCGTGAGGCAGCAATGCTAACCACTGTGCCACCGTGCTGCCCTGTGACCCTGGTAAGTTGCTGATGACTTGGGAAACAGATCTGCTAGCTGTTGATGGTAGAATTCTTGGTTAAAACAGAACTTATTGATCAAAACCTAGGACTTGTCTCCTCACTCTGCAACTGGATCCTCGACTTTCTGACCACAGACCACAATCAGTAAGAATAAACAACAACATCTCCTCCACAATAGTCCTCAATACCGGGGCCCCACAAGGCTGCGTACTTAGTCCCCTACTCTACTCCCTGTACACACACGACTGCGTGGCAAAATCTGGTTCCAAGTCCATCTAGTAGTTTGCTGACGATATGACCATAGTGGGCCAGAATAACGACGAGTGGAGTGGTGCAGCGACAACAATCTCTCCCTCAATGCCAGCAAAACTAAAGAGCTGGTCATTGACTTCAGGAAGCAAAGAATTGTACACACCCCTGTCAGTATCAACGGGGCCGAGGTGGTGATGGTTAGCAGTTTCAAATTCCTAGGGGTACACACATCTCCAAAAATCTGTCGTGGTCCACCCACATCGACGCTACCACCAAGAAAACAAACAGCGCCTATACTTCCTCAGGAAATTCGGCATGTCCACATAAACTCTTACCAACTTTTACAGATGCACCACAGAAAGCATCCTATCTGGCTGCATCACAGCCTGGTATGGCAACTGCTCGGCCCAGGACCGCACGAAACTTCAGAGAGTCGTGAACACAGCCCAGTCCATCACACAAACCTGCCTCCCATCCATTGACTGCATCTACACCTCACGCTGCCTGGGGAAAGCGGGCAGCGTAATCAAAGGCCCCTCCCACCTGACTTTCTCACTTTTCCAACTTCTTCCATCGGGCAGGAGATACAAAAGTCTGAGAACACGCACAAACAGACTCGAAAACAGCTTCTTCCCCCCTGTTACCAGACTCCTAAACAACCTCCTCATGGACTGACCTCATTAATACTACACCCCTGTATGCTTTACCCGATGCCGGTGTTTATGTAGTTACATTGTGTAACTTGTGTTGCCCTATTATGTATTTTCTTTTATTTCCTTTTCTTTTCATGTACAAAATGATCTGTTGAGCTGCTCGCAGAAAAATACTTTTCACTGTACCTCGGTACACGTGACAATAAACAAAATCCAAATCCTAATTGAATATTTTCATTAATTATTCAAAAGCTACAAAGGGCGGGGGAGGGGTGGGGGGGTCTCCACTCAGCTTCAAACCATCTGGGCGGAACATGAAAAGAGCTGAATGATATTGGGATCCTGACCCAATGTCACTTTGTGGGAATTTACTGCTTACACTCAAAACCACCTCCCCTCACATGTCCCCTCACATGTTATATCCTCACCCCTGGGTGGGTGGATTTAGAAGAATGATAATTTAACAAAATATTAGAGTGACATTTATACTTTGGACATTTGCAAATAGCTGCACATTTCCTCTGACCTGTTTCCCTCTCCCTTGTGTTAATGTCCTCTGCACCAGGTATTAACCCAGAACATGGGGCTGGATTCTCCACAGTTCCGCGCTGAGATCGCGTTTGGCGCGGGGGCGGAGAATCAACTTTTGCGCTGAAATCGGTTCCCGGCGCAGGTCTGCCGATTCTCCGGGACCCGAGAATCGCCGTTTTCGAGAATTACTCCGTGCGGCTGGGGGCCATTGCCAGAGGCCCGCCCAGCATCTCTCCACTCCCGACCGGCCGAGTTCCCAACGACGTGGAAATAACATGCTATGGCGGGTCGGGACTCTCGCGTGGCGGCTGCGGATTGGGCACCGGGAGGGTCCTTATGGGCGGCCAGGGCAGCCATCGGGCCGGAAGGATCCTCGGGCCCGCAGCCGATCGGGGGGCCCTAGTTTGTTGGTGTTGGTCCGCGGTCCGAGTCCGCCCTGGTGCTCGGCGTGGCTGCTGGAAGCTGCCGCCATGCGCATGTGCAGACTCAGAACCGGAGGTGCGGGGGCCTATATCCGCATCCAAAGCTGCATGAAGCTCCCCAGGGCCCTGCTAACCCTCCGAGGTAAGTGAATCGACGTTTATTTTTTGCAGGAAACTGGGAATGCAATGCCAGCGTTTTTATTCCGGCGTGGGGATATAGCTCCATTTTGGGAGAATCCAGCCCCTTGGTATCCTGAAAGCTTCTGCCAATGCTGATCTTGAATTATCCACTAGATGGCGTGGGAAATGTTGACTAATTTTCTCTTCTTCATTTTGGAGAACCATCATACCACAGCATTTCCTGGACTGGTTTCATGGGTTCATCAAATGGGACACATACTCCCATCCTTTCAAATTATATTCTGAAAATTGCAAATTGTTCTTCTCGTCCTTATCCCTTAAGAAAGAGATGAAAATATATCCTGGTGCTCAAAATTGTAGAATGTTGCAAGTGGCATTTACATGAACAGCAGCGATGGTAGTTTGCAACTTCATTTAAAGCCAAGGAGGTGAGTAGCCATCTTTGCTCACAGGCAAAGAGCCCGGGCGTGCTGGACTTTCCACCGCAGTTCTCGGCGGGGGGTGGGACACCCTCGGCTGGGGGTGGGGGACCTTCCGCAAGGAGGGGGCGCCAAAGGAGAGTTCGGCGGAGACACTGGGGGGGGGGGGGCAACCGGAGGGCATCCGCTCACGGCACCACCATGCCAACCCCTGGATCGTGTTTACAAGTTCCAGAGGCAACACGTCCCTGCCCGTATGCCCCAACATTCGCCAACAGCAGAGGCCTCTGGCCATGTGTCTGAAGGCTATCGCTAATAGGCAATTGCCAATCGTGGTTAAGTGAGCACTTCACATAGGGCAGCAACATGGTGTAATGGTTAGCATTGCTGCCTCATGGCGCCGAGGTCCCAAATTCGATCGCGGATCTGGGTTACTGTCCGTGTGGAGTTTGCACATTCTCCCGTGTTTGCATGGGTTTCGCCCCCACAACCCAAAGATGTGCAGGGTAGGTGGATTGGCCACGCTAAACTGCCCCTTAATTGGAAAAAATTAATTGGGTACTCTAAATTTTAAAAAATTTCACACATCCCAAGTGGATTCCCGTGGGTGGGCGGGCAACGTAGCATGTGGGAGTCATTCCCAATCACACCTTGATACCTGGACACTGTGCTTGAACACTGCGGGAGTTAACACCACACACACAGCAGCCAACATCCGAACATCCAGGGGAATGGACAAGGCTCCAGGAACATGTCCATGGCCGGAGGGTGTGTGGATCCCACGGGGATGGGGGGTTGACTGGAGAGATGGGCCAAGAGACTGTAGGTCAGCCCGCATTGTGGAAGAAAGTGACAGAGGCATCGTAATGGTTGTGCACAAGGGTGTTTAATGTGTAATACAAGTCCCCACTCTCTCAACAATGCCGTCCCCCCCAACAACCCCGAACCGCTCCCTCCCCACCCTTACCTACACCCCATGGTCTGCACCATCTTGTGTACGCTCTTGGCGATCCTCTTCAGTGACTGGGACATGCTCTGTAGCGCCTCGGCAATGCCCACCTGCATCTGGGACAAGCTCCACAGTGCCTCGGCCATTCCCACCTGAGAGTGGGAAATGTCCCGCAGAACCTCATCAAGGTCAGCCTGGCACTGAGTCACATCCTCCAACGAGTCGGGCATTCTGCCAATTCCCTCAGCCATGGCCGTCGCCGATTGTGCAATGCCTTGGACACCTTCACTAATGATGACAACCAGGCTCTCCACTGCGGCCGCCACCCTAGCAGCGTTGGCCTCGGTGCCCCGCATTGCCGGTGACATCTCCTGTGCTCGTAGCCTCTGGGACTCCTCATATCGGCCAAGGATCTGCTGGAGTGATGCTGACATCTCCCTCTGAATGTCCCGGACGCTTTCTAACGTCTCCATCAACTCCGGGTAACCCTGTTGCACAGGCTCAGCATCAGACTGGAACCCAGCTGGGTCTAGGCATCCAGCAATGCTCCGACTGCTGTCTTGCCTGGGGGGGTTCCTGCCTCCACCTGATGTACATCAGCGGAGTGGGGGGGGGGAGATAACAGTGTGCCTCGACCACGGTTGCATCCTTGGAGCTCTCCTCCGAGGTGGTCTCCTGGGAAGCTGGAGAGGATGCAACCCGGGATGGGCCGGAGGACCTGTGGGAGAATGGACATGTGGTCAGTGGGAGTGACGGGTCAGTCAGTAAGGCAATAACTACTCATGTTGACAGGTCCTCCGGGTGGAGCTGGTCGTTCCTCTCCTCTGAAGCATCCACTAGCCTCCACGTGGGTGACCACCCTGCCTTCGGCCACACCATTCACCTCCAGGGCACGCTCCTCGAAGGAGGCGAGGATTCTTAAGTCTGGCGCTCCTCCGCCAGCCTGGGACCTCTCCTGACAGTTATGGGAGAGCATTTCTTGAGGGGACAAAGATAGGGCATCGTTAGCCACACGTATGGTTTACAGTGGTGGGAGGGATGTGTGGATCGAGGGTCGGGGGGGGTGGGGTTGAAAGGGGAGGGGGGTGGATGGAGAGTTTGGGGTGGATGCTCCCTTGTGCGTGTGTGTGTGTGTGGGGGGGGGCGCATTGGTGTCTACTCACTCGTGCTGCCCGGTGTAGGTCGTTGACCTTTTTTTGGCACTGAAGGTCAGTCCTCCTGGTCACACTCCCTGAGCTGCCAGCTGCCACCACCTCATCCCTCGGGGGAACAGGACATCCTTCCTGACCTCCACTGCGTCTAGAAACCTCCTCAGGTCAGGGTACCCGAATCTTGGGGCTGGTCTCCTCGGTGCCATTGTTGCGAGCTGGCTGGGATTGGCTGAGCAAGTGCAGCTTATGTGCTGCTCGACCTTGTTACCGGGAGCTGGCAAGCACAATCCCGGCGAATCAGCTGGCGAGTTTTCATTTGCGGCGAGAAGCCCGGGATGCCTCGTTAGGTGGACCAATTAATGTTGAATTGCGTTTCTGGCCTCGCTGGACCGAGGGCCAGGAAGCTCAGAACAATTCCCACTCTCTACCACACTTCAAATTTTTTCCAGAGAATCGCGCCCCTTCTTAACCTATGCACATAGTTGGTCCTGTGATGAAATTAGGATCTCAACACTATTTTAATATAAAATCATGGCGATCCCATCCAGTGTCTAATCTGCCAGTAAATTCCTAAGCCAGCAGAACCTACTGCCTGCTGGAACATGCATTGTCAGTGATTCTCAAAGTCACCAAAGGCCGGAATGTCTTTGCCCCAGCTTCTCCTCAGCTTCTAGACGGGATGTATCCCACATCTCCCGGTCTTCACTACAACTGTATTAATGGACCACCAACGTCTAGAATTAAACAGTACATAACCCTCCACATTTACTCAACTATGCCTGAACAGCATGTGGTACGAGCAAACCAAGATCATTACCAATCAGATCACGAACATTCTATGATTCTTTAAAACCATCTCACACAATGATCTGCTTGTTTTGTGCCTATCGACTTTGACTGATAAATGATGACCGGCTAAATTTAGCTTGAGTTTAGAAACACAACATACTGTACTCAAAAGCAAAGGTAGTGCATACCAACTGCATATGTGTAGCATATTTCCATTTTTTTTAACAGCAGCTGTATTCCATTGGACACCATACTGTTTCAAACATGGCTTGAAACTCTCTATTCCCTGTAAATAACAACTCCAGCTTGGTTAGTCCCACAGGCTGCCTGTAAAAATCCTAAAACAAGCCGTTCTCATTTCTCCCTTCGCCTTCACAAATTACATTCCTGACCATGCAGAACTGGGATATAGAAATGCAGCTATTTTAATTACTGAATACCAATTGCACCAATTGCAGTCCAATCATCACAGACTTATCCGTTGTCTTTTACACATTAAGGATTAATTTCTGTGTCTTAAGTCCGATAAGATATTAGGCTGATTCTGTGCAGGACATCCTGAGCCCTATTATTGTGGCTAAGGGAAGTGACCTTTACATTCCTGCAGTTTCCTCTTGAAGAGGTCATTCAGTGCCAGTTAAAACTCCTACAAAACTTTACAAAAATGACTAAACTGACTGGTTGGGGATACGCAGATTCAAACATAATAAATTTAATCCCAATTCCCTCTCCTATTCACACCAGTATCTGAACGAAATCCTGTGAAGACTGCTGCCCTGTACCGTTGAGAAGCAGTGTGTGAAATTAGAGATATTAGATGGGATTACATATTTGCTTCTCGTTTTGACAGAAAACGATTTTAATTAAAGGCAGGATCAACTATGGGTGATAAATTGGTTGTTTTTATATATACCAAAGCAAGATTTGCAGTGCTACTGATAAACAAGGCTTTCTCCTAGCTTTGCATAAAAAGCATTAATCCTGGACTTCTAAAGTCATTAGTAAAAATACAACAACTCGTTAAAGGTAATCTAAGGTTATATTTTTGAGGACTATATTGGAACATTTCCGGTTCAAGATCACAATTGAACTAAAACATTTTTATTTTCAACAATTTGAGGGGGCAGCACGGCGGCACAGTGGTTAGCACGGTGGCCTCACGCCATCAAGGACCCAGATTTGATCCCGGCCCTGGGTCACTGTCCGTGTGGTGTGTGTCATAATATACACCAGTATATCATGGTGCAGACACACACACTGATGGACACACAGTGGGACCAATCAACACACACAACACCGCAGCCAATCACCAGTTAGAGCACACGCACTATAAAGACAGGGGACATCAGAGTTCCCGCTCATTCGAGCTGCAGCTAGCTAGTAGGACAGAGCTCACAGCCTGCAGCACAAACATTCACTATCTGCTGAGTGCATCGACTGGTTAGGACAAGGCAAAGGTCTTTAGTTAAAGCTAATATCGTGTTAACCCACAGTGAGAGTATGTTAAACAGTTAATGACTCAATAAAATAGTGTTGCACTATTTCAAATGTTGGTGACCTGTATGTGTTCCACGGATCCAGAGCGTCCAACACAACATGATACCAGGAGTTGAGGGATATTAGCACTTCTTAGACCTACCTGCAGGTGATCTGCCTTCTGCCAGCATTCCGTCATCCTGCAACATGGACAACATCTGCCCGCCACCGCCACTCCGCAGCACCGGCAACCTAGGGGCCAACTGGAAGATATTCAAACAGCGCTTCCAGCTCTTCCTTGAGGCCACAGACAGGGAGGACGCCTCGGATACCAGGAAGATTGCTCTCCTCCTATCCACGGCCGGGGACCATGCCATCCACATTTTCAATTCTTTCACCTTTGCGGATGATAAAGATAAAACAAAGTTCAAGGCGGTCCTCCTCAAGTTTGACACTCACTGCAGCGTAGAGGTGAATGAAAGTTTTGAGCGCTACGTGTTCCAACGGCGTTTGCAGGGTAAGGATGAACCTTTCCAATCCTTTCTCACTCACCTCCGCATCCTTGCGCAGTCTTGCAGCTACGGGCCCACCTCCGACTCCATGATACGCGACCAGATCGTTTTCGGTGATCAGTCGGACCCCCTACGATAGCAGCTCCTCAAAGTAAAGCAACTCACCCTAGCGACCGCCATTGAGACCTGTGTCCTACACGAAAATGTCATGAGTCGGGATTCCCACATCCAAGCGGCTGAAACGGCGCGGCAAGGTCCCCACGAGGCGGAACGGGTCCGAGCAATTGAGCAGCTCCAGGGCCCCAGCCTGGATGAGGGCGGCCATTTTGCGCGCTTTTCGCGGACTCCCGCGCTTGTGCGCACCAAACGAGGGGATGGAGACGTCGAAGAACGTAATGCGCAGGCGAGCACCACGCATGACCGCACCGCGAATGCACGGTGGCGCAGCGAATGTGCTGGCGCTACGATGTGCGGCAACTGTGGCTCCGCCCATTTAAAACAGCAATGCCCTGCCAAATCTCGACAATGCCTAAGATGTGGCAGACTTAGCCACTATGCTGTTTTATGCCGAGCAGCTCAGCCTGCCAATTAATATCGCTTCAGCCAGCCTCGCAGGAACGTCCAGGCAATTCAACCCACGGTCACTGAGTCCGATGTGGACCTCCCACACAACAGTGACACCGAGGACCCGAAGGCGCCTTTTCGAGTCGGCATCGTGACTAAAAACAGGGTGTCCCCGAAGCAAAGACACCAGCCGCTGTCGGTATACAGCATCGATCCAGACGATGAGTGGTGTGCCACCCTGACGGTCAACCGGTCCCAAATACGATTCCGCCTGGACACTGGCGCCTCCGCCAATCTCATTGCGCGGTCTGACTCCCAAAGCCTTTGTGTCAAACCAGCCATCCTTCCATCAGCCTGCCAGCTATTGGATTACAATGGCAATGCCATTGATGCCAGCGGCTCGTGCCAACTTGAAGTGACGCACAGGTCACGCAAAGCCATCCTTCCTTTTGAAATCGTGGGCTCCTCGAAAGCCTCCCTGCTTTGCACGCAGGCATGCAAGCTGTTGAACCTAGTTCAGAGAGTTCACTCTCTCTCTCCTGATGACACGTCTGCCTTTCAGGACACCGACTTCAGGGCGCAACTCAACGCCATCATCAACCAGCACCACAACGTCTTCGAAGGCATGGGCACGCTCCCATACACCTACAAGATCTTATTGAAACAGAATGCCACGCCTGTGGTGCACGCACCTCGCAGGGTCCCAGCGCCCCTTAAGGACTGCCTCAAGCAGCAGCTGCAGGACCTCCAGGACCAAGGAGTGATTTCCAGAGTCACGGAACCAACCGACTGGGTCAGTTCCATGGTATGTGTAAAAAAGCCTTCCGGCGAATTGAGAATTTGCATTGATCCCAAGGATCTAAATCGCAATATCATGAGGGAGCATTATCCAATTCCCAAGCGCGAAGAGATCACATGCGAGATGGCTCGCGCCAAGCTCTTCACCAAACTCGACGCCTCAAAAGGATTCTAGCAAATCCAGCTCAACAAATCCAGCAGGAAACTGTGTACATTTAATACCCCCTTTGGCAGATATTGTTACAACAGGATGCCGTTTGGGATCATATCTGTTTCAGAAGTGTTCCATAGGATTATGGAACTAATGATGGAAGGCATTGAAGGTGTCCGCGTCTATGTCAATGACATAATCATTTGGTCCACCACCCCGCAGGAGCATGTTAGTCACCTCCAGCGCGTATTCAAACGTATACGTGAGCAGGGCCTCCGCCTCAACAGGGTCAAATGCTCTTTTGGTCAGACGGAACTCAAGTTCCTCGGGGACCACATCTCCCAGTTGGGTGTGCGGCTGGATGCGGACAAGGAGGCTGCTATCACAGCCATGAAAACGGCAGAGGACAAGAAGGCGGTCCTCCGATTTCTGGGCATGGTCAACTTTTTAGGGAAGTTCATCCCTAACCTCGCCTCTCATACCACGGCTCTCAGGAACCTGGTCAGGAAGACAACTGACTTCCAATGGCTTCCTGCCCACGAGCGTGAATGGAGAGAACTCAAAACCAAACTCACCACGGCCCCGGTCTTAGCTTTCTTTGATCCAGCAAAAGAGACCAAAATTTCGACCGATGCCAGCCAATCTGACATTGGGGCAGTGCTCCTGCAACATGATGAGGCCTCATCATGGGCCCCCGTTGCATATGTGTCACGTGCCATAACCCCCACGGAGCAGCGCTACGCGCAGATAGAAAAGAAGTGCTGGGTCTTCTGACCGGTGTGGTTAAGTTTCACGATTATGTCTACGGACTTCCTCAATTCACCGTCGAGACCGACCATCGCCCGATGGTCAATATAATACAGAAAGACTTGAACGACATGACACCTCGCCTCCAGCGTATTCTTCTCAAGCTCCGGCGATATGACTTCCAGCTGGTATACACCCCAGGCAAAGACCTCATCATTGCTGACGCTCTCTCCAGGGCAGTCAACACTCCATGTGACCCAGCGGGATTCGTCTGCCAGGTTGACGCACATGTGGCCTTCGTGGCCTCCAATCTACCTGCCACGGATGAACGCCTCGTCCAAATTCGCCGCAAGACGGCGGCTGACCCCTTGCTACAGCGTGTCATGCGCCACCTAACAGACGGGTGGCTCAAGGGCCAATGCCCGCAGTTCTATAATGTCAGAGATAATCTGGCGGTAGTAGACGGGGTTCTTCTGAAACTGGACCGCATTGTGATCCCGCATAGCATGCGCCAGCTCGTCCTGGAACAGCTACACGAGGGCCACCTTGGCGTGGAAAAGTGCCGCCGACGGGCCCGAGAGGCAGTGTACTGGCCCGGCATTAATGAAGACATAGCCAACACAGTGCTCAACTGCCCCACTTGTCAGCGCTTCCAGCCGACCCAACCACATGAGACCCTGCAGCCCCATGAGTTGGTCACGTCACCTTGGACCAAGGTGGGCATCGACCTGTTCCACGCGCTGGGTAGAGACTATGTCCTGATCGTGGACTACTTTTCAAATTACCCGGAGGTGATACGGTTGCACGATATCACATCGTCTGCAGTCGCCCGTGCCTGTAAGGACACCTTTGCTCGACACGGCATCCCACTCATGGTTATAAGACCATAAGGCATAGGAGCGGAAGGCCATTCGGCCCATCGAGTCCACTCCATCATTCAATCGTGGCTGATTTCAACTCCATTTACCCGCTCTCTCTCCATAGCCCTTAATTCATCGAGAAATCAAGAATTTATCAACTTCTGTCTTAAAGACACTCAACGTCCCGGCCTCCACCGCCCTCTGTGGCAATGAATTCCACAGACCCACCACTCTCTGGCTGAAGAAATTTCTCCTCATCTCTGTTCTAAAGTGACTCCCTTTTATTCTAAGGCTGTGCTCCCGGGTCCTAGTCTCCCCTGCTAATGGAAACAACTTCCCTACATCCACCCTATCTAAGCCATTCATTATCTTGTAAGTTTCTATTAGATCTCCCCTCGACCTCCTAAACTCCAATGAATATAATCCCAGGATCCTCAGACGTTCATCGTATGTTAGGCCTACCATTCCTGGGATCATCCGTGTGAATCTCCGCTGGACCCGCTCCAGTGCCAGTATGTCCTTCCTGAGGTGTGGGGCCCAAAATTGCTCACAGTATTCTAAATGGGGCCTAACTAATGCTTTATAAAGCTTCAGAAGTACATCCCTGCTTTTATATTCCAAGCCTCTTGAGATGAATGACAACATTGCATTTGCTTTCTTAATTACGGACTCAACCTGCAAGTTTACCTTTAGAGAATCCTGGACTAGGACTCCCAAGTCCCTTTGCACTTCAGCATTATGAATTTTGTCACCGTTTAGAAAATAGTCCATGCCTCTATTCTTTTTTCCAAAGTTATCATAGAATTTACAGTGCAGAAGGAGGCCATTCAGCCCATTGAGTCTGCACCGGCTCCTGGAAAGAGCCCCCCACCCAAGGTCAACACCGCCACCCCATCCCCACAACCCAGCAATCCCACCCAACACTAAGGGCAACTTTGGACACTAAGGGCAATTTATCATGGCCAATCCACCTAACCCGCACATCTTTGGACTGTGGGAGGAGACCGGAGCACCCGGAGGAAACCCACGCACACACGGGAAGGATGTGCAGACTCCGCACAGACAGTGACCCAAGCCAGAATCGAACCTGGGACCCTGGAGCTGTGAAGCAATTGTGCTATCCACAAGGCTACCGTGCTGCCCGCAAAGTGCAAGACCTCGCACTTGCCCACGTTGAATTTCATCAGCCATTTCTTGGACCACTCTCCTAAACTGTCTAAATCTTTCTGAAGCCTCCCCACCTCCTCCATACTAGCTGCCCCTCCACCTATCTTTGTATCATCGGCAAACTTAGCCAGAATGCCCCCAGTCCCGTCATCTTAGTTCTCATGTACCACGTCCTGTAAATATGTCTTTCGCACACACGTAGTTAGGGACATTCTAACCATACACTATTTATTGCCACACATGTACCTTCTTTTATAAAAGGGGGATGGCATAATATACACCAGTATATCATGGTGCAGACACACACACTGATGGACACACAGTGGGACCAATCAACACACACAACACCGCAGCCAATCACCAGTTAGAGCACACGCACTATAAAGACAGGGGGCATCAGAGTTCCCGCTCATTCGAGCTGCAGCTTCCTAGTAGGACAGAGCTCACAGCCTGCAGCACAGACATTCACCATGTGCTGAGTGCATCGACTGGTTAGGACAAGGCAAAGGTCTTTAGTTAAAGCTAATACCGTGTTAACCCACAGTGAGAGTATGTTAAACAGCTAATGACTCAATAAAATAGTATTGCACTATTTCAAGTGTTGGTGACCTGTATGTGTTCCACGGATCCAGAGCGGCCAACACAACAGAGTGCCTGTGTGGAATTTGCTCATTCTCTCTAAGTCTGTGTGGGGCTCACCCCCACAACCCAAAAAGATGTATTGGGTAGGTGGTTTGGCCGTGCTAAATTGCACCTTAATTGGGTATTCTAAACTTTTAAAAATAAATTTCAACAACTTACATTTATATACTGCATTTAACATAAGAAAACATCATAAGGCAGGCGCCTCATAGAAGCGTAGCTAGACAAAAATCGGCATCAAGCCGAAGATTTTCCCATGTGATCCACCATCCACTCCTGAAATATGGACTCTTGCCATCGATGCTTCTCAATATTTAGTTTCCAGAATTGTGCAACACTGGTTCAGGATAACCAACTTCCCTCTCTGTGGATTTCATGTGGCAGTGTGGTAAAAACCCGCAATCCTCAAATTCCGCCTCCATGTGATACAGCACATTTCCTGCAGCACAGCTTGTACGGCAATGAATGTGCGAAGTCTCTGTTTCTGAAACTGAAAATTACCAAGACTTCTTCCACCTTGTCTATAGCTCAACCCAATCGTGCCTCAGCAGCCTGCAATTGCTTCCCTAACAACGATGGAGGAAATGACTGTACGATGTTGATATGTCATTCTTCCCTGCTTCACCCGATGTCTATGTATTTACATTGTATATTTATCGTATGTCTGTATTGTCCATGTATGGAACGATCTGCCTGGACTGTATGCAGAACAATACTTTTCACTGCACCTCGGTACACGTGACAAATCTAAATCTGAAATCTGCTAAGTATTATTTTTTAAATTTAGAGTACCCAATTCAGTTTTTCCAATTAAGGGGCAATTTAGCCTGGTCAATCCACCTGTCCTGCACATCTTTGAGCTGTGGGGGCGAAACACGAGGAGAATGTCAAACTCCACATGGACAGTGACTCCGGGCCGGGATTGAACCCGGGGAACTCGGCGCAATGACGCAGCAGTGCTAACCACTGCGCCACAGTGCTGTCCAACGGCTAGTTATTTTAAGTGTGGCATTTTAAGCAAGGCGGTAGTTACCCATCACAATCTAGATGTAGAGTAACCAAGAAACTGTCAAAAGTAAAGAGTAAATTACTTACATTTATAAGTAATTACAAAGTATATGTGTCTGCTAGAGTTGAATTCTATTGGATTTCCTGCACACAGTACTCTGTAGAGACATGTATGTATATGTACATTGTTCTTCAGATTCTTCTGCATACTTAGACACTACACAATTAAGTGCAACCCGTCTATGAATCGGCATTGGGTTGTACTCATGGAAGTAATAACATGCAAGTGAAGGCCATTATTTATCACTATATATGGCATTATGTGGTTCATTCTTGTTTTGGGTTTTTAAGGTTTAGCACAGTTTGCATTTGACACTCTGATAATTAGATGTCTGCTTGCTCCAAGAAAAGCCCACTAATTTATCTGCTCAATATATATACTTTCGGGGGAAGGTGAGAGAAAGAGAATTGTCCTGTTGAAAAATGTTTTAAGACTTTTCGGGAATTCAAATAATAACTAGATAAAGAGACTACACGGGCAAGATTTTAACTCATGCAAAGAGTTAATCTAGGCTCCAATATTAATAGAATGGTCAGCTCTAAAAGCAAAGGGGAATGGTGGGGGTGTTGTGGGATGGATTAAGATTACAAAACCCAGAAGTAAAATTCACAGGTTGAATTCTCCGATTTTGATTCGGTTCAACCATGACATTATCCTTCCAGCTTTCACGTCTCCAAGCTATATGGCAGGTGGGAGGAACAAATCTCACCTCAGAATTGGGAGCAAGAATTCTGCTGCCCCACGAGGTTGGAGGTGATTGAGGAGGTGAGCGGAAGCATTGTGTCTCAGTCTCGGATGCAGTGTAGTACAGGAAGCAGTTTAATGGCCAGGTCAGGAAGACAGAGTAGGTCAACTGATTCGCCTACAACCCTACCCCACTCACTTGTCCTGCCGAGTGCACGCAAACAGCTCACTCCACACATCTGCTTAAGATTCAGCACCAGCCATGCTTCACTTTCCAGACACTTCCTCACCTCCACTGCTGCCACACCTCCCAATCCTTAGAATCATAGAATTCCTACAGTGCAGAAGAAAGCCATTCGGTCCATTGAGTCTGCACTGACCCTCTTGATGTGTTGGGTGTTCTGGATCACAAACAGGTCACCAACACTGGAAGTGGTGCAACTCTATTTTATTATAAGGTTAACTATATTAACATACTTGAACTGTGGGTAAATGCAATACCAGCTTTAACTGTTGACCCTTGCCTAGTCCTAACCAGGTGATGCACTCAGCACATGGTGAATGTCTGTGTTGCAGGCTGTGAGCTCTGTGCTCCGAGCTGGCTGCTACTAGAATGAGCGGGAACTCTCCTGTCCCCTGTCTTTATAGCGCGTGTGCTCTCACTGGTGATTGGCTGCGGTGTTGTGTATGCTGATTGGTCCCACTGCATGTCCTTCAGTGTGTGTGTGTGTCTGCACCATAATATACTGGTGTATATTATGACACCTCTGAAAGAGCTTTCTTCCAAGTCCCCCCCCCCCCCCCCCCCCCAACGGGTGTTTACTGTATGTGCGTTCCGGATCTCATAGATGCCGCTGTCGAGGTGACGGAGAATTGCGATTTGACGTCAAATCGGCGCCCTCCGCGATTTTGGCTTCGGGACCTATTCTCCGCCCAATCGCATTTCCCGATTTCAGCATCGGCCAACGGAGAATCCAACCCAGGGAGCCTGAAATAGTTGATGACAAAATTAAAAATGTTCCTGATTCACTTATGCTGGCTTTTCATCAATGACTGAACAACGAGTATCTGTTTGTGGTAATTGTCAAGATTGTGACCTTGCTACGACTAATTCTTGGGTGGCATTCTCTGATCTCCCGCTGGATGGGACCGCGCGAATCGCGCCACGCCGCCTCGATGCCGGGACGCGATTCTCCGCAGAGTGGAGAATCGGTGTCATTGGGGCCAGCGTGGTAGGCGCGGCGCCGGTTGGGGTATGCGCCGACTCTCTGGCCCATGCCGATTCTCCGGCCCAGATGGACCGAGCGGCCGTCATCAAAAAGCCGAGTCCCCAGGGCAGCACGGTGGCGCAGTGGGTCAGCCCTGCTGTCTCACGGTGCAGAGGCCCCAGGTTCGATCCCGGCTCTGGGTCACTGTCCGTGTGGAGTTTGCACATTCTCCCCATGTTCGCGTGGGTTTCGCCCCCACAACCCAAAGATGTGCAGGGTAGGTAGATTGGACACGCTAAATTGCCCCTTAATTGGGAAAAAATGAATTGGGTACTCTAAATTAAAAATTAAAAAGCCGAGTTCTGCCGGAGCCATTCTAACATCCTCTGAGCCGGCGGGTCCTCGGCGTTGAAGGGTCCGGGGGTGGCTTGTGGGGGGGGGGGGGGGGGGAGGGGAGGACCGACCCCAGGGGGTTGGGGGGTAGGGGGGGGGCCTCCGGAATGGCCTGGCCCGCAATCGAGGCCCACCAATCGGTGGGCCGACCTCTCTAAGTCCCCCGGCCTCCTTTCCTCCGCGCCGGCTCCTGTAGCCCTGCGCCATTTGGCGCGGGGTCGGTGCGGGGAAGAAGGCCACTGCGCATGCGCTAGTTGGCGCCGGCCCAACTGCGCATGCGTGGACCCCGCGGCACCGGGTTCAGGCCGTGCTAGCCACTTGTGGGCCGGAGAATGGGGTCCCGGAACGGGCGCCAACGCCGGAGTAAAACACTCCCGGTTTTACACCGCCGTCGGCACCTGGCTGCCCGATGGGAGAATCCCGCCCCACATTTCTCTCCCTTGCCTTTTAAGGCCTTCACAAGTGTCACTGGAGATGTATGAGGAACATTCCTCAGAGCACCTCATTCCTTCAGATGGTGCATTCATTGAGAGTACAGCCATGCAGATGTGTACACATTGGTGGGTTCACTGACAGCGAGTTAGATTTTCATCTACTGATTCATAATTCACAAGAGAGTTTGAGCAGGCACCTGCGGCAGGAACAGCTGAAGGGAGTCTGTGTCCGCAGGAAGTGGGAGAGGTGGCACAATCCTCTCCAAGCTACACTCAGTTGGACAGGGGTCACTGTAAAACAGAACAATAGAGGCACATCAGCAACTTGGTGAGGTACTGACAAACATGCCATGCACACACTCTACAACATAGAGAGGATGGACCCAACTCCTGTAGATTGGTGGCACAGGGAATTGCAAAAACCTCAAGCCCAGCTCTTAGATGAGTTCATGTGAATCCTGACTGCAGCCACGTAGACGTTGGGGAGGCTGTGGCATATTGGTATTGTCACTGCGAGTAATCCAAGAGCATGGGGTAATGCTCTGAGAATCCAGGTTTGAATCCCAGCACGGCAGATGTTGAAATTTGAATCCAAGAATATATGGAATATAACATCAAATGATGACTATGAAACCATTGTCGATTGTTGTAAAATCCTATCTGGTTCACTAATGTCCCTTCGGGAAGGAAATCTGCAGTCCTGACCTAGTCTGGCTGACATGTGACTCCAGATCCACAGCAATGTGGTTGACTCTTAAACGCCCTCTGAAATGGCCTCGCAAGCCACTAACTTCAAGGGCAGCTAGGGATGGGCAATAAATGCTGACACAGCCAGAGACATCCCATGAATGAATTTTTAAAAACTTTGGTTGTCACCATATCGTCCGCCTTAAACAAAATGACATATCCATTCGTAACAGCTTTACTACAGATCATTGATCCTCACCAAGCTGATCTGTAGCAGTGATAGGAACGATGTGGCACTGGCCCAGGGTGGGGCTGACAATGAAGTGGAAATGTCACTCAGAGAGCTCCCACTTCTCACCCATTGTCCTGCCTCAGCCAGTACCCATAATGCTGCCTGGGGGGGGGGGGGGCAGTGGCATTCACCACTTCAGAGAATTAAGTGAACCAATGATTTTTTTACAAATATTTTTATTCTCCTACTTTTTCACATTTTCTCCCAAATTTATATCCAACAATAAACAATAATCAGTAACAAATGTAATGTCAATCCCCATATCAATAACAATGATCCCATCCCTGAACCTTTAATTTATCAGGTCTTCCCTGGTAGCAACATGGCTGGTTTGGCAATGAGTGATCCATCTTCATATTATACCTGCTTCTCTTCTTCAATCTTCTCCTCATCGGAAGGTGGCTTGAATCAGAGTCATGAATCTGATTGCCTGCTCATGCTGGCTATAGTCAGGGAAAGTTGATAAAAGATGACATTCTGACATGCAATTCATCAACCTTATACCTTTACGGCACGGTGGCGCAATGGTTAGCATGCTGCCTAAGGGTCTGAGGACCCAGGTTCAATCCCGGCTCTGGGTCACTGTTCGTGTGGAGTTTGCACATTCACACCGTGTTTTTGTGGGTTTCACCCCTACAACACAAAGATGTGCAGGGTAGGTGGATTGGCTATGCTAAATTGCCCCTTAATTTGAAAAAAAGCCTTACGCCTTTATATGCTGATAAGAGACCATTGAGATGTCTCTGTTAGCACACTGGAAGGAGCCTGAGACAAAGAAATTGATGGAGGCAGTGACTTTGACAGCAGCAGGCAATGCATGGCCACCCGGTCCAGCAGGGAGCAGCTGTTCTCGAAAGAGGCCGCAGGTATTTGCAAGCATCTGCCATGTCAATCTGAGTCTGCAGAAACATTGCCCTTCACATAGGTCAAGGAAGCTGAGCTTCTGTGGGTAGGCCCAGTCACATGGGTGGCACTTCTCTCTGCTGTTTTGACCTGTCAGTTTCCCTCCTGAGCATCTGCTATATCTACCAAAGAATGTTGTTGCTGCAATGGCTGCTGACCGTCTTCCTCATCCAATGTTCTGTAAAATATCCATGAGCCTCCCATTCTGCTGCAATCTGTTTGAAAGCCTCCTATCTTCTCCAAAACCTCTACACTGACAAGAGGTTTCGATGAAACATTTGCCAGAGCAAACTGACAAAGCGGCTGTAAGAACTGCGCCTTTATTAAGTTTGGACAGTCTGGCGTTTAGAG
Organism: Scyliorhinus torazame; assembly: GCF_047496885.1. Taxonomy (NCBI): domain Eukaryota; kingdom Metazoa; phylum Chordata; class Chondrichthyes; order Carcharhiniformes; family Scyliorhinidae; genus Scyliorhinus; species Scyliorhinus torazame. The sequence continues at coordinate 198,052,552 of NC_092715.1, forward strand.
ATTCCCTCGAAGTGACCTACAGCTTGCTCCCTTTTCACTGTGTTTCCCGAGTCTTGAAATCCTGGAGATATTACCCTTAAATGCCTGTTTAATTCAATTGAAGATCCCCTCGTTACCATGTGTTGATGATTTTAACAACTGTGATAATTACCATCCAGTCTGTCCTAATGATTATAATGACTCCAGTGAGTAAGTACCTTTGCATGCAGCCAAATGAGCCCCTGTTCATTGGCATGTTAGAACCTGGTTGCGGTTCTCACAGATCACAGAATTTACAGTGCAGAAGGAAGCCATTCGGCCCATCAAGTCTGCACTGGCCCTTGGAAAGAGCACCCTACTGAAGCCCACGCCTCCACCCTATCCCCGTAACCCGACCTAACTTTTTGGACACTAAGGGACAATTTAGCATTGGCCAATCCACCTAATCTGCACATCCTTGGACAGTGGGAGGAAACTGGAGCACCCAGAGGAAACCCATGCAGTCACAGGGAGAAAGTGCAACCTCCACGCACACAGTTACCTGAGGCAGGAATTGAACCCGGGTCCCTGGAGTTCTGAGGCAGCAGTGTTAACCACTGTGCCATAGCCCTCCTGATGTTTCCCACCACCACTTGCAAAATTCCACATGGTTCTGATTGAAGTTTCTTCAAATTTTACTTCCTACTTGATCCCAACCCACTTGATCTTGGCAGTTAAATTTCCAATTACCACCTCCCCCCACTCCCCCACTCCCCCCACACCATTTTGTAAATCCTAACAAAAAAATCAGACATTCATGTTTCAGAGTTGCTCCATAATCTGAATGTTTTCGGTGGCAGGGTGTTCTAAAATAATAATGTACCACACCCACATGGTCCTGACAAGAGATAAGCAGATTCTGGGAATAGAGACAAACATTGCAAGTTCAACCATTTTCCTCTAACTATACTTGTTTTGTACACCGTGTGCCAAGAAAAAAACAAGTGGTGAAATCGCTTTTTATATGTGATGCTTTGAATCACAAGATCGTTCAAAAGTATTTTGAATGACTGCGAGGAAACATGTCTCATAAACCTCTGGCAAAGGGCCTTATTTTGCAGTACCCAGTTAAATTGGCATCAGCTGCCCATACACTATTGATGTGCAGTAAAGATTTTTTTATTCTCCATACTGCACAGATAGGAATGACTTTATGCCATTTCACCAATCTCTGGTAAGATGTTTTCTGCATGACTTTGGTCCATCGTGTGAGAAGCTAATAAATTGTATTAACAATACATTGGCTGTTAACCCTGAAATATTATGGTGCTCCAGAAAATGAATAGATTTTGCTGTGGAAGGACAGGGTAAATATTGTGGATAATTTTGGCACTGTTCAATAGTTAATGGAAATAAATATAGGGAGAGATATAAAACGGTCTGCAATTTTACACTGTCGGAAAAGTCAAAATTACCCTTTTGTGTAACTAAAAATACAATAACATTATAGGATAACAATTTTTATCAGTTGTCACGCCACATGTAAGATCCCGACATTAACATCTCCTTGTTAAAGAGGTTGAAAAAGAAGCTGTCTTATAGAAATCCAAGGCTTGGATTTTCCTGGGAACTGTGTACAGCTGATTTATTTGCCTTCACTGTGCACTTTCCACAACAGTCTTTCTCTCTCTCTCTCTCTCACTCTCTTTATGTAGAGTTTTCATTGGCTCAGTTGCCAATCATGGCTCAATGATGCCATGATATCACATTAGGGCAAGGAGAAGAGTACAAAAACTACCTGAGCCAACACAGTATTAAACCTGCACTTTTGCTGTTATTGAACACAACACTCTGCTAACCAACTGAGCTAACCAGTCCTACTTCTACAGCAGTACGGCTGGGATTGATAACTGTCCGTAGTGCATCATGGGCATGAACTTCTATCTTACTATTCATAGAATCATAGAATTTACAGTGCAGAAGGAGGCCATTCGGCCCATCGAGTCTGCACCAGCCCTTACAAAGAGCACCTGACTGAAGCCCACTTATCTGCCCTATCCCCATAACCCAGTAACTCCCACTTAACATTTTTTGGACACTAAGGGCAATTTAGCATGGCCAATCCACCTAACGCACACATCTTTCGACTGTGGGAGGAAACCGGAGCACCTGGAGGAAACCCACGCAGACACGGGGAGAACGTGCAGACTCCGCACAGACAGTGACCCAGCGGGAATCGAACCTGGGATCCTGGAGCTGTGAAGCAACTGTGCTAACCACTATGCTACCGTGCTGCCCCTGCCCCTTGTAGTACCATGCTGGGTAAGAAAGCAACAGTTGGTTCTTTCACTTCATCTCACAGTATATCTTGCCAATATTTTTGTTGCTGTTATACAGAAATATGGTCACTCATGCATATTCTGTGCACAGGGGGAATCAACCCATGGAAGAAGAATGCATAACTCCTCTCATTCAGACCTTCATGCTCCTGGAGGACCTTCATGCTCCTGGAGGGCATTGAAAGCAGCACAAAAGTTTTGGGTAACCCAGCTCACTAAATTCCCGTTACCCTGAAGTGGTACTGACAATGACTGTTAACATCCTCATCCCCAGGAGGAGAGAGGAGTGCATTAAACAATTGCAAGTCCTCAGCTGGACAGGCAAAGTAAACTACTGCACATCCCTCCCTTTTCTTTCTCAGCCACCTGGAGTACCAACAGACTCTTCACTGCCTTCTCAAAACAACATTTTCCCAAATAACCCTGCACAGTGCTTTCTAGATAGGGGGTTGGCTCCACCTCAAGGGGTGAGATTCCTGGGTCTCGGTCGTGGTGGGACATGTTGCGAGTGAGAATGGAAAATTTGGCGCTCCAGCCAAAACTCCATTCACTCTCAGCGGCACCAGAAAATCCCAGCAGTGACTGAGGAGGGAAGATATCTGTCCAAGGCTACTCCGCTCCCCTCTCAACAATTACTTACATGCCCAACCCTAAAACCATTTCATTTAACAGCCTCATGCCCCTGAATAATTCAATGTACATCACCGACATCACTTGGCACGCTGTCAATTGCTAACCTTACTCTTATCCGCTCTAGCTACTTGCAAAACAATTGCTACACAAGCAGAGCACTGGAGGGTGGGTGGCCTATCTGAAGTACCTACCCTCTTCAAGGAGAAGGCCATGGAGTTTGGGGGGGGAAGCTCGCTGCTCCTGCTGGGGGTGATGCTGAAGTTGGTGGCATCTCTTTAATGCTAGGCTACCTCTGTCTGGTAGAAGAGGATGGTGAACAGGATGTTGTGAGCCAGGACACAGGAATTACCGCTGCATAATACTATCTCACGGGTGGCAGCGCTCGTCAGGCCTCCAGCCATCACCCCTCGCCAATGGAACACAAAAAGTGACACCACGTTGCCAAGGAGCAAGATGACATCAGGCTTATGCCACCTCAATCCCATCAGTCTTTTGTACAGCACGAGCAACCAACCAGAACACAATACCAACCCTAAGATGGCACCTAGAAAAAGTTCAAGAATAAGTTCCTAAAAAATCAACCCAGGGGCCACACAATGTTAAAAAGGAATACGTTGAGTGCAAGTCCTTTGGATTTCACTGTCGTAAATCGGAATGTGAACAGACATTGCACAGATATTGAGGTTAGATTGTTATAACAGGCTGTATTTCTATGTTTTTTTGTCTTTATTGAGACGATGCAGGAACATATTGGATGTGTGCTAATATGGAAGGATGGGGAGCAGTTTGAGAGAATGTCTCTTTGTTTGAGATTTGCAGAGTGGGGGAGAAAGCAGTCAAGAGGCCTTTGCTCCACAGAAGGGAAGTCTTCATTGATGACATGTGTTGTGATGCCTCTTGCAGTAAAATGGTGCGTGAGCTTCCTTTGCTTCATCTTGTGGCGCCTCACCCTGCCCATCATAATGACATACAAAAATACCTCCATGGGAATGTTACACCTGCCCCTGGAGAGATTTGACTGTGGAAGGGATGCGGTGGAGGGGTGCAATGTAAGGGTGTGGTGGAGGTATGTGGTGGATCGGTCCTCCGTTCCTGATGTTCAACATCTGGAATATCATTTGCATTCATTAACATATCATTATCCGTCTCCTAATTCTGAATCATTCCCCCCCCGCCCCAACCTCTCAGACAATCCATTAACTTCGGCGAGACAGTAGAATAGCGTGAAACCCGACTGGTCTTCCAAGGTGTACACTGGTTTTGTAAGGGCCACGAAGAATCCAGCATGAGTTTTAAGGATACAAAGTAATAACATTTATTTACTATAACATATATACATAACAGTAGCAGTAACTTCCCTTGCGACATACTCCTTCCTGCTGGTTCCTGAACTGGCCAGCTTTATTTATACTAGGAGTTTACTAGTGGATTCTCCGCCCCCCTCATTGGGAAGCTCATACTCCCACAGGATTGTGGGATAGTCATTAGTCCCCAGCCAATGGTAAGTAGGCAGGTTATAACATCCCTCCCCCCCCAAAGTCCAAGGAATCCACCGAAGACCCTGGCGAAGGAGGGCGTCGGACTCATTTGGCCGCAGGCCGGACACCATTTGCACGCGGCGCTGGATCAGGCGGCGTGTAACGAGACGGAGACCGGCGCTTCCGTGATGAACGGCGCAACGGTTGTACATCCACGGCCCGTGGACCCGAGGATTCCCCCTCTGATGCATCCTGTGTCTCCATCTCGGAGTCAGAGTCTGCTGCCTCCGTCATGTCAGCGTCTCTATCTCCATTCGGTCCCGTAACGACCTGCGCAGGCTTCGAGTGAGGCACCAGTGGAAGATTGTGAGGACTACTTCCCTTGTCTCTGGTCTCTGCGGCTGTTGAAATGAGCTCCGGGGGCGGGGAATCTTTTGAGGGGATGGTCTTCTGGACCGAACGTGGTCTACATGTTTTCGCTGGAGACGACCCTGGGCTTGCACTTGGTAAGATATAGGGCCCGTTTGGTGAAAGATTACACCAGGAACCCATTGGGCACCACCAGCAAAATTCCGAACGAACACTGGGTCACCGGGCGCAACTGCCGAATCGGCCGATGCCGAGAAAATCCCTGTCCCTGCCGTTCTTGTGTGCGGCGTACTTTTGCGCCAATGTCCGGGAAAACCATACTAAGGCGGGTGTGAAGTCTCCGGCCCATTAGGAGTTCTGCGGGAGCTACCCCAGTCACTGCATGGGGGGTGGTCCTGTACGTAAACAAAAAGCGAGCCAGTCTCGTGTCCATTGATCCGGAAGACTGCTTCTTTAGGCCTCTTTTGAATGTCTGCACTGCGCGCTCTGCCAACCCATTTGAAGCCGGGTGGTAAGGGGCAGTGCGGATATGGCGGATGCCGTTCATCTTCGTGAACCTCGCAAACTCCTCACTCGTGAATGGAGTGCCGTTATCCGTGACCAGCACCTTAGGGAGGCCATGCGTACTAAACGATAAACGCATCTTTTCAATTGTTGCGCAGGACGTTGTCCCCTGCATCTTATGCACCTCTAGCCATTTGGACTGGGCGTCAATTAGTAGAAGGAACATGGATCCTTGAAAAGGGCCGGCGAAATCTGCATGTAAGCGTGCCCAAGGCCGCCCTGGCCATTCCCAGTGATGTAGGGGCGCGGCCGGCGCTCCTGGCACATGGAGCAGTTTTGGGACACCTTCTCAATGTCGGTGTCGAGGCCTGGCCACCAGACATAACTCCGGGCCAACATTTTCATTTTGGTCACGCCTGGATGCCCATTGTGCAAGTCTGTTAGTATCAGCTCCTGGCCTTTTTCCGGGTCAACCACACGCGTCCCCCACAAGAGGATGCCGTCTTCCACGCTGAATTCTGACAGCTTGGAGGAAAATGCCCGTAACTCGCCTGGGAGCTGACTATGCTGCCCACCATACAGGACTATGTGCCGAACCTTTGACAGGACTGGCTCCGTCTGGGTCCACTCACGAATCTGTGATGCCGTGACAGGCAAGGTGTCCATAAAATTTAGGGTTGCAACCACCTTACCGGTCGTGGGGGTCGACATGGGGCCGGTCGATAAAGGCAATCGGCTCAGTGCGTCGGCATTTGCTATCTGCGTACCTGGTTTGTGCTCCAGAGAATACTCGTATGCAGCAAGCAACAAAGCCCAGCGGTGGATCCGTGCAGAAGCAATGGGCGGTATTGGCTTATCCTCTCTGAAAAGTCCCAGCAGGGGCTTATGATCAGTCACGATAGTGAAATGGCAGCCGTACACGTACTGAACAACAAAGAACAAAGAACAAAGAAATGTACAGCACAGGAACAGGCCCTTCGGCCCTCCAAGCCTGTGCCGAGTAGTCGCCACAGGTTCATCCACATGGAAGGTACGGCCTCTGGGCTGGTCCCAGTAATGGCCCATGGGCTGGTCCCAGTTTCGGTCGGAACGACGGCACCTCTGGCGCCCCCAGGACCGCCGTCCACGACGGGGTCGGCGCCTACAAGTCTGACACGGACATGGCTCCTCATCCATTGGTTCTGGAGAAGGCTCCCTTCGGGGAGGAATGTCCGACGGCCACTGGCGTCGGTCCGGACGTTGCCTCGCCCAAGGTACCGCAGGAGTGTGGGGGGACGTTTCCGGGTGGAAGGGGTTGCGCCCCAAGGCATGCACTTCCATTCCCTGTAGCTCCTGTACTCCTCGCTCTGCGCTCTCTCGGGACAATACTATTTGAATGGCCTGTTGAAAAGTCAATGTTGGCTCCGCTAACAACGTTCTCTGGGTGGCCGCATTGTTAATACCGCAAACCAAACGGTCGTGTAACATTTCTGACAAGGTCTCACCATAGTCACAGTACTCCGCAATCCTGCGTAGCCTGGATAGAAAATCGGCAAGGGATTCTCCAGGGGTCCTCTCAGCGGTATTAAACCGCTAACGCTGGACTATCGTGGACGGGGTTGGGTTAAAATGTTGCCCCACTATATTCACAAGTTCATCAAACGTTTTGGTGTCCGGCGCAGCTGGGTACATAAGGCTCCTAATCACCCCAAACGTATGCGGGCCGCAGGCGGTGAGCAATATGACCACCTGGCGCTCGTTTTCGGTGATATTGTTTGCCCGGAAATAGTAACGCATCCATTGTGTGTACTGGTTCCAGCTTTCCAGCGCAGCATCAAAAACATCCAAACGTCCGTACAGAGGCATGGTATAATAGAAAACAACTTCCAACCTGTATCCAACAAAAATCCAGGGAGGTGGCTTCAGCAGTGTAGACAGCTATTCACTTTAACCTTCGTCGCCAGTTTTGTAAGGGCCACGAAGAATCCAGCACGAGTTTTAAGGATACCAAGTAATAACATTTATTTACTATAACATATATGTTATAGTTCTTTAGAACCTGTTAGAGTTCTTTGAAGAGATAACAAATAGGTTAGACCAAGGAGAGCCAATGGATGTTATCTATCTTGACTTCCAAAAGGCCTTTGATAAGGTGCCTCACGGGAGACTGCTGAGTAAAATAAGGGCCCTTGGTATTCGAGGCAAGGTACTAACATGGATTGACGATTGGCTGTCAGGCAGAAGGCAGAGAGTTGGGATAAAAGGTTCTTTTTCGGAATGGCAACCGGTGACGAGTGGTGTCCCGCAGGGTTCAGTGTTGGGGCCACAGCTGTTCTCTTTATATATTAACGATCTAGATGACGGGACTGAGGGCATTCTGGCTAAGTTTGCCGATGATATAAAGATAGGTGGAGGGGCAGGTAGTATGGAGGAGGTGGGGAGGCTTCAGAAAGATTTAGACAGTTTAGGAGAGTGGTCCAAGAAATGGCTGATGAAATTCAACGTGGGCAAGTGCGAGGTCTTGCACTTTGGAAAAAAGAATAGAGGCGTGGACTATTTTCTAAACGGTGACAAAATTCATAATGCTGAAGTGCAAAGGGACTTGGGAGTCCTAGTCCAGGATTCTCTAAAGGTAAACTTGCAGGTTGAGTCCGTAATTAAGAAAGCAAATGCAATGTTGTCATTCATCTCAAGAGGCTTGGAATATAAAAGCAGGGATGTACTTCTGAAGCTTTATAAAGCATTAGTTAGGCCCCATTTAGAATACCGTGAGCAATTTTGGGCCCCACACCTCAGGAAGGACATACTGGCACTGGAGCGGGTCCAGCGGAGATTCACACGGATGATCCCAGGAATGGTAGGCCTAACATACGATGAACGTCTGAGGATCCTGGGATTATATTCATTGGCGTTTAGGATGTTGAGGGGAGATCTAATAGAAACTTACAAGATAATGAATGGCTTAGATAGGGTGGATGTAGGGAAGTTGTTTCCATTAACAGGGGAGACTAGGACCCCGGGGGCACAGCCTTCGAATAAAAGGGAGTCACTTTAGAACAGAGATGAGGAGAAATTTCTTCAGCCAGAGAGTGGTGGGTCTGTGGAATTCATTGCCACAGAGGGCGGTGGAGGCCGGGACGTTGAGTGTCTTTAAGACAGAAGTTGATAAATTCTTGATTTCTCGAGGAATTAAGGGCTATGGAGAGAGAGCGGGTAAATGGAGTTGAAATCAGCCATGATTGAATGGTGGAGTGGACTCGCTGGGCCGAATGGCCTTACTTCCACTCCTATGTCTTATGGTCTTATTTACATAACAGTAGCAGTAACTTCCCTTGCTACATACTCCTTCCTGCTGGTTCCTGAACTGGCCTGCTTTATTTATACTAGGAGTTTACTAGTGGTTTCTCCGCCCCCCTCATTGGGGAAGCTCATACTCCCACAGGATTGTGTGATAGTCATTAGTCCCCAGCCAATGGTAAGTAGGCAGGTTATAACAACTGGCGAACAGACCTCCCAGAGGAGCTCAGGCGAGTGTATCACTCAATGGGAGAGGGTCGTGCCCTGGCACTGCTCCCCAGACTGCCCAGGCAGTGCCTGGTAGTGCCAGAGGGAAGTTCAGGGGGAATCCAGGGTGAACTCTCAGATGCTGAAGCAGTCCATGTCCAAATACAGCAAGGCCTGGACAATATCCAGGCTTGAGCTAAAAGTTGGCAAGTTACATTCACCCTACACAAGTGCCAGGCAGTGACCATCTCCAACAACAGAGGATCTAACCATCGCCCCTTGACATTCAATGTTATTACTATCACTGAATCCACCACAATCAACATCCTGGGGTTACTATTGACCAGAAACTGAACTGGACTCACCATATAAAACTGTGGCTACCAGAGCAGGTCAAAGATTAGGAATCCTGTAGCGAGTACCTCACCTCCTGACTACCCAAAGTCTGTCCACTATCTACAAGGCACAAGTCAGGAATGTAATGGAATACTCATTAATATGGGGATCAGGGGTTACAGAGGGAAAGGAATGAGAAACATATCAGCCATGATCGAATGGCCTAATTCTGCTCCTATATCTCATGGTCTTATTGTTCATCCCTAGTTGCCCGAAACTCCATTGAGTAGCCAGACCCAGAATCCTCATCTGCTCCTCATATGACAAGCCCTTCATTCCCAGGATCTATTATTGTGAACCTCCTCTGGACCCCCTCAAAGGCCAGCACATTAGATACAGAGTCATTACTGCTCACAATACTCCAAATGGTGTCTGACCAGAGCCTTATATAGCCTCAGCAGTACATCCCTGCTCTTATATTCTAGCCCTCTCGAAATGAATGCTGACATTGCATTTGCCTTCTGAGGCACGATCAATTGGATAAAGATGATAGTTGAATCCAACTGAAGCTTTATTGCTATCAGGTGTGTGGCCTCCCACAGCAGCAGGCGAAATGGCTGCTGGCTGGAGGACACGCATTTACAGGCAGGGACTACCGGTGAACCTGTAGTACAGGTCCTACCGTACATCACATCACATTTAAGACAGATGTTGATAAATTCTTGATTTCTCGAGGAATTAAGGGCTATGGAGAGAGAGCGGGTAAATGGAGTTGAAATCAGCCATGATTGAATGGCGGAGTGGACTCGATGGGCCAAATGGCCTTACTTCCGCTCCTATGTCTTATGGTCTTATCACCTAATACAGGTGCAACAGTGGTTTACCACATTCACCCCCTGTTAAAAATTGAGTCCGGTGGGGGTGATGGATAACTATATACAACAATGAATTAATATTTACAAGATTTGAGCAAACAAATGTCCTTTGATGCCCGATGGACCGGTCAGCGGTTTAGCCGGTCCGGGGCCTTGATGTTCCTCTGGGAGCGATGCAGTGGTGTCAGCGATGTTGGTGCTGAACTGGTTGATGGTGACTCAAGGAGCGTGCCAAAATCCTCTTCATCGTCAGGCATTGGCAGGGTGGGGACGGATGGTCCTGGGGGTGGGGGGGGGGGGGGGGTGCTGTTGGGAGCGACGGGAGAGGGGAGGGTGGCGCTGGGGGCGGAGGGGGTGCGGGGGTGGAACCTGAGGGAGACAGTATCCTGGGGCCGTCGGGGAACACCACGTAGGCGTACTGGGGGTTTGCGTGGAGCAAGTGCACTCTCTCCACCAACAGGTCCGCCTTGTGGAGAAGCACAGTTCCCGGAGCTGCGAGCCAAGTCGGGAATGACACCTCGGATGTGGACTTCCTGGGGAAGGCAAAAAGACGTTGATGGGGTGTATTGTTCGTGGCAGTGCAGAGTAATGAGCGAATGGAGTGGAGTGCATCAGGGAAGACCTCCTGCCAGCGGGAGGCCAGGAGGTTTCTGGACCGTAGGGCCAGCTGGACGGCCCTCCATACCGTCCCATTCTCCCTTTCTACCTGTCCGTTTCCCCGGGGGTTATAGCTTGTTATTCTGCTGGAGGCGATACCCCTGCTGAGCAGGAACTGACGCAGCTCATCACTCATGAATGAGGATCCCCTGTCACTGTGGATGAAGGCGGGGAAACCGAACAGAGTGAAGATTGTGCTGAGGGCTTTAATGACGGTGGCAGACGTCATGTCGGGGCATGGGGATGGCAAAGGGGAATCTGGAGTATTCGTCGATCACACTGAGAAAATATGTGTGATGGTCGGTGGAGCGGAGGGGGCCTTTGAAATCCAAGCTGAGGCGTTCAAAGGGGTGGGAGGCCTTCACCAGGCGCGCGCAGTCCGGCCAGTAGAAGTGCGGCTTGCACTCCGCACAGACCTGGCAGTCCCTGGTGATTGTCCTTACTTCCTCGACGGAGTAGGGCAGATTTCATGAATGAAGTGGTACAACCGTGTGACTCCTGGGTGACAAAAGCTGTTGTGCAGGGCCCGGAGTCGGTCTACCTGTGCGCTGGCACATGTACTTCGTAATAGGGCGTCTTGAGGTTCGTTGAGTTTGCCAGGGACGATACATAATCTCGTAATTATAGGTGGAGAGCTCGATTTTGCACCGCAAGATTTTATCATTTTTGATCTTGCCCTGCTGTGTGTTGTTGAACATGAAGGCTACCGACCGTAGGTCAGTGAGGAGAGTGAATCTCCTGCCGGCCAGGTAATGCCTCCAATGCCGCACAGCTTCAACGATTGCCTGGGCCTCCTTTTCGACGGATGAGTGCCAAATTTCTGAGGCATGAAGGGTGCGGGAAAAGAATGCCATGGGCCTGCCTGCCTGATTGAGGGTGGCGGCAAGGGCGACGTCTGATGCGTCGCTTTCTACTTGGAAGGGCGGTGTCTCATCTACAGCGTGCATTGTGGCCTTGGCAATATCAGCTCTGATCCGGGCGAAGGCCTGTTGGGCCTCGGCCATCAGGGAAACTGGGTGGACTGTATGAGTGGGCGGGCCTTGTCCACATAGTTTGGGACCCCTGAGCATAGTACGAAAAGAACCCCAGGCAGCGTTTGAGGGCCTTGGGGCAGTGAGGGAAGGGGAGCTCCATGAGGGGGCGCATGCGGTCGGCCTCGGGCCCCAGAACTCCGTTCTGGACCACATAGCCGAGGATGGCTAAGCGGTTTGTGCTGAACACGCACTTCTCCTTGTTGTAAGTAAGGTTTAGGAGAGTAGCGGCGTGGAGAAATTTAGCAAGGTTGGTGTTGTGGTCCTGCTGATCACGGCCGCAGATGATGACATTGTCTAGGTACAGAAAGGTGGCCCGCAACCCATACCGGTCGACCATTCGGTCCATCTCCCTTTGGAAGACCGAGACCCCGTTTGTGATGCCAAAGGGGACCCTAAGGAAGTGGTATAGGCGGCCGTCTGCCTCGAAGGCTGTGTATGGACGGTCAGATTTAGGGATGGGGAGCTGGTGGTAGGAGGATTTCAGGTCTACCATTGAGAAGACCCGGTACTGCGCAATCTGGTTAACCATGTCAGATATGCGTGGGAGGGGGTATGTGTCGAGCTGCATGTAACGGTTGATGGTCTGGCTGTAGTCCACGACCATTCGGTGTTTCTCCCCAGTTTTAACTACTACCACTTGAGCTCTCCAGGGGCTGATGCTGGCCTCGATGGTGCCTCCCCGAAGCAACCGCTGGACTTCGGACCTGATGAAGGTCTTGTCCTGGGTGCTGTACCGTCTGCTCCTGGTGGCGACGGGTTTGCAATCTGGAGTTAGATTGGCAAAGAGGGAAGGTGGGTCGACCTTTAGGGTTGCGAGGCCGCACACAGTAAGGAGTGTTATGGGCCCGCTGTATTTCAGAGTTAGGCTCTGGAGGTTGCACTGGAAGTCCAGGCCGAGGATTAGTGCAGCGCAGAGGTTAGGGAGGACGTAGAGGCGGAAGCCGCTGAATTCTACGCCCTGGAGCGTGAGCGTGACTGTACAGTACCCCCCGGATCGCTACGCAATGGGATCCGAAGGCCAGGGAGATTTTTTGGTTGGCGGGGTGTATCGTGAGGGAGCAGCGCCTTACCGTATCCGGGTTTATGAAGCTTTCGGTGCTCCCGGAGTCCAGCAGGCAGGGGCTTACATGTCCGGCGACATTCATGCTGGTGAATGCGTTGGTCAGGTTGTGCGGACGAGACTGGTCAATTGACATGGAGGCGAGTCTTGGTCGGTCGTCGGGTAATGGGACGGCTGGTGAGCCCGCGTCCCGGAATGCTGGTGGTGCCCATGTGCTGAGGGGTGGACAAGATGGCGGCGCCCGAAGATCTTGAGGGTTACAAAATGGCGGCGGCCATGGAATGCACATTGCGGGGGTGGAACAAGATGGCGGCGCCCATGAAATGCACGTGTTGCGCGGAGGGGAAGATGGCAGCGCCCACTGGCCGCACGTGGTCTGAGTGGGGGGGGGGTGGCGGCGTCCATTGTCCGTGACCGAGGGGGGTGGGGGCGATAGCGACTACTGAGCGGGCCTGACACACTGCGGCGAAGTGGCCCTTCATCCCGCAGGCTTTACAAAGGGCAGCGCGGGCCGGGCAGCGTTGGCAGGGGTGCTTCTGTTGGCCGCAAAAATAGCATCGGGTGCCCCCGGGGTTCGCTGGCTGGTGTGCAGCGCAGGCATATTGGGTGGGCAGCGCCCCTGCTGGGGTGGCTGTCTGTGGGGTCCACGAAGCGTAGGAGGGGTGTAGGACTGGACGTTGCGCAGGGTGACCGTCATGGTGAGCGCTAGTGTTTTAGTCTCTGCGAGGTCGCGCGTGGCCCCTTCTAGGAGCCGCTGGCATATGAGATCTGACCCAATTCCAGTCACAAAAGCATCCCCCATGAGGAGGTCTGAGTGTTCCGTAGCCGTAATGGCCTGACAGTCACAGTCCCGGACTAGTGAGATTAGGGCCTGCCAGAAGTCTTCTATGGACTCACCAGGGGGTTGAGAGCGAGTGGCGAGTGCATGCCTGGCGAAGAGCGTGTTCATTTTCTGTGCGTAGTTGTCCTTGAGTAGAGTCATGGCTTCGGCGTAATTCGGTGCGTCCTGGATTAACGCAAAGACATTGGAGCTCAACCTGGAATATAAAATCTGAATCTTCTGAGCCTCCGGAACAGGGGTTGGTGCCGCGTTGAAATACGCTTCGAAGCAAGCTAGCCAGTGCTGGAAGTCCGTTCTGGCGTCGCTTGAGTGAGGAACCAGCTGCAGGCGATCTGGTTTCATACGGAGGTCCATCCTTAGAAACTGATAGCAATAAATTGAGGCACGATCAATTGGACAAAGACGATAGTTGAATCCAACTGAGGCTTTATTGCTATCAGGTGTGTGGCCTCCAACAGCAGCTGGCAAAATGGCTGCTGGCTGGAGGACACGCATATTTATACAGGCAGGGACTACCGGCGAACCTGTGGTACAGGTCCTAGCGTACATCACCTAATACAGGTGCAACAGTGGTTTACCACACCTTCCTAACTGCCAACTGAACTTACATGTTAACCTGAAGAGAATCCTGAACCAGAACTCCCAAGTCCCTTTGTACTTCAGATTTGCAAAGCCTTTCCCCATTTAGAAAATAGTCTCTTCCTCTATTCTTCCTACTAAAGTACACAACCTCACACTTTTCCACATTGTATTCCATCTGCCACTTCTTTGCCCACTCTCCTAGCCTGTCCAAGTCCTTCTACAGCCTCCCCGCTTCCTCAACACTACCTGTCCCTCTACATATTTTTGTATCATCTGCAAACTTAGCAATAAAGCTTTCAGTTCCTTCTTCCAGATTGTTAATGTATATCTTGAATAGCTGTGGTCCCAACACTGACCCCTGCGGAACACCACTAGTCACCAGCTGCCATCCTGAAAAGACCCCTTTACCTGCCTTCTCCAGTCAGCCAATCCTCTATCCATGCCAGTACCTTGCCCCTAACACCATGATCTTATCGTATTTGCTGCCTCCTGTATGGCACCTTGTCAAAGGCCTGTTGTAAATCCAAATAGACCAGGTCCACTGGTTCTCCTTTGTCTAACTTCCTCGTTAACTCCTCAAAGAAATCTAACAGATTTGTCAGACCTGGCCTCCCTTGACAAAGCCGTGCTGACTCAACCCTATTTTACCATGCACTTCCAAGTACTCTGCAATCTCATCCTTAATAATAGGCTCTAAATTCTTACCAACAACCAAAGTCAGGCTATCCAGCCTATAATTTCTTGTCTTCTGCCTCCCTCCCTTTTTAAACAGGGGTGTTTAATTAGCCACTCTCCAGTTCTCTGGGACCTTCTCTGACTCCAGTGATTCCTGAAAAATTACCACCAATGCCTCCACAATGTCCTCAGATAGCTCCTTCAGAACCGTGAGATGTAATTCATCTGGTCCGGGTGATTTATTCACCTTCAGACCTTTCAGCTTCCCTACCACCTTCTCCTTAGTGATGGCCACTATACTCACCTCTGCCCCCTGACTCTCTTGAACTTCTGGTATGTCACTGGTGCCATCCACCGTGAAGACTGGTGAAAAGTACTTATTCCGTTCCTCTGCCGTTTCTTTTTCCCCATTGCTACTTCACCATCCTCCTTTTCCAGTGGTCCAATGTCCATCCTTGCCTTTCTCTTACCTTTTAAATATCAAAAAAAACCTCTTGCAATCTTTTTTTATATAACTAGCTTGTTTACACTCATATTTCATCTTCTCCCCCTTATTGTTTTTTTAGTGTTCTTTGCTTGCTTTTAAAGGCTTCCCAATCCTCTGACTTCGCATTAATCGTCGCCACATTGTATGCTTTTTTTTCTGCTGTCTCTGTCTTCCCGTGTCAGCCGTGGCTGCCTCGTCCTCCCCTTAGCATTTTTCTTCCACATTGGGATGAATTTCAGTTGTGCCTCCCGAATAACCCTCAAAAACTCCTTCCAATGCTGTGCCACCGTCTTTCCTGCTAGGCTTCTTTTCCAATCAACTCTGGCCAGCTCCTCCCTCATGTCTTTGCAGTTACCCTTATTTAATTGTAATACCATTACATCCAATTCCTGCTTCTCCCTCTCAAACTGCAGGGTAAATTCTATCATATTGTAGTCACTGCTCCCTAAGGGTTCCTTCACCTTAAGTTCCCTAATCAAGTCTGCGTCATTATGCATCACCAAATCATAAATTGCCTGTTTCCCAGTAGACTCTGTCACAAGCTGCTCCAGAAAACCATCTCTTAGATATTCCACAAATTCCTCATCTTGAATCCGCTACCAACCTGATTTTCCCAGTCCCCCTGCATATTGAAGTCCCCCATGATTATTATAATATTGCTTTTTATATCTCCTGATTTATTTTCTGCCCCACATCCTGACTACTGCTAGGGGGCTTGTACATAACTCCAATCAGGATCATTTTGCCTTTGCGATTCCTCAACTCTACCCACACAAATTCTACACCTTCCAACCCTATATCACTTCTTGCTATCAGTTTAATTTCATATCTTACTAACAAGGTAACCCCACCCCCTCTGCCATTTGCCTGTCCTTTCAATAGGACACATATCCTCGGATATTTAAATCCTAGCCCTGATCCCCTTGCAGCCATGTCTCTGTGATGCCCACAAAATCGTACCCGTCAATTTCAATGTGCGCCACAAGTTCTTTTATCTTGTTTCAGAAACTGCGTGCA
Organism: Scyliorhinus torazame; assembly: GCF_047496885.1. Lineage (NCBI taxonomy): Eukaryota > Metazoa > Chordata > Chondrichthyes > Carcharhiniformes > Scyliorhinidae > Scyliorhinus > Scyliorhinus torazame. The sequence continues at coordinate 198,068,880 of NC_092715.1, forward strand.
TTTAGGTACAACACCTTCAGTCCAGCATTGTTGTCCTCTTATTTGTGTGCGTGGAGTTAGATTCCTGACGCTTTCTGTACTCACTGTTCTATTAGTTGTTATCATAGAATTTACAGTGCAGAAGGAGGCCATTCGGCCCAACAAGTCTGCACCGGCCTTTACAAAGAGCACCCTACTCAAGCCCATGTATCTACCCTATCCCCGTAACCCAGTAATCCCTACTTAACATTTTTGGACACTAAGGGCAATTTACCATGGCCAATCCACCTAACCCGCACATCTTTGGACTGTGGGAGAAAACCGGAGCACCCGGAGGAAACCCACGCAAACATGGGGAGAACGTGCAGACTCCGCACAGACAGTGACCCAGCCGGGAATCGAACCTGGGACCCTGGAGCTGTGAAGCAAATGTGCTAACCACTATGCTACTGTGCTGCCCATTGTTCTGGAAACATTACTAACTTCTCCTGAGCCTTCGGCTCCTTTAACTAGTTTAAAGTCCTCATCAATAATCTGCACTCCTAACTTCTCCTTTAACTTTGATTTTCTAATTTTCCATACAACTCAAACCGCCCCCCCCCCCCGCCCGCATACACACACACTGTTGTGTTATGTACTCTACTCTGGGATAACACAGGCTGCAACTTTAACCAAAAGATACTCCAGACCATGAAGTTAGTTCAATCAGGTTTATTGAACCAGTAGCACAGTTAGCACAGTTCTCTGAGTTCGACTCTCTGCTAACCTAAGTGTGGTTACTCTGTCTGACTGAACCAGACTAGCTCTTAGCGACGTGCTGGAGGTGTGATACTGTACACTCTGAACGCGCCATCGTCGGAATTGGGAGCGCTGGCCCCTGACTGGTGGTGCAGTTTAAACATGGCCTTCCTCTTGCAGGGCAGTGTTTCTTTAAGTGGGCGTTGCCGCAGTTCGAGCACGTCATGACGTCGGCGTCCTGACGCTCCTGACGGTGGTCGCACATGAGCAGTACGGGTGTCAGCCGCTTCGTTATCCCATTCGCATCGCGCCTGCGTGGGGCCCCGGAAAAAGCATGCAAAATGGCCACTTTCATCAATGCTGAGGCGCTGCATCCGGGAGATGGCCTGCTCTGCCTTGTGGGAGGCAAGTTTCTCATTTTCAGCCGATTTGTACTGGGCATGGTGATTTTTGGCGTGCTCATGCACTGTGCATGTTTCAATCGTGACTGGCAGGGTCATATGCTTGATTTTCAGTAGCTGCTCTCTCAGAGGATCAGAGTGAACTCCAAAAATGATTTGGTCTCTGATCATGGAGTCAGCAATATCACCAAAGTTGCAGGACAGCGCTAGCAGGCGGAGGTTAGTTAAGAAGGAGTTGAAAGATTCATCTTTACCTTGTAGACGCTGTTTGAATATGTAGCGCTCGAAGATTTCATTGGTGTCCACTTCACAGTGACTGGCAAACTTGTCCAGGATGGTCTGAAACTTTGTCTTGTCGTGGCCTTCGGTGAAGTGAAAAGAGTTGAAGAGTTTGATGGCTTGATCACCCGCTGTTGAGAGGAGAAGCGCAATCTTCCTTGCATCAGACGCACCCACGAGGTCTGAATCTTCGATGTACAGCAGAAACCTTGCTTGAATGTCCGCCAGTTGGCACTGAGATTGCCGGAGGTCCTGAGCTGGTGAGGAGCCTGAATCTTCTCCATGGTGCCGGGATACAGTCGCTGGTCGTCACAGAACGGACTGAGATAAACCACCTAGATTAAGCAGTCTCCTGGTAGCATGTTGTATTATGTACTCTGGGAAAACACAGGCTGCAACTGGATGCAGCTTTAACCAAAAGATACTCCAGACCTTGAAGTTAGTTCAATCTGATTTATTGAACCAGTAGCACAGTGTAGCGCACAATGACTTACGAGTGAGACGAGTAGAGATGAAGTCGATGAGGCTTTATTAAGCGTGACTTGTTCCCAGCAGTTCAGCAACAGAATGGAGCGGCGGGGAGAAGCACGGGTTCTTATACTCCGCCTCCAGGGCGGAGCCAGGGGTCAACAGCCAACCAGGACCCGGGATCTGTCAGCCAATAGCATCACGGCTTCACAGTCCCACATGACCCCTAATACATACCACCACACACAGTTAGCACAGTTCTCTATGAGTTTGACTCTCTGCTAACCTAAGTGTGGTTACTCTGTCTGACTGAACCAGACTAGCTCTTAGCCACGTGCTGGAGGTGTGATACTGTACATACACCCTGACTCACTCTGTAGATGTTCCTCAGTGGAAAGAGGCGGAGTGAGAGTGCCTTGTGTCTTTTATCGTGGGATACCACCCCTGAGTGTCCTGCCTGCTCATTGGTCATGTCCTGTTCTCTGTGTTCATTAGCTGCCTGTCTGTACACCATTATCTGCATGTCAGCTTATCATGACACACATTATTTAGTTTAAAGCCCTATCTACAGCCCCAGTTATACTGTAAATGCTGGCATAGGCAGCGATGACCACATCCTGTAAACAAATAAATAAAGGCAGCCAAAAGTTTATTATTCTGCACAGACATGTGGTGTTCAACAACTGTTTGTGGGGGTTTGCTCCGCGCAAATTGGCTGTTGTATTTGGCACATTACAACAGTGACTACGGGCATATATTACGGCCACGCTGCGCCTGAAAAGCAGCTCGTCGCGGTGAAGCATGGCCGATAGAAACCAGGAGACTCTGCTCCCGGGGTCTACACGGCTCGCAACACTCACGAGATCCAACGCGATGCTGCAATGTCAATCCCACCCATTGTGGGCGGGTTCACCTTTTAGCAAATCTGCATATTGAAGCGAGACAGCTTAGTCCTACTTTAATGTGCAGATTCCCGGAGGCGTTGGGAGACCTTGGGTGTGCGCCATTCAGTGCTGGTCTCCAAATGGGGACCAGATCGAACGGCACTCATAGGGGACTCCCAGGGGATCGGAGGCCCTCAGCTGCACGCCCTAGGGCAGTGTGGTACCCTGGCACTGCTGGTGCCACCTGGGCACCCTGAAAGTGCCACGTGGATGTCAGCCTGGCACTGCCAAAGTGCCCAGGTGGTGGTGCCAAGCTGGCATTTTCTGTACGGTGGTGATTGGGCTGGCGGTGTCCTGTGTGAGGAGGGGGGGGGGGTGATTTGGGGCTTGGAAGGGGTCGGGGATCGCTTTGGGGACTCCAGAGATCGAGATTTAAGAGTTCCGACGAGCGGAGCTCCTCAGTGCACAATGTGCGGTTATGTGCGGTCTCGGCTGCGCGTTCCCCGCTGAGGCCCCGTATGTAACTCGAGTGCCGTTTTATAGCATTCTGTTTCTCGCCATGGGACTTTGTTCCCATTTAGTTAAATCGTGCCCTACACTTCACAAAGTACTTTGTTGGCTGCAAAGATGTCCAGTGGTGGTGGTCATGAACTCATCATATGAAAGCAAGTCTATCTCAATTCCTTTTTCTATTGTGGCAAGCAATTGTATTCTGCCTAACCCCAATCCCTTGATAGATGATTCAAAATGTTAATCTCTTGTGGGCTCTACAGACTGGTTTTCATTTATATTCTCAGGTCCTACTTTATAATTGATATTTTAATACAGCAATACTTTCAACTATGAGATTAGGAATAAAGAACATAAATGGCCATATTTTAGGCAACTACTCTGCGCTGATCACAGGCAGCAAAACTCAATTTTACATCAATCATGGGACATGAGTTGAACATGGGATGATGACTTTTCGGAACATAAACGTAGCCACTGGAATTTTCTTTAAATGTTTTCAGAACCACCATAACTTCAGTGGAAAAAGACACATATAAACGGACGATTTTGTGCCCCACAAAGAGTCGATGTTCTCCTGCACTCATTTGCCATTCGGTGGGGCATTAATTGGCTCAGGGCAGGACTTCTGCCCCTGTCAGGGAAGGAAGTCTTGCCTTAGATGTGTGGCTGGCAGCTCTGTGGTCCTTGCAGCACCAGGTTGGGAGGGGGGGCTGTTAACTGCTGAGATGCAGGCACCTTGTGGCTGGCTAGGATGGGGGTAAAAGGGCAGCACTCCAAGCAGGCTGACAAATCGCCAAGCCTGTCTGAGTGCTGGTGCAGCCAAAGAGCCCTGGAGAGGGTGCCTCCTTCCCAGCCCTTCCACAGTGGTGCCCTGGATGCTGATTATACTTTTTATTTAAAACTTTTTTTCAATGTTGGTAAGAGGATATCTTCATCTTGAGGCACCCTCTCAGTTACTTACCCTTTACTGCAGCCTGCTGTTCCTTGCAGTTTGGAAGACCCTCCACTTGCCTCCATGCCAATTAAGGGTGTTCCTCCATGGAAATTCCAAGGCAGTGGCTGTTTCACCTCAGAGCAGCAGATTCAAGTCCTGGCAAGAGTTTGCTGCCCACAAGGCAAAAGTTCAACCCTGGGCTTCCGGTTGCGGCTAATGCTAGGTAGGTCGCACGTTCGGCAGCTCCCGCCAGGAACGGACTTTTGGGCTCTCTAGAGGGGCCCCAACGGCAATTGTTCGACGGTTTCCAGTTTGGGAAGGTGACAGCAAGGTCCCCCCGACATTATATGGATTCGACCAGGAGTGGAGCAGTGCAAAAAGTGATCTTGGAGCAGTGAAAAGTGAGAGGGAGAAAAAACAAGATGGCAGCGGGTGGAGACCAAGCAGCATGGGCGCAGTGGTCGCAGGAGCAGCAGGGGTTTCTTAAACGCTGCTTTGAGGAGCTGAAAACCGAAATGCTGGCGCCAATGAAGGCGGCGATTGAGAAGCTAGTGGAGACCCAGAAGGCCCAAGGGGCGGCGATCCGGGAGATGCGACAAAAAGCCTTGGAGAACGAGGACGAGATCTTGGGCCTGGCGGTGAAGGTGGAGGCGCACGAGGCGCTGCACAAGAGGTGGGCGGAAAGATTTGAGGACCTGGAGAATAGGTTGAGGAGGAAGAATCTTCGGATTCTGGGTCTCCCCGAAGGAGTGGAGGGGCCCGATGCTGGGGCATATGTGAGCACGGTGCTCAATTTGCTGATGGGCGTGGGAGCCTTCCCGAGGCCTCTGGAGCTAGGTGGGGCTCACTGGGTCCTAGCATGGAGACCCAAGGCCAACGAGCCGCCAAGGGCTGTAGTGGTGAGGTTTCACCGCTTTATGGACAGAGAGTGTGTCCTGAGATGGGCCAAGAAAGAGCGGAGCAGCAGGTGGGAGAACACGGAGATCCGAATCTACCAGGACTGGAGTGCAGAGGTGGCTAAGAAGAGAGCTGGTTTTAATCGGGCTAAGGCAGTGCTCCATCGAAAGGGGGTGAAGTTCGGTATGCTGTAGCCAGCGCGATTGTGGGTCACTTTCCAGAATCGGCACCACTATTTCAAAACGCCTGATGAGGCATGGAACTTTATACGGACTGAAAAGTTGGACTCAAATTGAGGGTTTGTTGTGGGGGGATGTTTACTGTGTAGATGGTGTTTATTACGTTTAGGGAATGTTCCTCTGGTTTGGGTGCTGCATGGGGATGGGTGAAGGGATTCGATGGGAGACTGTGGGAGAGCGTGGGCTTCGGTGTTGGAGGGGCAGACCCCCACGAAGGAAGAGGGGGAGTGGTGGCCCGGGGATGGGGAATTGGGGCAAGGCCGCAAAAGGAGCTGCGCCAGAGTGGGCGGGGCCGGCTCAGGAAAGCGCGGGCTTTTTCCCGCGCAAGGGAAGGACGGGGGTGGGGGCCTGGGGGGGATGGGCGGGGCTGGAGAGGAGCGTACACTGACTGCCAGGGAGGGGGAGGGGGGATTCTCACACTGGAGGGGGTCGATGGAATGGCGGGAGAGGCCGGGGTCAGCAGGAGTCTGCTGACTTACAGGAGTGTTATGGGGGGAGCAAAAGGGCTAGATGTGGATCGTCTGTAAAACAAGGCTTGTTACCTATTATGCTTAGAAATAGTGGCTGTCCTGAGCAACTTGAAATGTTTTGTAAAGAGCAAGATTTCTGTCCTCATTTCTTTGCCACGTTATTTTTCAATGTTCTGATTAAAAATCATGGTAAAAGAAATTGGATTGCTTTATTTGGATCTAGCGGGGGAGGGAAAGGGGGGGTATAGGTTTGCTGCTGCATTGGCGAAAGGGGAGCTTGAAGTAGGAGAGGTGGTCGGGGCGGGAGTCCACCATCTGGGGGACTGGATGGTGCGGGAGGCATGGGCGCGTGGCTGGCCTAGAAAAGGTGATGGCTAGTCGGGGGGGGGGGGTGAGCAGCCCCCCACTCCGGCTGATAACTTGGAATGTGAGGGGCCTGAACGGGCCGGTCAAGAGGGCCCGGGTGTTCGCGCACTTAAAGGGACTGAAGGCAGATGTGGTTATGCTCCAGGAGACACATTTGAAGGTGGCAGATCAGGTTAGGCTGAGAATGGATGGGTAGGACAGGTATTCCATTCAGGGCTGGATACGAAGAACAGAGGGGCTGCAATACTGGTGGGGAAGCGGGTGTCGTTTGAAGCAATGAATATTGTAGTGGATAATGGAGGACGATATGTGATGCTGAGCGGTAGGTTGCAGGGGGTGCAGGTGGTACTGGTAAAGGCATATGCCCCGAACTGGGATGATGCCGGATTTATGAAACGCATGCTGGGTCGGATTCCGGAACTGGAGGTAGGAAGCTTGATAATGGGGGGGGGGATTTCAACACGGTGCTGGACCCAGCACTGGATCACTCTAGGTCCAGGACGGGTAAGAGGCCGGCTGCGGCCAAGGTGCTTAGGGGGTTTATGGACCAGATGGGGGGAGTGGATCCATGGAGGTTTGTCAGGCCCCAGGCCAGGGAATTCTCATTCTTTTCCCACGTCCATAGAGCCGACTCCCGGATAGATTTTTTTATTTTGAGTAGGGCGCAGATCCCAAAAGTGGAGGGAACGGAGTATTCAGCCATAGCCATCTCAGACCACGCCCCGCACTGGGTGGAGCTGGAGTTAGGAGAGGAGAGGGACCAGCGCCCGCTGTGGCGTCTAGATGTGGGATTATTGGCGGATGGGGAGGTGTGCGGGCGGGTGCAGAGGTGCATTGAAAGATATTTGGAGGCCAATGACAACGGGGAGATGCAGGTGGGGGTAGTCTGGGAGGCGTTGAAGGCGGTGGTCAGGGGAGAGTTAATCGCCATCAGGGCCCACAGGGAGAAGAGAGAGAGCAGGGAGAGGTTAGTGGGGGAGATCTTAAGGGTGGACAGGAGCTATGTAGAGGCCCCCGAGGAGGGACTACTCAGGGAGCGGCGGACCCTCCAGACGGAGTTCGACCTGTTGACCACAGGGAAAGCAGAGGCACAGTGGAGGAAAGAGCAGGGGGCGACGTATGAGTATGGGGAGAAGGCAAGTCGGATGTTGGCACACCAGCTTCATAAGAGGTGGAGTTAAGGATAGCGGGGGGAATACGGTGCGGAGTGTGGTGAGAATAAATGAGGTATTTAGGGACTTCTATGGGGATCTGTACAGATCTGAACCCCCAGCGGGGGAAGAGGGGATGCGACGATTTTTGGATCAGCTGAGGTTCCCAAGGGTGGAGGAGCAGGAGGTAGCTGGTTTACGGGCGCCAATTGGGCTGGAGGAGCTGGTTAAAGGATTGGGGAGCATGCAGGCGGGGAAGTCCCCGGAGCCAGATGGGTTCCCGGTCGAGTTTTACAGGAAATATGAGGACCTGCTAGGCCCGTTACTAGTGAGGGCTTTCAATAAGGCAAGGGAGGAGGGGGACCTTGCCCCCGACAATGTCCGGGGCGCTGATCTCTCTGATCCTGAAGCGGGACAAGGACCCACTGCAGTGTGGGTTGTATAGACCGATCTCGCTCCTCAATGTGGATGCTAAGTTGCTGGCAAAAGTGCTGGCTATGAGAATTGAGGACTCTGTCCCGGGGGTGATTCATGAGGATCAGACGGGATTTGTAAAGGGCAGGCAGCTAAACACTAATGTGCGGAGGCTCCTCAATGTGACTATCTTGCCCTCGGTGGAGGGAGAAGCGGAGGTAGTGGCGGCTACGGACGCAGAGAAGGCCTTCGAACGGGTGGAGTGGGAGTATCTTTGGGAAGTGTTGCGGAGGTTTGGGTTTGGGGAGGGGTTCATCAGCTGGGTCCGATTGCTAAATAGAGTCCCGGTGGCGGGTGTGGCTACGAATTGGCGGAGGTCGGAGTACTTTCGGCTGTACCGAGGGACGTGGCAGGGGTGCCCCCTGTCCCCCTTGCTGTTTGAATTGGCAATTGAGCCTCTGGCCATGGCACTAAGGGAGTCCAGGAAATGGAGGGGACTGGTCCGAGGGGGAGAGGAACATCAGGTGTCGCTGTATGCGGACAACCTGTTGCTGTATGTGGCAGATCCAGTGGAGGGGATGGCGGAGGTCATGCGGATCCTAAGGGAGTTTGGGGACTTCTCGGGGTATAAGCTTAATGAAGGAAAAAGTGAGCTCTTTGTGGTGCATCCAGGGGACCAGGGAAGGGGATAGACGACCTGCCGTTGAAGAGGGCGGAAAGCGGCTTTCGGTACTTAGGGATCCAGGTGGCTGGGAGTTGGGGGACCCTGCACAAGCTCAATTTGACGCGGTTGGTGGAGCAGATGGGGGAGGATTTCAAAAGATGGGATGTGCTGCCCCTCTCGCTAGCGGGCAGGGTGCAGTCGGTTAAAATGATGGTCCTCCCGAGGTTTCTCTTTGTGTTCCAGTGCCTTCCCATTATGATTCCCAAGGCATTTTTCAAATGGGTAGGTAGGAGTATCATGGGTTTCGTGTGGGCAAATGGGACCCCGAGGGTGAGGAGGGTGTTTCTGGAGCGTAGTAGGGACAGGGAGGGCTGGCTCTGCCGAATTTGTGCGACTATTATTGGGCTGCCAATGTGGCGATGATTCGTAAGTGGGTAATGGAGGGAGAGGGGGCGGCGTGGAAGAGGTTGGAGATGGCGTCCTGTGTGGGCACGAGCCTGAGGGCACTGGCAACGGCAACGCTGCCATTCTCGCCGACAAGGTACACCACGAGTCCGGTGGTGGCGGCGACATTGAAGATCTGGGGGCAGTGGAGACGACACAGGGGCGAGGTGGGAGCCTCGGTTTGGTCCCCGACTCGGGAGAACCATCGGTTCGTCCCGGGAAGGATGGATGGGGGATTTTGGAGCTGGCATCGGGCAGGGATTAGAAGAATGGGGGACCTGTTTATAGATGGGACGTTTGCGAGCCTGGGGGCGCTGGAGGAGAAGTTTGGGTTACCCCCGGGAAATGCTTTCAGGTATATGCAAGTGAGGGCGTTTGTGAGGCGGCAGGTGAGGGAATTCCTGCTGCTCCCCGACTCAGGACAGGGTGATTTCGGGTGTATGGGTTGAAGAAGGCGGGGTTTCGGCGATTTACCAGGAGCTGAAAGAAGAGGAGGAGGCCTCGGTAGAGGAATTAAAGGGCAAGTGGGAGGAGGAGCTTGAGGAGGAGATAGATGAGGGTCTGTGGGCTGATGCCCTGAGTAGGGTTAATTCTTCCTCCTCTTGCGCCAGGCTCAGCCTAATACAATTCAAGGTTATTCACAGAGCGCATATGACAGGGGCGAGGTTGAGTAGGTTCTTTGGGGTGGAGGATAGATGTGGGAGGTGCTCGGGAAGCCCGGCGAATCACGTCCACATGTTCTGGTCGTGCCCGGCATTGGATGGGTTTTGGAGGGGTTTCGCGAGAACCATGTCCAAGGTGGTGAAAGTCCAGGTCAATCCGAGTTGGGGGTTGGCAAAATTTGGGGTAACGGACGAGCCGGGAGTGCAGGAGGTGAAAGAGGCCGGTATCCTGGCCTTTGCGTCCCTGGTAGCCCGGCGGAGGATCTTGCTATTATGGAAGGATGTGAAGCCCCCCCTGTGTGGAAGCCTGGATAAATGACATGCAGTGTTCATTAAGATGGGGAGGATAAAGTTTGCCTTATGAGGGTCTGTGCAGGGGTTCTTCAGGCGGTGGCAACCGTTCCTAGACTATCTCATGGAGCGTTAGGAGGAGGTCAGCAGCAGCAGCAACCCAAGGGTGGGGGGGAGGGGGTCTCTTTCGGGGGAGGAATTAGGGTGGGTGGGGGGGGGGGGTTCCCTACGGGTACCTTTGAATGTCATATGGGTGGGTTACTGTATATGGGGAAACCCAATGTAAAAGTTTTGTAGCATTTTTTACTGTTGTGTTTGCGTTTCTTTCTTTTTGTTATTGGGGGGGGGTTGTTAAAAATCTTGTTGGAAAATTCAACCCTCCAGATATAATTATGGGGTTGATGTTGTAGTGGATGTAATGACTGTGGTGTCTGCCTCTTTAAGACAGCACAACAGAACAGGGTCACCTTGCTTGAGGGATCAAAGGGGAACGAGAATGGGTGATCACCCCAGAAGGTGGATTCCTCTCTTTTGTAGAATACATCTGGTAGTAAGCATGTAAAGTCTGGAGCAGCTTGGGGGCAGCTGCTCCAAGCCAGCCTATGGCTGCAAATACCTGTACTGAATTTCTCTTTATCGATAAATACACGATGTTCCTAACGAGTTCTGAGATGTCTTGACAACACTGAAGTGCCACCACATAATAGATGTTACCAGTGAAAAGGAATAAACCTGCACATAAGAACCGATGAGTGTATAATTACAGATCAACCATTTCAACAAATTTAAGTAAAAGGTATCGCTTACTGTTTAGAGGACAGTTATATTTGTTTGCAAACGGCTTACCTTTTTAATTCAGCAATAAGCAGAGCGGTACAGGGGACACCCAACGTCATCAATGAGATGTTATTGATTGCAGGTTTCACAAATGCAAGACATGTGGCAACACCTGATAGAATGCCAACAGCAGCCTTAAATCGGCTCCTAGGACAAGAATCAGATATTATAGCTGGGCTCTTCTCCACTGAGATCAAATCAGTTGATGCACAGAGTTTCCCTATAACCCAATACCATGTTGAGGGTGGCACAGTGGTTAGCACTGCTGCCTCACAGCTCTAGGGTCCCGGGTTCAATTCACAGCTTGAGTCACTGTCTGTGCGGAGTCTGCACGTTCTCCCCGTGTCTGCGTGGGTTTCCTCCGGGTGCTCTGGTTTCCTCCCACAGATCAAACATGTGCAGGTTAGGTGGATTGGTCATGCTAAATTGCTCCTTCGTGTCCAAAATGTTAGGTTGGGTTACGGGGATAGGGTGGAGGCATGGGCTTAAGTAGGGTGCTCTTTCCAAGGGCCGGTGCAGACTCAATGGGCCGAATAGCCTCCTTCTGCACTGTAAATTCTATGATTCTAAAATTTTTATCATTAGATTCTTGATGAATTACCAGTTTTATTGTTAGGTTTCCACTGTCTGACCACAAATATTTGCCAGTCACATAAGGCTGCCTTTTTTATATTTATTGCCCTGCAGCTCTCACCATTATTCAGGTGTTATTGGCCCCAAAAATAAAAGAGAGGCCTCAGATGTAGTTGTGAAAACAGCTTATTATGAGTTAACCAAATATTATACACACATATATGTGTATTTGTATACATATAATAAAATACAGTCAAATATAAGTGCTTATGTAAAGTTAAAGAATCCCATTCCCAAACATATGGGGCGAAATTCTCCCCCAACGGCGCGATGTCCGCCGACTGGCGCCAAAAACGGCGCCAATCAGACGGGCATCGCGCCGTCCCAAAGGTGCGGAATACTCCGCATCTTTGGGGGCCGAGCCCCAACATTGAGGGGCTAGGCCGGCGCCGGAGGGATTTCCGCCCCGCCAGCTGGCGGAAATGGCGTTTGGTGCCCCGCCAGCTGGCGCGGAAATGCGGCGCATGCGCGGGAGCGTCAGCGGCCGTCGACAGTTTCCCGCGCATGCGCAGTGGGGAGAGTCTCTTCCGCCTCCACCATGGTAGAGGCCGTGGCGGAGGCGGAAGGGAAAGAGTGCCCCCACGGCACAGGCCCGCCCGCGGATCGGTGGGCCCTGATCGCGGGCCAGGCCACCGTGGGGGCACGCCCCGGGGTCAGATCGCCCCGCGCCCCCCCCAGGACCCCGGAGCCCGCCCACGCCGCCTGGTCCCGCTGGTAAATACTAGCTTTGATTTACGCCGGCGGAACAGGCAATTTCTGGGCGGGACTTCGGCCCATCCTGGCCGGAGAATTGAGCGGGGGGGTCCCGCCAACCGGCGCGGCCCGATTCCCGCCCCCGCCCAATCTCCCGTACCGGAGACTTCGGCAGGGGCGGGATTCACGGCGGCCAACGGCCATTCTCCGACCCGGCAGGGGGTCGGAGAATGACGCCCATGTAATGTGTTTCGGTGAAAACGGAAAGCAAACATAGCTCTGGAAACATCAAAACTAAATCAGATGTTCAGAGACTTTTCTATATGCCATTTGTTCTGTTTCTGGAATGGGAAAATAAAGTATACATTCCTTTAGGCGCTGAATTTAGATTTGTCCTAATTCAATTCCCACAGGCCTTCTTGAAATGACAAACTTGACCAGATATTACTGCAATTCAAGTTATCTTTAAAATTATATTCAGAATTTCTGCCTGTGAAATCATTTGTGAAAATAAATCTGGACTCCCCCATGTCCTCAGTGACTTTATCTAATGAACAAATAACCCGTACAAATTGGGAAGCCAATTCCAAGCAGTCTAGTATTCAACAACTGACCTCTGGGTTGCTGGATTGGAGAGATAATTGGCCAATGTACCTACCCAGCAAACTCTGCTTGTTTAATTGAGATGCCAGAGGATAATCAGTGTCTATGGAACCCTACCAAGCTAGTGTCGTCAGAGGGGTAGGAAAATTGGCAGGATAAAATGGAAATTTCGAAGAAAGTTTTCACCCAAACTAAAATGATAAAACAAAAAACATCAGAACGATTCATACCAGATACAATAATCTATAAAATGCCATTATCCCATAGTTATTGATTGTGAGCCAATTTTATAACAATTGCAAGTTTAATTGTAAATGAAAACAATTAGGGCGCGATCCTCCAGCCACGCTGCACCAGAAAATCATGCGGTGCAGCATGGTCGGTGAAAGCCGGGAGATCCCGCTCCTGGGATCTACCCGGCTCTCAACGCCTCGCGAGATTCAACGCAATCCCGCGAGACGTTGCAAAGTGAATCCTGCCCACAATGGGCATGATCACTTTTTTGCAAATCTGCATATTAGAGCGAGGCAGTAAGCCTCACTTGAATGTGCAGATTCCCCAGGGACCTGATGCCTTAGGATTCAATCCCTTCATCTCAAGAGACCTTGGGCGAGCGCCATTTGGTGCTGGTCTCCACAAATGGGGACCAGATGGAACGGCACTCTTGGGGGTCTCCCAAGGGGATCGGAGGCCCCCTGCTGCAAGCCCTTTGGGAAGAGTGGTGCCCTGGCACTACTGGTGCCATCTGGGTACCCTGGCAGTCCAACCTGGGTGTCAGCCTGACATTGCCCTGGATGGGGTCAGTATCACATTCAGCAGGCATCTGATGTTCGCAGTTAGCTGTCTACCCTTAACAAAGCCTGTCTGGCCCTCTGCGACCACCTCTGGTATGCAGTTCTCCAGTCTCTTGGCCAGGACTTTTGCGAGTATTTTCACATCTACATTGGGCAGCGAAATGGGTCTGGTCTGCATGAAATGCAATCCGTTGGATCTTTGTCTTTTTTGGGTATCAGCAATATCGTTAACTGTTGTAGCATTGGAGGCTGGGTGCCCCTTGCTAGCGAGTCTGTGAACATCTCCCGCAGGTGCGGGCTAGAGCTGGTGCAAATTCTTTGTAGAACTTTGCCAGGAACCTGCCAGGTCCCACCGCCTTCCCCGCCTGCACGGAATTGATGCTCTCTATGACCTCTCCCAGTTCTATTGGTGCTTCCAGCTCCCCCATCTGTCATCCTCCACGACTGGCATGTCCAGTCCATTGAGGAGCTGTTTCATCCCCGTGTCCGCGTCAGGGGGCTCGGAGGTGTACAGTCCCCAGTAGAAGGCCTTGAATGCATTGTTGACATTTTTGGTTCGGCTACCAGTTCACCTCTACTGTCCTTTACCTGGGATATCTCTCTCGTGACTACCTGCTTTCTTAGCTGGTGAGCGAGCAGGCGGCTCGCCTTCTCTCCGTGTTCATAAAAGTTCCCCTGTGCCTGGGCAGCATGGTGGCACAGTGGTTAGCACTGCTGTCTCATGGCGCCGAGGTCCCAGGTTCAATCCCGGCTCTGGGTCACTGTCCGTGTGGAGTTTGCACATTCTCCCCGTGTTTGCGTGGGTTTCGCCCCCACAACCCAAAGAGATGCAGGCTAGGTGGATTGGCCACACTAAATTGTCCCTTAAAAGGAAAAAATGAATTGGCCACTCTAAATTTTTTTTAAAGTTGCCCTGTGCCTGACGGAGTTGGTGCACTGCCTTCCTGGTGGATAACAGGTTTAAGTCCATTTTCCTCTCTGCCAGAAGCTCTATGGTCGAGGCTTCAAAGTACGTCTGTCGACCTCCAGTATGGAGTCGATCAGTTGTTGCCTGGCTGCTCTCTCTCCCCTATCCCTACGTGCCTTGCAGGCTATAATCTCTCCCCTAACCACAGCCTTCAGTGCCTCTCAGAACGTGGAAGGTGAGATTTCCTCATTCCGGTTGTTCGTAAAGTTCTCGCCTATGTCCTGTGATGTTTTCTGGCAGAAGGCCTTGTCGGCCAAGAGGGTCGTGTCCAACCGCCATATGGGTGTTGGGCACGGCCCGTTTCCAACCTCACACCCATGTAACGAAGAACGTGGTCGGAGATTACGATCACGGAGTATTCCGCTCTGACTATTTCTGGAAGCACCGATTTCTTCAGTACAAAGAAGTTGAAGTGTAGACCCTGTGCACCCCCCCCCCCCCCACACACACACACAAATGATCAGTCAGTATGTATCTTTGTCAGGGATTTCCGCCATGGTCTTCATTACAAACTCCGTTTCGTCCCAGTTGGGCGCGTGCATGTTTACCAGGACTACCGGTGCATCATCTGGGACACCGCAGACCATGGCGTAATGTCTCCCTTGGTCTGTAACCTTCTTTGTCACCGTGAACACTGTCCTCTTGCTTATCAGAATAGCTACCCCCTAGCCCTCGTCCCGTAGCCGGTCTGTCCCACCCAGCCATTCCTTACCCGCAGTCGGGCCTTCTTCCTCAGGTGCATCTCTGGGTGGAAAACTATGTCGGCTTTCAAACTACTCAAATGGGTGAAGACGCTGGAACTTTTCACTGGGAATGTTAATTCCCCTTACGTTCCAGGTGATAATCCTGGTGAGGATTCCTGCGGGATCAACCATAGATACCTGGTGGATGCGCCCCTGAACTCCGGGGTTTGCCTTTGTTAGGGGCCATCCAAAATGGCTGTGGTCACCATTCTCACCATGAGGCCGGGCCCCTGTGCCCCGTGGTTTACCTTTGTCCAGGGACCACCCAGCATGGCCGCCAACTGTGTGTATGCCACGTGGGTGAATCACTGCACTCCAGAGATTCCCTTTGTTCAGGGACACTCCAAAGTGGCTGCTTAAGGTGCCATCTTGTTCCATCAACCCTAGCCTGACCTGTTGAAAGTAGTCTAGAATCCTTCCCTTCCTTATCATTATGTTCCCCCCCCCCCGTGGTCCCAATTCCCTCCTCTATCCCCCCGTATGCCGTCCTCCCCCCTGTGCCTCCCTTTCCTATTTGTCCCCCTACTTTTCCCCCCCAATTCCTGTGTTCCCCCCTCCCCGCCAGGCACTCTCTCCCCGCTGGGAAATGTGCCTGCCCCCCTCTCTCTCATACCTCCTAGTGCTAGGAGCCCAGCGCAGGATCCTCTCCCGACCCCGGTACCTGTGCAGCTTGGCGATTATCGCCCTCAGCTGCTCCCCGACCTTGGTGGGGGGAGCCGTTATCCTGGTCGTCAGTCTCTCTCTCTCTTGGGGAAGGCCGGGGACCCCTCGTCTCGTGGGTCCGCCGACTCGCTTTTGTTGCTCTTTTCCAGCCTTTCTGGCTTCCCTGCGGCCTCGCGAGCTGCTGTTTGCTGGCACACTACTCTTCTTCTTTGCTTTTTTATTTGAGGAGCTGAATGAGTCTGAGTTTTGGGGTTAAATTCGGCCCAAAGTGCCTAATTTGCTGTGTTCCGGGGAGAGCCAATTGATGTGCGACTACTCAGCACATCCCCATCACTGGAAGTCATGTGAACCCCTGAAAACCATCTCTAATGATACAGAAAATGTGCTGATAGCCACTGTGGTAATACCAGGTATTGCAGTACCTGAGAGGTGAATGACCATTGGCTAGACCGAGGGGTCTACCATTGGATAATGTACATAGCCCCGCCCTGAGAGGCAGGGTATAAGAACCGATGCCGTCCCAGCAGCCTTCACTTTCTGTATCACCGCTGCTAGGTACAGTTCTAGCTGATTAAAGCCGATTAGTTATGACTCCTTTTTGTCTCGAGAGTATTGATTGTGCATCAGCCACAGAATAAAAACAGATGTTATTGAGGTATACAGCAAATTGGTGAATGTAAAATTGGGAAAAAGGAAATAATAATAGCAAGTTTAACTTCTTGGACTTCCATTTGACTACTCAAAACTCTCGTGTTCCACTACACAAATGCTCCAAAATTGTACAATAAGCATTCAAATTCTTAAAAGCTCCAAAATACATTCGCAGAGAACCAAATCCTGTAAGCTATCTTATCACTTTAGCCAACAGGTTGTGATGAGTGCAAATGCAAAGGGAACTGATTCAGAATCCTCTTCCCCATCATAATGTGCAGTAAATGTTAAATCATGGCCATCTGTTCACTGATTGATAATATCAGCATAATGACGAACGGGCTGGGCAGATCTGATGCGGTTAAACCTTGTAGATTAGATAATAAGTTTTAAAGGGTACACACAATCTTCATCATGAATTACTGCCAGTGATGTGGCCAATCTGATAAGAGGTCTCAAACATCAAAATATTTAACTTTTTAAAAATTCTTTCATGGAATATGGACGCCACTGGCAAGGCCAGCATTTATTGTGTGATCCAAATTGTCCTTGAGAAGGTGATAGTGAGTCGCCTTTTTGAACTTCTGCCGTCCATGTGGTGTAGATATGCAAAGAGTGCTGTTAGGAAGCAGGTTTCAGGATTTTGTACTTGCAGCAAAAAGGAACAAGTCAGCATAATGTCTGACTTGGAGGAAAACATGATGGCTCTGGTCTTCCCGTGCAGTTGCGGCCTTTCTCCTCCAAGGTGGTAAATGGCACTGTCAACAAAAACATCGGCAAGTTGTCCCAGTGCATCTTGTATACAGTACACACTGCAGCAATGGTGCATCGATGGTGGAGGCAGTGAGTGCTTAAAGTGGTGGTTGTGGTGTCACTCAACGGAGCTGTTTATCCTGGACGGCGTCAGGTTTCGTGAGCGTTGTTGAAGCCGCACTCATCCAGGCATGTGTAGAGGTTTCTATTACATCCTGATTCGTGTCTTGTAGATCAATGTTTTTCAAACTTTTTGCCTGGGACCCATTTTTACCATCCGGCCATCCTTCGGCACCATTTTTACTTACCTTTAATGTGACAGGTGAGCCTGCCTAGTCCTCACGGCCTCACCTGCTTTGTTATTCAATGTTACATTTCTCATAATGACAGCAGCTGATGATTTAAGATCTCACTGCATCCGTTGAACAAAATAAAGAGGTTTGTCCTCAAACTCACCATGCTTAGTCTTCAAATGTCTTTGACGTTTTTCGGGTTTAAACTTTTGTTTGCCGGTGCTTCCCTGCATATAACACGCATGAATTTTGAATCCTGATTTGCAGTGGTACAATTAATAACTCATACCTCAAGTAATCATCTTTATGCTGCTTTGTTTCTGTTTTCAGCTTCTTCTTCATGGGTTGTTCATCTGGGGCCCAGGAGTTCACTCCAGCACTGCTGGCAGCTGCAAAATGGAGGAATCTCTCTCGCACCCAGAACACATGACGTCAGCCTGACCAGCTCTCTGTCCCCACTCCAGGCAGGAAGACTCCAGTGATTTTTTTTAAAAATCTGCTCCTGGGTCAGCGCTCTGATGTCAAGAGGAGGCGTTCTGCCCAATGGGGTCTGGGCCTCCGGACTGCTGAGGGACTACACATGCGCGGAATGACCAGCATTCTGAAAACTGGTTGCACCGTTGAGCATTTCTTTCTGCAATCGGGAATGACGTGACGCACGGTCCCGCAACCCTCCCGACACCCGCCCGCGACCCACCCGCGGGTCACGACCCTGGAAACGACTGTTGTAGATGGTGGAGAGTCAGGAGGTTAGACACGCCTCCATATTTTCCAGCCTCTGTCTTGCTCTTGTAGCCACAATGTGGATGCCAGGGAGCTGGTGGTACAGGATTCAATGACGGCAATACCGTTTAATGTTAAGGAAATTCAGAAAAACCTGGCTGATTAATTCTTTATAATTTGAAAGCGTACATAGTGGGACTCTTGCAGTATTGGCAAAGCACATTCTTGCTAAATTCACAAAACACCCTGCTATGGTCAGCTATGAGTGGTAGACAGGGGAATCATATTTACCCCTCCTCATGTGACTGTAAAATACTATACATCTATGATGTTAACATGGTAATGTACATAGTTATAAATGACTAATCTATGTATTTAGAAATCCGCCATGCTTGATTTTAAAAACTGGAATTCATTCGGTAGGTACACTTTGTTAAGTTTGCTGAGGTTTTTAAATAAGCTATCTGAAAGGAAGAACAGCGACTATCTGATATTTAGCTTATCTAAAACAGCAATAATATAATAACCTTAAATTGTTTTCCGGAGTCATTACCATTTTGGAACATTCCTTGCAGTAAAATACGTCAGCTTGACTTCCCTTCCTCAGCTGGGAGTTGTGTACTGTAGTATTTGTTGCTGATGATTTTAGTCCTGTAACTTTTCCCCTTCCCTCTTATTATTTTGTAAACAGCACTGTCTTGTACAATTGTATTTATCCTTTCTCTGCACTGCTTTAAATGAAATAAACATAATTTTGTTAGAGATTCTGACTTGAGGGCTACGGATGTTCAGCTTACATTGCATTACTTTAACTTTAGTGCATTACAAATTACTGTGGAGAAATTAGCTGTGTACATATGTTTAAATTGTGACATGTGCAGAATGGCTATTTCTTATGGTAATTCTAGTAATTGGTACCAGTTTGAAGCATTACCAAATTATTTGTGAATACTATCACATTTACCTGATATAAAACCTGATATACTGACCCAAATCTTCCGTGCTCCGGATCTTCGGAGACTGGAAGTACTCCCCAAGATGCTGGAGAAGTCCCAATGCACTGGCTCCATGGGAATTGCCTGGGGAATTTCCCTGCTCCCCCCAATACATAGAACATACAGTGCAGAAGGCAGCCATTCTGCCCATCAAGTCTGCACCGACCCACTTAAGCTCTCATTTCCACCCTATCCCCGTAACCCAATAATCCCTCCTAACCTTTTTGGTCACTAAGGGCAATTTAGAATGGCCAATCCACCTAACCTGCACATCTTTGGACTGTGGGAGGAAATCGGAGCACCCGGAGGAAACCCACGCAGACACGGGGAGAACGTGCAGACTCCGCACAGACAGTGACCCAGCGGGGAATCGAACCTGGGACCCTGGCGCTGTGAAGCCACAGTGCTAATCACTTGTGCTACCGTGCTGCCTTCCAAAAAGTCTCCAGCTCCGAGTTAGAATGAGAGACTTGGGATGATTCTGACTTCCTTACCGGAATAGTTATGGAGGGAATGTTAGACAGAAAAATCCTAGTCTAACTCCTGGGTAAATGTACAACGGACACCACAATAAGGCTAAAAACTGACAAATCTCCTGGGTTTGATGGCTTACATTCTAGGGTCTGAAAAGAAGTGGATGCAGAGATTGAATGAATTGATTGTAACCTTCCAGAATTCCCTAGATTCTGGAAAGCTCCCTGCAAATTGGAAAACCGTAAATCTAACACTTCTGTTCAGGAAAGGAGGGAGACAGAAAGCAGGAAACTGTGGGCCAGTTAGCCTAACGTCTGTCATTGAGAAAATGCTGGAAGCCACTTTTAAGGAGATAGTAGCCGGATATTTAGAAAATCAGGATAAAATCACACAGAATCAATGTAGTTTTGTGAAAGGGAAATTTTGTCCGACAAACGTACAGAGTTCTTTGAAGATGCAGCACAGTGGTTAGCACTGCTGCCTCACAGTGCCCGAGACCCGGGTTCAATTTCAACCTCGGTTGACTGTGTGGACTTTTGTACGTTCTCTCTGTGTCTGCTTGGAATTCCTCCGGGTGCTGCAGTTTCCTTCCATACTCCAGAGTTGTGCAGGTTAGGTGGATTAGTTATGCTAAATTGCCTCTTGGTGTTCAGGGATGTGCAGGTTAGGTGGGGGTACGGGGAATAGGGCTGGGGAGTAGGTCTGGGCAGGGTGCTCTTTCAGAGGGTCGGTGCAGACTTTTTAAAAAATAACTTTAGAGTACCCAATTCATTTTTTTCCAATTAAGGGGCAATTTAGCGTGGCCAATCCATCTACCCTGCATATCTTTTGGGTTGAGGGGATGAGACCCAAGCAGACACGGGGAGAATGTGCAAACTCCACACGGACAGTGACCCAGGACTGGGATCGAACCCGGGTCCTCGCGCCACCGTGCCGCCTGGGTCGGTGTAGACTTGATAGGCCTAATGGCCTCCTTCTGCACTGTAGAAATTCTATAGTTTATGAAAGAAGCAGGGTGGAGAGAGGGGTACTAATAGATATAGGATGTGATTCAGTGGACTGAAGTTAAAGTCTGCTGAACAGCATGTTTTGCAGGCTGTTTGTCTGCGGCTGTAGTGCTGAAAAACACCCCGATATCCAACTTTGGCACTTTGCCATTTTTCACTTAGAGCGGTTTCCTGCTGCCAATATCGGGCCATCATTTTGTGAAGCCCCGATCTCACCCCCACTCCCTCCGCGCCGCTTTCATGCCCCCGTGCTGTTTGTTTTACCCCTTACCCCAAACTTGGGGAGGCCCCCAGGAATCCCCACCTCTCACACCCCCTCTACTTGGCAAGGCCCACCTTGTCAGTGCTAACCTGGCACCAGGGTACCCTGGCAGTGCTGCCCAGGCTCTGCCAGGGAGCCAGGTAGCACTCCATTGGAGCCAGGTTGGCAGTGTCCAGGGTGCCAAACTGCCCTGTCGTCAACCACCCAGGGGGTCTCCAATGGCCTGAGAGACCCCCTCCCCGATGCCTTTATGCCAGTTCCAAGTTTGTGTGGACCAGTACTAAATGGGGCCCCTGTCAAGGTGTCGCAGGCATGATGGTTGAGTCCTGAGCGCCGAATGAATCCGGTTCTGGGTATTTCATTTAAATATTCAGATCTGGATCTTGCCTAGCAAGGCAGGCGCAGCGAGTCAAGTGAGTCACAATCGGCTCGGTGCCTGACGCGGGAGCCCGATTTGGGGCTTGCGCATGATTCATCCATTGTGCCCAGGTCAGGGCTGGGCACAACAGGGTCACTGAATCGTGCCCATACTGTATTGAGATTTCCAAAAAGCATTCAATAAAATGCCGAGTAACAGGTTACTGCAGAAGATAAGAGGTCATGATGTTGGGGATGATATATTAGCATGGATAGAGAATTAACTATCAACCTGGAAACAGAGAGTGAGGGTAAATGGATAATTTTCAGGTTGGCAAACTAGGGGAGTGCCACAGGGATCAGTCTAGGGCCTCAACTCTTTTTATAATTATAATAATCACAAGTAGGCTTACATTAACACTGCAATGAAGTTACTGTGAAAAGCCCCTAGTTGCCACATTCCGGCACCTGTTCGGGTACACCGAGGGAGAATTCAGAATGTCCAAATTAACTAACCACGTCTTTCAGGACTTGTGGGAGGAAACTGGAGCACCCGGAGGAAATCCACGCAGACACAAGGAGAACGTGCAGACTCCACACAGATAGTGACCCAAGCCGGGAGTTGAACCTGGGACCCTGGCACTGTGAAGCAATAGTGCTAACCACTGTGCTACCGTGCTGCAATTTATCTGAATGATTTGAATGAGGAGACCTAAAGTATCATCTGCAAATGTTACTACAATTTAAAGATAGGTAGATGAACTAGTTCTGAGGATACAATGAGCCTGCAAAGAGATATACACAGGTTAAGTGAGTGGACAAAAACTTAACATAATGTGAGAAAATATGAGATTGTCCACTTTGGCAACAAGAATAGAAAAGCACAATATTATTTAAATGGAGTAAATGTGAAGCTATATCTGGAATATTGTGTTCCATCTTGGTTTCCTTATTTGAGGAAGGATGTGGTGCATTGGAGGCAGTTCATAGAACATAGAACAGTACAGGCCCTTCAGCCCTCAATGTTGCGCTGACCTGTGAAACCAATCTAAAGCCCATCTACACTATTCCCTTATCATCCATATGTTTATCCAATGACTATTTAAATGCCCTTAATGTTGGCGAGTCCACTACTGTTGCAGGCAGGGCATTCCACGCCCTTACTACTCTCTGAGTAAAGAACCTACCTCTGACATCTGTCCTATATCTATCTCCCCTCAATTTAAAGCTATGTCCCCTCGTGCTAGACATCACCATCCGAGGAAGAAGGCTCTCACTGTCCACCCTATCCAATCCTCTGTTCATCTTGTATGCCTCAATTAAGTCACCTCTTAACCTTCTTCTCTCTAATGAAAACAGCCTCAAGTCCCTCAGCCTTTCCTCATAGGATCTTCCCTCCATACCAAGCAACATTCTGGTAAATCTCCTCTGCACCCTTTCCAATGCTTCCACATCCTTCCTATAATGCGCCGACCAGAAGAGGTTCACCAGATTGATCCAGGGATGAAGGGTTGATGTAGAAGGAGAGATTAAACAATTTCTGCTTTTATTCACTGGCATTTAGAAGCATGAGAGGGGATCTGATCGAGGTATATAAAATACTAAAAGTGGTAAAGTAAACGTAGACTAAATGTTCCCCCTTGTAGGGAAATCTAGAACGAGTGGCCACAGATATAGGTTGCGAGGTCGGAGATTTAGAACTGAGATGAGGAGGAACTACTTCTCGCAGAAGGTGGTGAATTTGTGGAATTCACTGCCCCATAGTGCAGTGGAGTCTGAATCATTAAATGGTTTCAAGAAGGAGATAGATATATTTATGATAACAAAAATGGGTTAAAGGGACTTCCGGGTGCGGCGATGACCAGCTAAGTCGCACGTTTCGGCACCTCCCGTTTTAACGGACTTTTGGGCTCTTATCGGGAGCCCCAACGGCAATTTTCGAAGGCTAAACCCACTGTGAGGCGACATAGAAGGGAGTCCCCCCGGATGTGAACGGATAGAAGAGATAATAGCGGCCAGATTGCGGAGGATCCTCTGGAGCAGCGGCAAAGAAGGGAAGTGAGAAGCAAGATGGCGGTGGAGGGAGGCCAGTTGGTATGGTGCCTGGAACAGCAGGAGTTCCTCCGGCGATGTGTGGAGGAGCTCAAGAAGGAGGTGCTGGCGCCGATGCTGCAGGCGATTGAGGGGTTGAAGGAGGCGCAGAAGACCGAAGAGATGGAGCTCCGTGGAGTGAAGGCAAAAGCTGCCGAAAATGAGGATGAGATACAGGGCTTGGTGGTGAAGACGGAGACGCACGAGGCACTGCATAAGAGGTGTATGGAGAGACTGGAAGCCCTGGAAAATAGCTCGAGGAGGAAGAACTTAAGAATCTTGGGTCTTCCCGAAGGGGCAGAGGGAGCCGACGTTGGGCGTTTGTGAGCACGATGCTTCATACCTTAATGGGAGCCGAGGCCCCGACGGGCCCCCTGGAAGTGGAGGGAGCGTATCGAGTCCTCGTGAGAAGACGAAAGGCAGGAGAAATACCTCGAGCAATAGTGGTGAGGTTCCACCGCTACAAGGACAGGGAGATGGTCCTGAGATGGGCGAAAAAGACACGGAGCAGCAGGTGGGTGAAAGCGGTGATCCGCGTGTATCAGGATTGGAGTGCGGAGGTGGCGAGAAGGAGGGCGAGTTTCAATCGGGCCAAGGCGGTGCTCCACAAGAGGAAAGTGAAGTTCGGAATGTTGCAGCCGGCAAGACTGTAGGTTACACACCAGGGTAAACACCACTACTTCGAGACGGCAGAAGAGGCGTGGACATTTATTGAAGAAGAGAAGTTGGACTAGATTGGAGAAAGAGTGTTTGAAATGAAGTAGTGAGGTGGTGGCAAGGGACTGTGAATCAGATGGGGGAAAATTTTCTTTCCCCTCGAAGGGGGGACACACAAAGAAATGTGGGCGCCGGTGGGGAAGGGGAGGGGGAAGGAGAGAGGGAGCTGTGCCATCAGGGGCGGGGCCGAGAGGGAAGCGCGGGCTTTGTTCCAGCGCTATGGAAATTATGGCGGGAAAAGGGGGCGCAGGAAGGAGGGGGCCTCACATAATGGGAGGCTAAGGATAAACGAGGAAAGCCGAGGTCAGCCAGAGTTTGCTGACTTCCGGAAGCAATATGGGGGGAGCAACTAAGCTAGGGGGGGGAGGTGGTGGGGGTTAACTGGGTTGCTGCTGCCAAGGGGAAGGGGGAGCTGTTACGGGATGGGATGGTCGGGACGAGAGGGCGCCGTCGGGGGGATAAGCGGGTGCGAGGGAACCGGGTGAGGAGCTGGTCTAAAAAAGGGGATGGCTAGTCGACGAGGGGGGGGGGGGGGGTGGTAAAGAGCCCCCCCAACCCGGTTGATCACGTGGAACGTGAGAGGGTTGAATGGGCCGATTAAGAGGGCAAGGGTACTTGCGCACCTAAAGAAGCTAAAGGCAGACGTGGTCATGCTTCAGGAGACGCACCTGAAACTGGCGGATCAGGTCAGATTAAGAAAAGGATGGGTGGGACAGGTATTCCACTCGGGCTTGGATGCGAAAAATAGAGGGGTGGCAATACTGGTGGGGAAACAGGTATTGTTTGAGGCGAAGACCATAGTGGCGGACAGTGGGGGTAGATACGTGATGGTGAGTGGCATATTGCAAGGTGAGGCGGTGGTGCTGGTGAATGTATATGCCCCGAACTGGGATGACGCAAACTTTATGAAGCGTATGTTGGGGCGCATCCCGGACCTGGAGATGGGAAAGTTGGTAATGGGGGGGGGGTCTTCAACACGGTGCTGGACCCAGGGCTGGACCGGTCCAGACCTAGGTCCGGGAGGAGGCCGGCAGCGGCCAAGGTGCTTAAGGGCTTTATGGAGCAGATGGGAGGAGTGGATCCCTGGAGATTTACTAGGCCAAAGAGTAAAGAGTTTTCCTTCTTCTCCCATGTCCACAAAGTGTACTCCCGGATAGACTTCTTTGTCCTGGGAAGGGCACTGATCCCGAAGGTGGCAGGAACGGAGTATTCGGCTATAGCCATTTCAGATCATGCTCCACATTGGGTAGATCTGGAAGTAGGAGAGGAAAAGGAACAGCGCCCACTCTGGAGATTAGATATGGGACTGTTGGCGGACGAGGGGGTATGTGTAAGGGTGAGGGGA
Organism: Scyliorhinus torazame; assembly: GCF_047496885.1. Classification (NCBI taxonomy): domain Eukaryota; kingdom Metazoa; phylum Chordata; class Chondrichthyes; order Carcharhiniformes; family Scyliorhinidae; genus Scyliorhinus; species Scyliorhinus torazame. The sequence continues at coordinate 198,094,275 of NC_092715.1, forward strand.
TGTATTGAAAGGTACCTAGAGATTAATGATGATGGAGAGGTCCAGGTGGGAGTGGTCTGGGAGGCGCTGAAGGCGGTGGTTAGAGGGGAGCTGATCTCCATAAGGGCCCATAAGGGGAAACAAGAGGGTAAAGAAAGGGAGAGATTGTTGAGGGAGATTTTGAGGGTGGATAGGCAATATGCGGAGGCTCCAGATGAAGGGCTATACAGGGAAAGACGGAGATTGCACACGGACTTTGACTTGTTGACCACGGGTAAGGCGGAGGCACAATGGAGGAAGGCACAGTGAGTGCAGTATGAATATGGAGAGAAGGCGAGCCGGCTGCTGGCCCAACAACTTAGGAAGAGGGGGGCGGCGAGGGAGATCGGAGGGGTTAGAGACGAGGAGGGAAAGATGGAACGGGGAGCGGAGAGGGTGTACGGGGTGTTTAAGGTATTTTACGAGAGGCTATATAAGGCTCAACCCCCGGAAGGGAAAGAAGGAATGATGCGTTTCCTAGACCAGCTGGAGTTCCCGAAGGTTGAGGAACAGGAGATGACAGGAATGGGAGCGCAGATTGAGGTGGAGGAGGTGGTAAAAGGAATTGGGAACATGCAGGCAGGGAAGGCCCCAGGACCAGATGGGTTCCCAGTGGAGTTCTATAGGAAATACGTGGACCTGCTGGCCCCACTTCTGACGATAACCTTTAATGAGGCTAGGGAAAGGGGGACACTACCCCCGACGATGTCGGAGGCGACGATATCGCTGATCCTGAAAAGAGACAAAGACCCGCTGCAGTGCGGGTCATACAGGCCTATTTCCCTCTTGAACGTAGATGCCAAGCTTTTGGCCAAGGTGATGGCGACGAGGATAGAGGACTGTGTCCCGGGGGTGATGCATGATGATCAAACGGGGTTTGTTAAAGGGAGGCAATTGAATGCTAATATACGGAGGCTGCTGGGGGTGATGATGATGCCCCCACTAGAGGGGGAGGCGGAGATAGTGGTGGCGATGGATGCAGAGAAAGCATTTGATAGAGTGGAGTGGGACTACCTGTGGGAAGTACTGAGGAGATTTGGATTTGGAGAGGGGTTCATTAGATGGGTTCAGCTCCTGTACAGGGCCCCGGTGGCAAGTGTGATTACAAATAGGCAACGATCTGACCACTTCCGACTATATAGGGGTACAAGACAGGGATGTCCCCTGTCCCCGTTACTGTTTGCGTTGGCAATTGAGCCACTGGCCATAGCGCTGAGGGGCTCTAGGAAGTGGAGGGGGGTACTTAGAGGAGGAGAAGAGCATCGGGTGTCATTATACGCGGATGATTTGTTGTTGTATGTCGCGGACCCAGTGGAGGGGATGCCTGAGATAATGCAGACACTCAGGGAGTTTGGAGAATTTTCAGGATATAAATTGAATATGGGGAAGAGTGAACTGTTTGTGATGCACCCCGGGGAACAGGGCAGGGGAATAGATGATTTACCGTTGAGGAGGGTAACAAGGGATTTCGGTATTTAGGGATCCAGGTGGCCAGGAACTGGGGAACCTTGCATAAGCTTAACTTGGCACGACTGGTAGAGCAGATGGAAGAGGACTTTAGGAGGTGGGACATGGTGCCCCTGTCATTGGTGGGCAGGGTGCAGGCGGTTAAAATGGTGGTCCTTCCGAGGTTTCTTTTTGTGTTCCAGTGCCTCCCTGTACTGATTACAAAGGCCTTTTTTAAGAAGGTGGACAAGAGTATTATGAGCTTTCGTGGGCTGGAAAGATCCCAAGAGTAAAGAGGGGGTTCCTGCAGCGCAGTAGGGACAGAGGGGGACTGGCACTGCCGAGTCTAAGTGATTATTATTGGGCCGCCAACGTGTCAATGATATGTAAGTGGATGAGGGAAGGGGAAGTAACGGCGTGGAAAAGACTGGAGATGGCGTCCTGTAGGGGAACTAGCCTAAAAGCACTGGCGACGGCGCAGTTACCGTTCTCCCCGAAAAAATACACCACAAACCCAGTGGTGGTGGCAACTCTGAAAATTTGGGGGCAGTGGAGACGACATAAGGGAGTGACGGGTGCCTCAGTGTGGTCCCCGATAAGGAACAACCATAGGTTCGTCCTGGGAAGGATAGATGGGGGATTTAAATCTTGGCAGCGAGCAGGAATTGCGAAATTGAAGGACTTGTTCTTCGACGGGACGTTCGCGAGTCTGGGAGCACTGACAGAAAAATATGGGTTGCTACCTGGGAATGCATTTCGCTATATGCAAGTGAGGGCATTTGTGAGGCAACAGGTGAGGGAATTTCCGCAGCTCCCGGCGCAAGAGATCCAGGACAGAGTGATTTCGGGGGCATGGGTGGGTGATGGTAGGGTGTCAGATATATATAGGGAAATGAGAGACGAGGGGGAGACGATAGTAGAGGAGCTGAAGGGAAAATGGGAGGAGGAGCTGGGGGAAGAGATTGAGGAGGGGCTGTGGGCAGATGCCCTAAGTGGGGTAAACTCTTCGTCCTCGTGTGCCAGGCTCAGCCTGATACAATTCAAGGTTCTACACAGGGCGCATATGACTGGAGCAAGGGTGAGTAGATTTTTTGGAGTGGAGGATTGGTGCGGGAGATGCGCGGGAAGCCCGGCGAACCACACCCACATGTTTTGGTCATGTCCGATATTGCATGGGTTCTGGGTGGGTGTGGCAAAAGTGATTTCAAAGGTGGTGGGGGTCCGGGTCGAACCAGGCTGGGGGTTGGCTATATTTGGGGTTGCAGATGAGCCGGGAGTGCAGGAGGCGAGAGAGGCCGATGTTTTGGCCTTTGCGTCCCTAGTAGCCCGGCGAAGGATTCTACTTATGTGGAAAGAAGCTAAACCCCCGGGTGTGGAGGCCTGGATAAACGACATGGCAGGGCTCATAAAATTGGAGCGGATAAAGTACGCACTAAGAGGTTCGGCTCAAGGGTTCACCAGGCGGTGGCAACCGTTCCTCGACTATCTCGCAGAGCGATAAGGGAAAATAGGAAAGGTAGCAGCGGCAACCCAGGGGGGAGGGGGGGGGAGAGGACTCATTTGGGTCCTCAGGGGTTTTATGTGTGTGTTTATATATTAGTTATTTATATTAGATTTTACAAAGTTACTATTTTAGTTACTATTTCTGTTGTTTCTTATTTTGTTGTTGGCAGTTGCCGTTAGTTAGCATATTATTTATTTTAAAAACGATCAATGTATATATTATTACAAAGTTGTAAAATGGGAAATTTTTGTTTTTGTTTGATCGAAAAACTTTAATAAAATATATATATATATTTTTTTAATGGGTTAAAGGGGTATGGGGAACAGGTGTGGAGGTGGTTATGAGACCAGGAAAATGAAAATCGCTTATTGTCACAAGTAGGCTTCAAAAAGTTACTGTAAAAAGCTCCTAATCGCCACATTCCGGCGCCTGTTCGGGGAGGCTGGTATGGGAATTGAACCGTGCTGCTGGCCTGCCTTGGTCTGCTTTCAAAGCCAGCGATTTAGCCCTGTGGTAAACCAGCCCCTAGATCCTCTCTCATGCTTCTAAACGCCAGTGAGTAAAAGCAAAAATTGCTTAATCTCTCCTCCTACATCAACCTCTTCATCCCTGGAATCAATCTGGCGAACCTCCTCTGAACTGCCTCCAATGCCACCACATCCTTCCTCAAATAAGGAATCCAAAACAGGACACAATACTCCAGATATAGTTTCACCTTTACTCCATTTAAATAATATTGTGCTTTTCTATTCTTGCTGCCAAAGTGGTCAATCTCATATTTTCTCATATTATCCTCCATCTGCTAAATTTTTGTCCACTCACTTAACCTGGAAGAGATCAGCCATGATCTAATTGAATGGCAACGCAGGTTCGAAGGGCTGAAATGCCTACTTCTGCTCCTAATTCCTATGTTCCTAAAGAGAGACTGCAGAATGCTGCTGCTAGGGGGATATGTCTTTGTACCTGAATCACAAAATGTTTGCATGCAAGTACACCAAGTAATTAGGAAAGCACATGTAATGTTAGCCTCTATTGCAAGGAGTGTAATTTATACTGTATAAAAGTAGGGGTCTTCCGATAACTGTACAGAGCATTGGTGACCACACCTAGAGTACTGTGTACAGATTTGACCACCTTACTTAAGCAGGGATAAACTTGCCTGGAGGCAGTTGAAGGTCAATTGGCTGATTACTGGTATGAAGAGGTTGCCTTGTGAGGAAAGGTTGAGCTGGTTGAGCCTATACTCATTGGAGTTTAGAAAAATGAGAGGTGATCTTAATGAAACATAATATTCTGAGGTAGATGGGGTAGATGCTGAGAGGGTGCCATAGTATACAAGGCTACAGAGCAGGGGCTGGAAAATGGGATTAGAATAACTAGGCGTTGTGGTCAGCATAGACACGATGGCCCGAAGGGTCTCTTTCTGTGCTGTAAACCTCTTTGACTCTGTGGGGGCGATCTTCCTAAAAGGGAACAAAGTCCCTGAGCGAACGCTTTTAGCCGCGTGTTTCACGGCACTCGCAGTGCTGAGTAACACATGGCCATTCAACGCGACTCGCTTTCAATAAGGGGCCTGAACGGGGAACACACGACCGAGGCTGCACAATATGGACTTTTTACCAAATTTGCATATTAAAGCAAGACAGGTAGTCTTGCTTTAATATGCAGATTCCTGAGTTACCCAAGGCGTGGGATCAATCTCCCTTGTCTTGGAGACCTCGGGCGAGCGCTGTTCAGTACTATTCTCTACAAACGGGGACCAGATGGAATGGCACTCATGGAGGTCTCCCAGGGGATCGGAGGCTCCCAAGAACATGCCCTTTGGGCAGGGTGGCACCCTGGCACTGCTGGTGCCATACGGCACCCTGTCAATGGGTGTGATCGGGCCGGGGGTGCTTTGGGGGGGGGTGACCTTTCCATAATGCTTTGGGACTTGGGAGGGTCAAGGGTCAATTTGGGGGCCCCTCACTAAACTGAGGAGTTCCAATGAGCGGAGCTTCTCGGTGCACAAAATGGGGTGTTCGCCATTGAGGCCCCTTATGAAACGCAACTCACATCTTATAGCCTTGTGTTTCTCGGCACTGTGAGCGCCATGAAACACGCAGCTAGACCTGCTTGCTATGGGACTTTGTTTCCAATTAGTTAAATCACACCCATTGTCTCTGAGATTCGGCCACTGCAGGAGGGGCATTCCCTTCTCCAGCTCCCCCCTGGGTCATCAACTCATTCCTCAGAACCCATAGATTCCCTCTGTTCTGACTTCACCACAAGAGCACTGGTACTGCTTGCTGGCTCCTACTGATTCCAAAATTGGGGTTGTGGTCCCCCGGTTTCCTACACGGTCAACATACTTCCACACTGTCCTGCCATTTAAATCCACCACGCACTGAGCTTGACTCTGGTACAATTCTGCCTGGTAGCCAAAATAGGCCTGAGGCAAAGTTCCTGACGAGGACCAGGACGCCCACCTGAAATGACCTGTCTCCTTTGTGTGAAATGTGTTGTTTCCTCTGGGATACCTGCCGTGCCTCCACCCCCCCCCCCCCCCCCCCCCCAAGAAAGTTTAGATCCAGGATCATTTCTTGAGGCACCGGTGTGGTGCCAGGTTCTTTGGGCATGGGAGCCGACTCAGCAGAACAGCATTTGAAATTTGTGTGCCTGGCCTATGCTGAAAGGTGTAATGGTAAGCCACCAGCAACAAGGTCCACCATTGTACCCTAGTGGAGGCAATGGGAGGTATCAGTTTGTCTTCACAGAGGAGGCCTAACAGAGGCTTCTGGTTAATTATTATTGTGAAGCGTTACTCATAGACATTCTGGAGAAATTTCTTGACAGAATCACAGAATAATACAGTGCAGAAGAGGCCCTTCGGCCCATTGAGTCGGCACCAATGCATGAAAAAACCCTGACCTGCCTACCTAATCCCTTTTGCCAGCACTTGGCATAGCCTTGAATGTTATGACGTCCCAAAAACCGATCCAGGTACGTTTTAAAGGATGTGAGGCAATTTGCCTCTATCACCCTCCCAGGCAGTGCATTCCAGACCGTCACCATCCCCTGGGTAAAAAAGGTTTTACCTCAAATCCCTCCTAAACCTCCTGTCCCTCACCTTGAATTTGTGTCCCCTCGTAACTGACCCTTCAATTAAGGGGAGCAGCTGCTGCCTATCATGCTGCCTACCCTGTCCATGCCTCTCATAATCTTGTACACCTCGATCTTGATGCCGTAGATTATGGCAAGGCTTTCTTTCTCATCCTGAGCAAATGCCCGCTCGGCATCGGAAAGAGATCTGGAAATTAAGGCAATTGCCCTCTCTGAGCCACCTTCCATTTTATGGGACAGCACCGCCCCTATTCGATATGGCAATGCATCGCATGTTAAGATGATTGGCTCACCTGGGTCAAAGTGAACCAACCAATAGACTTGATGACTGTAAGGCCTGCTTGACATGCTGGAAAGCCTGCTCCCGTGTTTCCTCCCAATGCCAAAGCTGGTATTTTCTTAAGTGCAAGTGTAGTGGTGCCAATGTTGTTGCTAGGTTGGGGACAAAATGACCATTGTAGTTTACCATCACCAGGAAGGACTTTAATTCTGTCATGTTCTTAGGTACCAAGACTTCTCTTATGGCTCTCACATTGTCTTTGAGTGGGTGCAGGTCTTTTGAACCCGAGGTAAGTGGCCTCACTAGCTTGAAAAGTGCACTTCACTTGTTTCAGTTGGATTCCCGCATCTTTAAATCTTCTCAGCACCTCTTCTAGGATTGCTAGGTGCTCTTCATGTGATGTTCCTGTCACTAGAATGTCATCCAGGTAGACCATAACAGTCGGGGTGCCCTGGAGCAAATTATCCATTGTGCGTTAGAATATCGCACAGGCTAAGGAGACATCAAAGGGTAATCTGGTGCGTTAAAACAGGCCTTTTTGCATGTTAATTATCTTAAACTTTCAGGAATCTTCATCCAATTCTAACTACAAATAGGCATGACTAAGGTTGGGTTTGATATACACGAGGCACCCCATTAATTCTGCATAGAGGTTTTCAATTTGTGGAGTTGGGTATTTGTCTACTTGAGCTGCCTGGTTTATTGTGAGCTTGTTGTCCCCGCATATTCTAACTGAGTGGTCTGGTTTTAGCACAGGGACGATGGGGGCTGCCCATTCAGAAAACTGCATGGGTCTGATAATTCCCAGTTCTCCCAAGTGTTTAAGTTTTTGGTGTAAGACTTAAGGGACAGTTCTTTCCCTGAAAAAAATTGGTGTGGAATCAGGGTTGATATAAATCTTGACCTTTATCCCATTTATTTGACCCAATTCATTCTGCAATATGTCTTTATATTTACATCAGAATTCCTGGAAAACACTATCCAATATTTTGAAGATCTCCAACCAGTTCAACTTAATTTGGCGCAGCCAATCACATCCCATGAGACTTGGCCGATGTCGCTTGACAATGATCATAGGGAGCTGGGCATCCTGTTGCTGATTTGACACTAGTGTTGTGGTTGTCCCCAAATCTTTCAGGGTTTTCCCCGTATATGTCGCCAACTTGGCCTTTGTGGTACTCGGGTTCAAAGATTGAACTTCCCGAAGATATTTGAACATTTGTTCACCCACAACCGTGACCAGTGTCCCGGTATCAACCTCCATCTTTAGTGGTCTTCCATTTACTGTGAGGACTATCTCAATTGAGGCTTTTTTACTCACTTCCACCATGTTTAATCTGTACATTTCAGGTTTTTCATTTGAATTTCTCCCCACTTTGTTTACTGGAGTCATGGCTTGTCTTTTTTTTAATTGCCGCATTCTGCCATACAGTAATGTGCCTGGATATGACTCTTTCTAGTGCACTGAAACCAAATAAACACTCTGCAGCTTCTTCATGGTGGTCTCGCTCACATTGGTAACGATCTTCTTGACTTCTGGGCTGACGACCCATTTTCCTTCCTGACCACTGTCTACGATCCTGTTCCTGGGATGGTGGTTGAACTTCCTCAGTGCCTGTCGACCTGGCTGCATGCCTTGCAACCATACCACCCACAGCTGGTTCACGTTTTGAACCCCGCCCCCCCTCCCTCGCCGCACTCAGTTGCCTGTGCAATTTTGATCGCCTTGTCTAGAGTAATCTTCATTTCAGCCAGGAATTTCTTTTGCACATATGTTGTTAATGCCGTATACTAAACAATCGTGCGGCATGTCACCAATCGTTGTGCCGAACTCACAACGCTCGGCCATTTGGCAGAGTCTGGGAACAAAGGCAGAGATCATCTCTCCTGGGTTCCTGCCAGCCAAATTAAACATGCATTGTTGGTCTGGTTGAGGGTCTGGAGTTGAAATGCTCCCTGACCAGCTTCACTAACTGGTCGAACAGGGACATCAAATTCCTTATGAGGTTGTAGGTCTAGGGCCTACAAATCGTTAACAGGATAACTTTTTGTTTATCCTCCCCGTTATCTCATTTGCTGTAATAAAGTAATGGAGCTGCTCAATATATTGGCTCCAGTTTTCAGCCCCCTGGTCAAATGGGTCAAACTTCACAACCGTGGGCAGTTTTTCACTCACTGTTTTATGATGCAGTTGATACTTTTCGATTTCTCGGTTTGTTTTGGAGGATTCTCCCCTCCCCCTCAAATTCTAAACTACTGATGACCTGCGGTTGATCCGGTTTACACTCGTCACTGATGTGGTGGCTCAGGACAATACAGAACAAGGGTTTCTTGGTAACAAGCAAAGGAGGGCAGCACGGTGGTGCAGTGGGTAGCACTGCTGCCACATGGCACCGAGGTCCCAGGTTCGATCCCGGCTCTGGGTCACTGTCCGTGTGGAGTTTGTGCATTCTCCCCGTGTTTGCGTGGGTTTCGCCCCCACAACCCAAAGATGTGCAAGATAGGTGGATTGGCTACGCTGAATTGCCCCTTAATTGGAAAAAATGAATTGGATACTCTAAGAAAAATAAATGTTTAAATTAAAGGTAAACTTTACACAGGCACAGTCACTAAACAGATCTTCACTCTCTGGCCCCAGGGTCCAATCTGCCCAGCACCTCAGTCCCAGGGTCCCGTGCCTTTTCCCCATTGGTCGGAGTTCGCACATTTCCATGCAATAGGCCCCTAGCTAGTCACATGGACCATGAGGGATTTCCCCTTAAAGGGGCCACAATACCACAGTTTCTATTGTAGAGACAACAGGTGGCCTTGGAAGACGACCTCGAGCAGCTAAAAAACATGACTGAAGACCCACCATCCCATTTGCAGCAGTCAGGGACCAGTTACCTGGAGGATTGATGAAATGGGAGCATGTGAGGGGTGGGATGGGAGATTCCATTTACTGTAGGCATGGAGCAACATGTTCACATGAACGATCAGGTCTCAAAACCCAATTTACTCATTCAGCTAAATAAAGCAACTGGCAATGGAAAACAATCTTCTTTACAAATAAGAATGTTTTAAAATGAACAATTTGAATATAGAATGTTGACTGAACATGCAGTGCAAGGTCAAAGTAAAATTTATGACTTCAGCAAAACAGCTGAACTTTAAAAAATAATGTTGCCTTGATTTTGTCTATGTAATACTGTTTTAATAATAATGATAATATTGTTTGCTCTTATTGATTATTTTATTATTGGTTTGTGCAACAATTTACAAGGCAAAGGTATCATGAGCTTAACCTCTGAAATGTTGGACGCCAGCTCAACCACCATACACTATGGCAGAGACTACTTCAACTCTGTACCCAACAAGACACCCCTCCCCAACCAGGTAACCAAAGTCACAACCATAACCAATCCTGTCAAGGAGTAAACCTGCCCAAATGTGAAGAGCTGTATGGTTGTAGTGTATACTATCAGTGTGTGCAACTGCAGGCTTCAGGCAACCTATAAAGTTGCATAGGCTTTCCTATAGATCGCAGCTTATGTGTCGACCTTTGAAGCTTTGAAACGTTCTTCTAAAAACAGGCGTTAACTTATACACCGAGTATAAAATGTGAACCCCCACATTTGTGTAGGCGGTTGCCATTTTGTTATTTTATGTTTGTTTTAAACTCCTCTGTATCTTCTTGGCAAAGCAGCACCAGTTGCCTGCTTTCACCCATGCACCAATTTATAAGGTGAGTATAATTCAAAATATGTATTTCTGAGCTGAAATATTGAGGCCAACTCCTTATGGTAGTAATAGCCCTCAATATGAATTGGCTGAAAAATAGGGGACGTCGATTATACGTCGAGTATAGGCCTAAATATGCATGGTGGAGCCGTAAAATAGGTTGGGTCAATGGAGGTGCCATAAAACGTATGTTACCTTTACAATACTGTCACTAATTAAACTTTTTGTGAATCTGCTCCAGATCTAATTTCCAGTTGTTTGCCTGCACTACAAACACAGGGGAATAAATTAAAAGCAGAAATGCACCAACAGGAGAGGACCAACAGTTCCAGAAGAGAGTTCCAGCTTTCCATTACAACTTGAGTGTTGAGGTGCTTCCTGACACCGCGCCTCAATGGACTGGCTCTACTTTGAGCTTACACCTCACAACTTCCCACCCTCTTGTTCTGGATTCCACTTCCTCACCGGAGAAAATATCCTTTAAACATCTTATCCATCTCAATAAGATCACCATTCAACCAAGAACAACAATGGCAGTGCTTGCTATGGCAAAGTGTTTTATATGTTTTAGGCAGCACGGTAGCACAAGTGGATAGCACTGTGGCTTCACAGCGCCAAGGTCCCAGGTTCGATTCCCTGCTGGGTCACTGTCTGTGCGGAGCCTGCGCGTTCTCCCCGTATCTGCGTGGGTTTCCTCCGGGTGCTCCAGTTTGCTCCCACAGTCCAAAGACCTGCAGGTTAGGTGGATTGGCCTAATAAATTGCCTTTAGTGACCAAAAAGGTTAGGAGGGGTTACGGGGATAGGGTGGAAGTGAGGGCTTAAGTGGGTCGGTGCAGACTCGATGGGCCGAATGGTCTCCTACTGCACTGTATGTTCTATGTAAAGAAAATTAAATATTTAATTAACTTAGAGCTATTGTCAAGCTCATTTACTACAACACAAATAAACCTGTTATGGTTAAGGAATATGTACAATTTCCTTTCAGATTTGAAATCCCATTTTAAGCACCACACTCCGTATGCTTCAACCGATGTCCATGTATTTACATTGTGCATTTATCGTATCTCCTATGTTTTTCATGTGTGGAGCGATCTGCTTGGACTGTACACAGAACAATACTTTTTACTGTAGCTCGGTACACGTGGCAATAAATGAAATCAAATATCTGCTAAACCCTTTACCCAATATATCATCCACTGTGATTATTTTAAAATAAATTATGAATAGCTAGTGACCCAATTTTCTTGTTCCAACAGTCTTCCTTGGTATTTTGATGCACCACTCAGCAGCTAGAAGTCGTGGGTTCTCGCTTCCTGCTCCGTCACAGGTAAGTGCAGCTGGACAAGACTTCCGGAAATTTCCCGAAAGTGCCATTGACCCTGTTCCAGGCATTTGGAATGGACTTATTACAATATCTAGGGCGTGCACACCCACTCCAACACCTGCCACAGAGGCCGCACTCCAACGGCAGAACCTGCAGCTTTTAATGGGTCAAAATGAGAGTTTTTTAAAATTATATTCTCCGGCAGGGAATCTTTTGGGATCAATTATCTTTGTGTGCTGATGTTTTTAGGTATTTTACTCGGCCCATAATGGACCCCACATCTCTTCTCAGCAGACACTGGGCCTAAGAAAATCAAGCCCATTTACCGTGAAAGAAAATCTTGATGCACACCAGGCCTGCAGTCGCAGCACCCGGATTAGACATTAATGACACTGCATCGGTGAGGCCTGGCTCTTCCAGTGCCAGTAAGGAGCTTAATATTTTACCAAGGTCAGTCACATGATATACTGCATCTGCAAAGTTACTGTATAATAGCAATGGGAAAAGCACAACTGCACTTAGGTTGTGCTAATATCACTGTGTATTTGCAGCAGAGGTCCCTGACAACTTGGGAGTAACACATTGGAGACTGATATTTGTCATAATATACACCAGTATATCATGGTGCAGACACACACTGATGGACACACAATGGGACCAATCAACATACACAACACCGCAGCCAATCACCAGTGAGAGCACACGCACTATAAAGACAGGGGACATCAGAGTTCCCAGTCATTCGAGTAGCAGCTAGCTAGGAGCACAGAGCTCACAGCCTGCAACACAGACATTCACCATGTGCTGAGTCATCAACTCGTTAGGATAAGGCAAAGGTCTTTAGTTAAAGCTGGTATCGTATTTTCGTATTTACCCACAGTTTAAGTATGTTTAAATAGTTAACCTTTTAATAAAATAGTGTTGCACTACTTCAAGTGTTGGTGACCTGTATGTGATCCAGAACACCCAACACATCATGGTACCAGGAGTGGTTGCATACCAGCACTTCTTAGACCTACCTGCAAGTGATCTGCCTTCTGCCAGCATTCCGTCATTCTGCAACATGGACAACATCAGCCCGCCGCCGCTCCGCATCGCCGGCAACCTTGGGGCCAACTGGAAGATTTTCAAACAACGCTTCCAGCTCTACCTCAAAGCCACGGACAGGGAGGGCGCCTCGGACTTCAGAAAGATTTCTCTTCTCCTCTCCACGGCCGGGGACCATGCCATCCATATTTTCAACTCTCTTACCTTTGCAGATGACGAAGACAAGATGAAGTTCAAGACGGTTCTCCTCAAATTTGACACTCACTGCAGCGTAGAGGCGAATGAAAGTTTTGAACGCTACGTGTTCCAGCAGCGTTTGCAGGGTAAGGACGAGCCTTTCCAATCCTTTTTAACGCACCTCCGCATCCTTGCGCAATCTTGCAGCTACAGGCCCACCTCCGACTCCATGATACACGACCAGATCCTTTTCGGTGTTCAGTCGGACCCTCTACGTTAGCAGCTCCTCAAAGTAAAGCAACTCACCCTAGCGACCGCCATCGAGACCTGTGTCCTACATGAAAATGCCACCAGTCGGTACTCCCATATACAAGCGGCTGAAACGGCGCGGCAAGGTCCCCACGAGGCGGAACGGGTCCAAGTGATTGAACACCTCCAGGGCCTCAGCTTGGATGAGGGTGGCCATTTTGCGCGCTTTTCGCGGACTCCCACGCTTGTACGCACCAAACGAGGGGACGGCGACATGGAGGAACGTAATGCGCAGGCGTGCACCACGCAGGACCGCACCGCACATGCGGGGTGGCGCAGCGAACGTGCTGACGTCACGACGTGTGGCAACTGTAGCTCCGCCCATTTAAAGTGGCAATGACCCGCAAAATCTCGACAATGCCTACGGTGTGGAAGACTTGGCCACTATGCTGCCTACTGTCGAGCAGCTCAGCCTTCCAATTCATATCGCTTCAGCCAGCCTCGCAGGAATGTTCGGGCAATTCAACCCACGGTCACCGAGTCCGATTCCGACCTCCCACACAGCAGTGACACCGAGGACCCGAAGGCGGCTTTTCGAGTCGGTGTCGTAACGAAAAACAGGCTGTCCCCGAAGCAAAGACACCAGCCGCTGTCGGGATACAGCATCGATCCAGACGATGAGTGGTGTGCCACCCTGACGGTCAACCGGTCCCAAATACAATTCCGCCTGGACACTGGTGCCTCCGCCAATCTCATGGCGTGGTCTGCTTTCCAAAGCCTTCATGTCAAACCAACCATTCTCCCATCGGCCTGCCAGCTATTGGACTGCAATGGCAACATCATTCCTGCTACCGGCTCATGCCAACTCGAAGTGATGCACAAGTCACGAAAAGCCATCCTTCCTTTCGAGATCGTGGGCTCCTCAAAGGACTCTCTGCTTGGCGCACTGGCATGCAAATTGCTAAACCTCGTTCAAAGAGTTCACTCTCTCTTTCCTGATGACATGTCTGCCTTCCAGGATGCTGACTTCAGGGCGCAACTCAACGCCATCATCGACCAGCACCGCAACGTCTTCGAAGGCATGGGCACGCTCCCATATACTTACAAGATCATACTCAAACAAAACGCCACGCGGGTGGTGCATGCACCTCGCAGAGTCCCAGCACCCCTCAAGGACCGCCTCAAGCATCAGCTGCAGGACCTCCAAGACCAAGGAGTGATCTCCAGAGTTACGGAACCAACCGACTGGGTCAGTTCCATGGTGTGTGTAAAAAAGCCTTCCGGCGAGCTCAGAATCTGCATTGATCCAAAGGATCTGAATCGCAACATAATGAGGGAGCATTACCCAATCCCCAAGCGCGAAGAGATCACATGCGAGATGGCTCGGGCCGAGCTCCTCACCAAACTTGACGCCTCAAAAGGATTCTGGCAAATTCAACTAGACAGATCCAGCAGGAAACTGTGTACCTTTAACACTCCTTTTGGCAGATATTGTTACAACAGGATGCCGTTTGGGATCATATCGGCATCAGAAGTATTCCACAGGATAATGGAACAAATGATGGAGGGCATTGAAGGTGTTCGCGTCTGTGTTGACGACATAATCATTTGGTCCACCACCCTGCAGGAGCATATGAGGGGCATAGACAGAGTGGATAGTCAGAGGCTTTTCCCCAGGGTAGAGGGGTCAATTACTAGGGGGCATAGGTTTAAGGTGAGAGGGGCAAGGTTTAGAGTAGATGTACGAGCCAAGTTTTTTACACAGAGGGTAGGGGTGCCTAGAACTCGCTACCGGAGGAGGTGGTGGAAACAGGGACGATAGTGACATTTAAGGGGCATCTTGACAAATACATGAATAGGATGGGAATAGAGGGATACGGACCCAGGAAGTGTAGAAGATTGTAGTTTAGTCGGGCAGCATGGTCGGCACGGGCTTGGAGGGCCGAAGGGCCTGTTCCTGTGCTGTACATTTCTTTGTTCTTTGTATATCAGTCGCCTCCAGAAGTTCATCCCTAACTTCGCCTCTCATATCACAGCTCTCAGGAACCTGGTCAGGAAGACGACAGACTTCCAATGGCTTCCTGCCCACGAACGCAAATGGAGAGAACTTAAAACCAAACTTACCTAGGCCCCGGTATTGGCCTTTTTTGATCCAGCGAAAGAGACAAAAATGTCGACCGATGCCAGCCAATCTTGCATTGGGGCAGTGCTCCTGCAACACGATGAGGCCTCATCATGGGTCCCCGTTGCATATGCATCACGCGCCATGATCCCCACAGAACAGCGCTACGCGCAGATAGAAAAGGAGTGCCTGGGCCTGTTGACCGGTGTCGTCAAATTTCATGATTATGTGTACGGCCTTCCCCAATTCACCGTCGAGACCAACCATCGCTCGCTGGTCAATATAATAAAAAAAGACTTGAACGACATGACGCCTCGCCTCCAGCGCATTCTGCTCAAACTCTGGCGATACGACTTTCAGCTCGTATACACTCCGGGCAAAGACCTGATCATAGCCAACGCTCTGTCCAGGGCAGTCAACACCCCGTGTGACCCAGCGGGATTCGTATGCCAGGTTGACGCCCATGTGGCCTTCGTGGCCTCCAATCTACCGGCCACGGATGAACGCCACGTCCAAATTCGCCGCGAGACTGCGGCTGACCCCCTGCTACAGTGTGTCATGCGCCACCTAACAGACGGGTGGCTCAAGGGCCAATGCCCGCAGTTCAACATCAGAGACGATCTGGCGGTAGTCGATGGAGTCCTCCTGAAGCTGGACCGCATTGTTATCCCGCACAGCATGCACCAGCTCGTCTTGGAACAGCTACACGAGGGCCATCTTGGTGTGGAGGAGTGCCGTTGACGGGCCCGAGAGGCAGTGTACTAGCCTGGCATCAATGACGACATCGCCAACACAGTGCTCAACTGCCCCACCTGTCAGCGGTTCCAGCCGGCCCAACCACGTGAGACCCTACAGCCCCATGAGTTGGTCACGTCCCCTTGGTCCAAGGTCGGCATCGACCTGTTCCACGCGCTGGGCAGGGACTATGTTCTGATTGTAGACTATTTTTCAAACTACCCGGAGGTGGTACGTTTGCATGACATCACATCGTCTGCAGTCATCCGTGCCTGTAAGGACACCTTTGCTCGTCACGGCATCCCACTCACTGTGATGTCGGACAATGGCCCCTGCTTCGCAAGCCAGGAATGGTCCAACTTTGCCAGGAGATACAACTTTGTGCATGTGACATCCAGTCCCCTGTACCCCCAATCCAATGGCAAAGCGGAGAGAGGGGTCCACATAGTCAAACGGCTCCTCTGCAAGGCTGCCGATGCGGGATCCGACTTCTACCTCGCCCTGCTGGCCTATCGCTCGGCCCCACTGTCCACTGGCCTGCCTCCAGCCCAGCTGCTCATGGGTCGCACCCTGAGGATGACGGTGCCATCCATTCACGTCCCCGACCTCGACCACGTTCCTGTCCTTCAACGAATGCAACTGTCTCGTGCACAGCACAAGACGGCTCATGATGTCCGTGCAGCTGATCTCCCTGCTCTGGCTCCAGATGACAACGTCTGCTCCATCTTCCGGATGGTGGCTGGTCTGCAACTGCTGTGGTTCTTCGGCAGGTGGCTCCCCGCTCGTTCCTGGTTCGTCTACCGGATGGTTCCATTCTGCGCCGTAATTGGCATGCCCTTCGTCTCGTTCCGCACTCGCTACGTGATCCTCTGCCAGTGCCACGCCCTCCTGTTGTCCCTGACCTGGACTATGCAGACATTCCAGTTACTCTGCAACCTCCTCACTCTGACGCTGTCCAGCGCACTCCTCAGCTGGTGGCTCCTGACCCACTCTTGAGGCGGTCAACCAGAATTCGTCGTCCACCCCAGAGACTTAATTTGTGAACTTTGCACTAATGGACTCTCTGGTCTGTTATGTTCTTCCGTTTAATCGTTCAAGTGGTTTGTATATAGTGTTCATCTCGTTATTTGTGTGACACACTGTTTTTTTCTGCCCCAGGCACCTTCCCATGTAAATAGCTTAGTTTTATGTACATAGTCCTGTAATTATTTTGCACACACATAGTCAGGAACATTCACCACACACTATTTATTGTCACGCAG
The DNA here is from genome assembly GCF_047496885.1 of Scyliorhinus torazame. Classification (NCBI taxonomy): domain Eukaryota; kingdom Metazoa; phylum Chordata; class Chondrichthyes; order Carcharhiniformes; family Scyliorhinidae; genus Scyliorhinus; species Scyliorhinus torazame. The sequence goes on from NC_092715.1 coordinate 198,111,262, forward strand.
GCACATTTTCTTATACAAAAGGCGGGATGTCATAATATATACCAGTATATCATGATGCAGACACACACTGATGGACACACAGTGGGACCAATCAACATACACAACACCGCAGCCAATCACCAGTGAGGGCACACGCACTATAAAGACAGGGGACATCAGAGTTCCCGCTCATTCGAGTAGCAGCTAGCTAGGAGGACAGAGTTCACAGCCTGCAACACAGACATTCACCATGTGCTGAGTGCATCAACTGGTTAGGACAAGGCAAAGGGCTTTAGTTAAAGCTGGTATCGTATTTACCCACAGTTCAAGTATGTTTAAATAGTTAACCTTTTAATAAAATAGTGTTGCACTACTTCAAGTGTTGGTGACCTGTATGTGATCCAGAACACCCAACACATCAATATTAAAGTGAGCTTCCAACTGAACACCATTTATTGAACACTGCAGAATGCACATAACACAGTCTCCCTTTTTCACCCTCCTTCACCCCTTTCCTGGAGCCATTGATTCATTCGAAGGGTACAATTCTATAAGTGTTAAGCATCTTCTATTCATCTAAATAACCATAATTCATGGCTGAACCCAGCCAGTGGTGTCAGCAGGCTGTCCAGTTGTGTAGCGTATCACAGTCAAAACACATTGTGTGTCTCCCATTAACATGCATTCCCCAACAGGATAGGATTGAGGTTAACAATTAACTATGGACGATTTTTCCACACCTTACTATCTAGTTCAGTTCCACACTACGCAAGTAACAAAAGACAGGGAAAGGAAACAGCAAATACTGGGCGGCAATTCTCCAATATTGGGCCCAAGAGTTTGCGCCGTCGTGAACACCGTCATGTTTCAGGATGGCGCAAACCGGGCCCGGTTACATACGATTCTGGCCCCCACAGGGGGCGAGCACGCGCTGGAGTGGTTCATGCTGCTCCCGCGCCGCGCCAACCCGCGCATGCACAGTTGGGCAAGCTCAATCCTGCGCATGAACGGGGGACTTATTTAGCGCGCTGGCCACGACTCAATGGAGTCGGTGTTCAGGGGCCGGCCGCGCCAGGAAGTAGGCCCAGGGGGGGAGAGGCTGGCCCGCCGATTGGTGGGCCCCGATCGCGGGCCAGACCCCATCGGAGCCCCCACCCCCCGGTGAAGGAGCACCCCTCCGGTGAAGGAGCCCCCCACCCACAGGCCACCCCCCCGACCGTTCCCACAGAGTTCCCGCCGGCAGCGACCAGGAGTGAACGGCGCCGGCGGGACTCTGTCGTATCCGTGCGGCCACTCGGCCCATTCGGGCCGGAGAATCGGCGGCCCTGTCGATTCCAGCGGTCCGCGGCCGGCGCCGCGCCAAACGCGCCGGCGCAAATGTCGCCGATTCTCCGCACCTCGAAGAATCGCGCGCCTGCGTATGGGCATCGTGGCGTGGTCGCGGCGATTCTCCGGCCCGGCACGGGGCTTGGAGAATCGCCCCGACAATCTGAAATCAAGTAAGGAGCTGCTGCAAGTTTAAAAACACATTTGGCAATATCTATACAAATACACAGCAAGTCCCCCACAGCTTCTGACTGACATACAGTTTATTTCCAGCATTTCCTGTTTTTAATCATTACTGAACAGTATCTTTGTCAACTGAGCCACCAAGAGAAGCTCATATTTACACTATCATTTCCAAAACTCTTCTAGATAAACATCAATTTTGCATTGTTGCAGAACGAAAGTCATAAACACACTAAAGTTTTGTCCAATTCATCAATAGGCAACGATTAACAATGTTTTTTAATATCAATACCATAATAAGTCTATAATCTCAGTTTACGGTGCTGCATTTACATAAATGAAGACTTCATAAACAGCGTGTCTTGGAACTTTTTAAAGAATGAATGATCAATTGGATACTGGACAAGCAGACTGACAGCACAGAGGCAGTGAAAGGGATGAGATGACTGGTGGTGAGGTAGAGCTAACGGCCTCAGAATACACGTGGAACTGACATACATGTCCTCAAGCAACATAATCCAGGGAAAACGCGTAGGTCAGAAATGAATCTCACAGACACGGGGAGAACGTGCAGACTCCGCACAGACAGTGACCCAGTGGGGAATCGAACCTGGGACCCTGCCGCTGTGAATCCAGATTAACATATTTAAATGAGCCGTACAGCTCATTTAAATGTGCTTGTGCCGTATTCTCCCGGGGCCTGGGAACTAACAGCCTCGCCAGCGAGGCCTGGAACAGACGCCAATCGTGAACCAGGCCTAACAGACTCTGGAGGGGTAGCCCAGACCTTTGGAGACCCCTGGGTGATTGGGAACAGGGAAGGGTGGCCCCCTGGCTCTCCTACTGGCACCTTGGCACTGCCAGCCTGGCACCTTAGCACTACCACCCTGGCACTGCCAAGGTGCCTGGGTAACTGCCAGGCTGGCAGGGGCACTGCCAGAGTGCCTGGGTGGCAGTGCCAAGATGCCTGGGTGCCAGGGGACCTAAGGGGGGGCCATGTCCATGAAAGGGGGGATGGGGGAGTTTGAAGGGCCTGTATGAAGGGGCCTAATAAAGGTTGGGGTGGTGAAGGGTGGGGGATCAGAAAGGGGAGGCCCAAAAGGATGGGTGGGAAAGCCTGAAAAGGAAGGGGGCCTGCCGAAACGCCATAGTGTGCAACCTCACCTATGGGGGGGTGGCGGGTAAGTTGATATGTTGGGGGGTGACATTGACCATGGGTGGGGGGAGTGGGGGAGATCCTCAAGCTCACTTAGAGATCAGGGCACCCGTTCAAAATGGCGCCCCAATGTCTGAGGAACCGGTCTCACCTGCAAGTTAAGCTCCCCGGCATTGAATTGGAACAGAGTACCATCATATGCATGATTGGCCGGGTGTTTCCCAGCATTCGGTGCACCAAGAAACACCACGCTATCGACCGGTCATTCGGGTAAATCAGGGACCTCAGCAGGCAACTTATGGCCGAGGCCGCACTTAGCCCCATTTTCAGCATTGAGGAGCTCTTCTCCTTGGAACACCTCAGTGCAGGGAGAGATCAGGACACCATTTCTATATGGCGCACAAACTCTCAACCCTCCCGACAGGAGATGCCCCACTCCCCCCCCCCCAAGCCCCAACTCACCTATAAGAGGGTCCTTAGCTTCCCCCCCCCCCCCCCCCAACACGCAGAGCACCCCTGGGCCCAATCCCCGTCACGTGAAAAATGCCAGCTTGGCACTTTGGCAACCTGGCAGTGCCCCCCACAAGCTGGCAGTGCCAACTGGGCAATGTCAGACTGGTATCCAGGTGGCACTCCTAGGGAACTGGGCTGGCAGTGCCAGGGTGCCACCCTGCCCAGAGGGAAAGCACCTGGGGATCTCTCATCCCCTGGGAGACCCCCACGAGTACCATTCCATCTGATCCCTGTTTGTGGAGACCAGCAATGAACGCCGTTCGCCCAAGGTCTTCAAGGTGAGGGAGTTAGATCCCAACACCTTGGTTAGAGTGGGACTAGCTGTCTCATTCTAATATGCAGATTTGCCAGAAAGTGATCCCGCTGTGGTTAGCATTGCTGCCTCATGGCTACGAGGTCCCAGGTTCGATCCCGGCTCCGGGTCACTGTCCGTGTGGAGTTTGCATATTTTCCCCGTGTCTGCGTGGGTCTCACCCCCACAACCCAAAAGATGTGCCGGGAAGCCGGATTGGCCGCACCAAATTGTCCCTTAATTGGCCAAAAAAATAATTGGACATTCTAAATTTTTTTTTAAATCTGGAATAAAAAACTAGTATTAGTAATGACGACCATGAAACTACCAGATCATTGTAAACTCCGTTTGGTTCACTAATCTCCATTTGATAAGGAAATTGCTTTCCTTTCATGGCCTAACTGATATGTGATAATATTGAGGCTTGGGCTGCAGAGTGGCAAGTGACATCTGTGCCACACAAGTGCCAGACAATGACTACCTCCAATAAGTGAGAATCTAACCATCTCCTCTTGACATTCAATGGCAATATCATCACCACATGATAATGGTGAGAGAGACTGCAGAATGCTACAGGCACCAATGGTACAGAGACCTAAGTGGCCTTGTACATGAATCGCAAGAGGTCAGCATGCAGGCTTTAGTGGCCAAATAGGAGTCCAAAACGAGAGGCATAAAAAAACGTATTTTATTGCAAAGCAAGCTATATACACAGTACACTTCAGGGGCGAGATTCTCCGACCCCCCGCCAGGTCGGAGAATCGCCGGGGGCTGGCGTGAATCCTGCCCCCGCCGGTTGCCGAATTCTCCGGCACCGGATATTCGGCGGGGGCGGGAATCGTGCCGCGACGGTTGGCAGGCCCCCCCCCGTGATTCTCTGGCCCGGATGGGCCGAAGTCCCGCTGCTAAAATGCCTGTCCCGCCGACGTAGATTAAACCTTACCGGCGGGACAAGGCGGCGCGGGCGGGCTCCAGGGTCCTGGGGGTGGCGCGGGGCGATCTGGCGCCGGGGGGTGCCCCCACGGTGGCCTGGCCCGCGATCGGGGCCCACCGATCCGCGGGCGGGCCTGTGCCTTGGGGGCACTCTTTTCCTTCCGCCTTTGCCACGGTCTCCACCATGGCGGAGGCGGAAGAGACTCCCTCCACTGCGCATGCGCGGGAATGCCGTGAGCGGCCGCTAACGCTCCCGCGCATGTGCCGCCCGGAGATGTCATTTCCGCGCCAGCTGGCGGGGCACCAAAGGCCTTTTCCGCCAGCTGGTGGGGCGGAGATTCGTCCGGCGCGGGCCTAGCCCCTTAAGGTTGGGGCTCGGCCCCCCAATACGTAGAACATTCCGCACCTTTGGGGCGGCGCGATGCCCGACTGATTTGCGCCGTTTTGGGCGCCAGTCGGCGGACATCGCGCCGATACCGGAGAATTTCGCCCCAGGTTCCAGTCAGGACTACTCTGCTCGGCACCCAACTGGGCCTACTTTTATGACAAGAGTCTGTTCCTCCACTGATGGGCCCCCACCCCACAGAGGGGAAGCTCATATTCTCCCAGGCTCACGGGGAGGCTAATTGGTCCATCCCCCTAGGTCTCGAGCGGCACAGTGAATAATTAGGAAGACAAATGGGATCCTGGCCGTTATTGCAAGGGGGCTGGAGTATAAAAGCTACAACTGTACAGGTGTGGTGGTATGTATTAGGGGTCATGTGGGACTGTGAAGCCATGATGCTATTGGCTGACAGATCCCGGGTCCTGGTTGGCTGCCGACACCTGGCTCCGCCCTGAAGGCGGAGTATAAGAACCCGAGCTTCTCCCCGCCGCTTCATTCTGTTGCTGAGCTGCTGGGGACAAGTCTCGCTTAATAAAGCCTGAATCGACTTCATCACTTCTCGTCTCTCTCGTAAGTCATTGTGCGCTACAATTTATTAAGCGAGCTTAAAAGACTATGGAGCTCCGGATCGCCCCGGAATGCCTGCGGATCAGCCCCCACGCAGTGAACTCGGCAGCAGTATTTAAACACTGGCAAGCATGTTTTGAAGGCTACCTCCGAACGGCCCCCGGCCGGATCACAGAAGACCAGAAAATGCAGGTCCTGCATTCGAGTGTAAGCCCGGAAATTTACCCTCTCATAGAAGACGCAGAGGATTTCCCGACGGCGCTCGCATTGCTGAAGGGCACCTACGTTCGGCCTGTTAACCAGGTCTACGCGCGCCACCAACTCGCGACGAGACGGCAAAGTCCCGGAGAATCGCTAGAAGAATTCTACGCCGCGCTGCTAATTTTGGGACGGGGCTGCAGCTGCCCGCCGGTGAATGCGATCGAACACACAGGCATGCTAATTCGCGATGCATTTGTGGCAGGTATGAACTCTCCCCAAATCCGCCAAAGACTTTTAGAAAGAGAGTCACTAGGACTCTCAGAGGCACGGGCCCTTGCAGCTTCCCTAGATGTGGCCTCGCAAAACGCCCGCACCTACGGCCCCGACCGCGCGGCAGCCCATTGGGCTCCGTGGACCCCGTCGCGACAACCCCCCCCCCCCCCTCGCAAGCTTGCACGGTTAAAGCGCCAGACCATCCCGGGGGGCCCGCTGCTATTTCTGCGGGCAAGCGAAATACCCCCAGCAGCGCTGCCCGGCCCGCGCAGCTATTTGTAAAAGCTGCGGCAAGAAGGGCCATTACGCGGCAGTGTGCCGGTCCCGGGGGGTCGCCGCAATCCCTGGAGAAGAACGAGCCCAGCACATCCCAAACGCTCCCCAACCCCCCCAGTGCCCCATGTGCGACCCGCGGGTGCCGCCATTTTGGGTCCCGGGCACCACGAGGGGAGGATGGGCGCCGCCATCTTGTGACCCCCCAGCCACGTGCGATTCATGGGGGTGGCCAATTTGTCCACCCCCGACCACGTGCGATACATGGGGGCAGTCATTTTGTCCACCCCGGCCACGTGCGATTCATGGACGCCATCACCTTGGTTGACAACAAAGGACCCCAGCATCGACGGCTCCATGGGGTCCGAAGAAGACGCCGTGACACTACTACCACGACTGGCTTCGGTGACACTGGATCAATCGCGGCCCCGGACGCTCCAGACGACGACAACAACGGTGCTGGTCAACGGATACGAGACGCCATGCCTGATCGACTCCGGGAGCACTGAAAGTTTTATTCACCCACACACAGTAAGACGCTGTTTTCTGACCATCCATCCAAGTACGCAAAAGATTTCCCTAGCTGCAGGATCCCACTCCGTAGAGATCAAAGGGTTCTGCACCGCGAACCTAACGGTGCAAGGGAGGGAGTTTAAGAACTACAGGCTCTACGTCCTTCCCCAACTCTGCGCGCCCACATTACTGGGATTAGATTTCCAGTGTAACCTGCAGAGCCTAACATTCCAATTCGGCGGCCCAATACCCCCACTCACTATCTGCGGCCTCGCACCTCTCAAGGTTGAACCGCTGTCCTTGTTTGCAAACCTCACCCCGGATTGCAAACCCGTCGCCACTAGGAGCAGACGGTACAGCGCCCAGGACCGGATATTTATTCGGTCTGAAGTCCAGCAGTTGCTGAAGGAAGGCATAATCCAGGCCAGCAATAGTCCCTGGAGAGCCCAGGTGGTAGTAGTAAAGACCGGGGAGAAGCAAAGGACGGTTGTAGACTATAGTCAGACCATCAACAGGTACACGCAGCTAGATGCGTACCCTCTCCCCCGCATATCCGACATGGTCAATCGGATTGCCCAGTATAAGGTCTTCTCCAACGTGGACCTCAAGTCCGCCTACCACCAGCTCCCCATCCGCCCAGGTGACCGCAAGTACACAGCCTTCGAGGCAGACGGGCGTCTATACCACTTCCTAAGGGTCCCATTTGGTGTCACAAACGGGGTCTCGGTCTTCCAACGGGAGATGGACCGAATGGTTGACCAGCACGGGTTGCAGGCCACGTTCCCGTATCTCGACAACGTAACCATCTGCGGCCACGATCAGCAGGACCACGACGCCAACCTCCAAAAGTTCCTCCAGACCGCTACTGAACCTCACATACAACGAGGAAAAGTGCGTTTTTAGCACAAACCGGTTGGCCATCCTGGGATACGTAGTGCACAATGGGATAATAGGCCCCGACCCCGAACGCATGCGGCCCCTTATGGAATTTCCCCTCCCCCACTGCTCCAAAGCCCTGAAACGTTGCCTGGGTTTCTTTTCATATTACGCCCAGTGGGTCCCCCAGTATGCAGACAAGGCCCGCCCGCTAATACAGTCCACTACCTTCCCCCTGTCGACAGAGGCTCGCCAGGCCTTCAGCCGCATCAAAGCGGATATCGCAAAGGCCACGATGCGCGCCATCGACGAGTCCCTCCCCTTCCAGGTCGAGAGCGACGCGTCCGACGTAGCTCTGGCGGCCACCCTTAACCAAGTGGGCAGACCCGTGGCCTTTTTCTCCCGGACCCTCCACGCCTCAGAAATCCGCCACTCCTCAGTGGAAAAGGAAGCCCAAGCCATAGTGGAAGCTGTGCGACATTGGAGGCATTACCTGGCCGGCAGGAGATTCACTCTCCTCACCGACCAACGGTCGGTAGCCTTCATGTTCGATAATGCACAGCGGGGCAAAATTTAAAATGACAAGATCTTAAGGTGGAGGATCGAGCTCTCCACCTTCAACTATGAGATCTTGTACCGTCCCGGAAAGCTGAACGAGCCGTCCGATGCCCTATCCCGCGGCACATGTGCCAACGCACAAATAGACCGCCTCCAAGCCCTCCACGAGGACCTCTGCCACCCGAGGGTCACTCGAATCTACCATTTCGTAAAGTCCCGCAACCTTCCCTACTCTGTGGAGGAGGTCCGTACAGTCCCCAGGAACTGCCACATCTGCGCAGAGTGCAAACCGCACTTTTTCAGGCCGGATAGAGCGCACCTGATCAAGGCTTCCCGCCCCTTTGAACGCCTCAGTTTGGATTTCAAAGGGCCCCTCCCCTCCACTGACCGCAACGCATACTTCCTGAACGTGGTGGACGAGTACTCTCGTTTCCCCTTCGCCATCCCCTGCCCCGACATGACAGCGGCCACAGTCATTAAAGCCCTTGGCACCATATTCACACTGTTCGGTTGCCCCGCGTATATCCATAGCGACAGGGGGTCCTCCATGAGTGACGAGCTGCGCCAGTTCCTGCTCAGCAAGGGCATAGCCTCGAGCAGGACGACCAGCTACAATCCCCGGGGGAACGGGCAAGTAGAGAGGGAGAACGGCACGGTCTAGGAGACCGTCCTACTGGCCCTACGGTCCAGGGATCTCCCAGTTTCCCGGTGGCAAGAGGTCCTCCTGGATGCTCTCCACTCCACCCGCTCGCTGCTGTGTACCACCACTAACCAAACGCCTCATGAGCGCCTCCTTGTCTTCCCCAGGAAGTCCTCCTCCGGAACGCCGCTGCCGACCTGGCTGGCGGCCCCAGGACCCATCTTGCTCCGGAAACATGTGCAGCCGCACAAATCGGACCCGTTGGTCGAGAGGGTTCACCTTCTCCATGCGAACCCCAGTACCCCGATGGCCGACAGGACACGGTCTCCCTGCGGGACCTGGCGCCCGCCGGCAACACACACACACCCCCGACACCGATCATCCCCTCCCTGCCACCGGCGCACCCCGCAACCGCCCCCTTCCCGGGGGGATCGGTCCTCCTCCCGTGCCCGCCCAGGAGTAAAACAAGAACAAACACCGAAACGCTCCCGGAAACGACAACGCCTGAACAAGCACCTGCACCACCACCGGGGCTGAGGCGATCGTCGAGGAAGACCAGACCGCCCGCTCGACTCGTGGCATCCGCGTGACACCAAGAATGTTGTTGTATTGTAACAAAAAAAATAAATGTTTTTGCTAATATTGTAAATAGTTTTCACAAACTTGTACATAGCCCAGTGTAGGGCTAAAACTGTATGTAGTAACATGTCCGAAATTTTCCTTCCAGGGCCAGCCTTGTAAACCCCTACCACCATGCGAACCACCACCCCGCCGGGTTCCTTTTTAACAAGGGGTGAATGTGGTGGTATGTATTAGGGGTCATGTGGGACTGTGAAACCGTGATGCTATTGGCTGACAGATCCCGGGTCCTGATTGGCTGCCGACTCCTGGCTCCGCCCTGAAGGCAGAGTATAAGATCCCGAGCTTCTCCCCACCGCTTCATTCTGTTGCTGAGCTGCTGGGGACAAGTCTCGCTTAATAAAGCCTGAATCGACTTCATCACTTCTCGTCTCTCTCGTAAGTCATTGTGCGCTACAATATTGTGCGTTACAACAGGGCTCGGTGAGACCAAACCAAAAGTATTGTGTGCGGTTTTGGTCACCATAATTAACCCTTTCATTGGTGGTAGTTCACTGGGCTGATTCTTGTACGAAGGATAAAATCAAATTACCGCGGATGCTGGAATCTGAAACCAAAGAGAAAATGTTGGACAATCTCAGCAGGTCTGGCAGCATCTGTAGGGAGAGAAAAGAGCTAACGTTTTGAGTCCAGATGACACTTTGTCAAAGCTTTGACCGCTTGATGCTGCCAGACCTGCTGAGATTTTCCGGCATTTTCTCTTTGGTTCCTGTATGAAGGAATTTTCTTCTGAGGAAAGGTGGAGCAGGTTGTGCCTGTACTGATTGGAGTTTAGAAGAATGAGAGGTGAACATCTGAAAACACAAAGGATTCTGAGAAGATTTGAAAGGAGACAAAAGGATGTTTCCCCTTGTGGGAGAATCTGGAACTATGGGTCACAGTATCAAAATAACATTTCTCCCATTTAAGATAACAATGATCCCAGAAGTCCATCCCTCACAGCACTGTGGGTGCTCCAACACCACACAGACAACGACAATTCAAGAAGATGACTGACCACCACCTTCTCAAGAGAAATTAGGGATGGCCATGCCCACCTTTCATGAATGAATTTTTACAAATCCTGAATGAGCAGTAATCTCTTTCAGTTAAACATTGCAAGGATGAAGCCACTGTCTTCAGCCTCCAACACAAATTCCGTTCCCTAAAAACAGCTTCTATCCCTGGCAACTGCCTGAGGCTGAACCCAGGCTGTTCACAACCAGGGATTTCCTCTCCGACCCTGAGCCTCCAACTTCATCATCCCTTCAACCACAAGGGGTTGATAACAAGCGGGATTCTCCTTTGCCCGACGCCGAAATCTGATTCGGGGGTCGGGCGGAGAATCCCTGTTTGCGACCGAATCGGGGCCGACGCCGTTTTCCGGATGCTCCGCCCCCCCCCCCCCCCCCCCCAATTCAGTGTCATTGAGGCGCACGCTGCACGCCGTTGCGACGGTGTCAGTGCGTCACTTTGAGGCCCCCCCCCCCCACAATGCTCCGCCCACGGTGGGCTGAGTTTCCGACCGCACGGGCCACGTGCGGTCTGAGTTTTCGTAAACCTGGCGTGGCGGCTGCGGACTGTGTCTAGCGCCGCCACAGTCAGGTAGGAGTTGTGCTGCTGGCAGGGGTGGCTTCGGCGAGGGCTGGGGGGAATGGTGGGGGTATCCAGGGGGTGGCGAGGGGTTGTCCAGGGGGACACTATTTGACCGGCCGGGTCCGCGTGCAGCCGGCGTTATGGTGTACAACGCGATGGCTGCAGGTCATCGCCATGCACATGCACGGCCATGGACCCAGCAATTCTCCGGATCTTTATGTTGGGAATGCCAGGAGCTAGCCCCCCACCGGGCGGAGCATCGGTGAGGGGGTAGCGTCAACGTTTTCATTGTAAAACTAGACACTTCCTCCAGACATACCCTCAAAATCAGAGAATCCAGCCCAACCTATTTTGAACCCCATATCACCACCCATTTGAACCCTACCTCAATTCATCTGCTGCTAGAAATTACTAAGCTTTAGTTCCCTTCTGCAGACACAAAGCTGGTGAGTGAATGGGACTTGCAGCAGGTTAGGATATGGCCAGCAGTGTTTCGGATGAGCTCACATTTCTGGAGGGTGCAAGATGGGAGGCTGGTTTAGGAGAACACTGGAATCTGAAACCAAAGAGAAAATGTTGGACAATCTCAGCAGGTCTGGCAGCATCTGTAGGGAGAGAAAAGAGCTAACGTTTTGAGTCCAGATGACACTTTGTCAAAGCTTTGACCGCTTGATGCTGCCAGACCTATTCACTCACCAGCTTTGTGTCTGCTGACTTGCATTGGCTCTCGGTCCACCACCACCTTCTTGAATTTATCATGCTTGTAATAATAATAATCTTTATTGTCACAAGTAGGCTTACATTAACACTGCAATGAAGTTACTGTGAAAAGCCCCTAGTCGCCACATTACAGCGCCTGTATGGGTACACAGAGGGAGAAATCAGAATGTCCAAATTACCTCAAAAGCACGTCTTTCGGGACTTGTGGGAGGAAACCGGAGCACCCGGAGGAAACCCACGCAAAAACAGGGAGAACATAGAGATTCTGCAGGGACAGTAACCCGCGCCGGGAATCGAACCTGGGATCCAAGGTTCTCCAATGCCTTCCCTCTTCCTAGCTCTGTGAGTATTTCACCCTCCAACTTTTAGCAATTCCATGCTCCACCAACCCTGGACTCTTTTATAATTAAAAAAATATTCCAATTAAGGGACAATTTAGCATGACCAATCCATCTAGCCTGCACATCTTTGGGTTGTGGGGATGAGACCCACGCAGACATGCGGAGAATGTGCAAACTCCTCACGGAATGTAACCCGGGGCCGGGATCGAACCCGGGTCCTCGGTGCCGTGAGGTAGCAGTGCTAACCACTGCACCACCATGCTGCCTCCCACCCCTGGGTTCTTATGCATTCACCATTCCCTTTACCCCACTACTGCCAGCGATGCCTTCAACAATCTTCTACAGCAAAGTTCTGAAATCCTTAAACCTCTCTAATCTTATTTAAATCCTTCCTCCAAACCTATGTCTGCTTTTAATCAACTCTCCTGATATTACCTTTGGCTCGATGTTAATTTTCACCTGCTGTGCTCCTGCAAAGTGCCCTGGGATATTTTCCTATGTTGAAGGTACTATTTAAATGCAAATTGTTATTGTTGCTGGTACAAAGTCGAGGACAGATGTGAGACGCTAGGGCTATTTTAACTGGAACAGAAGCAGCTAAGAGGAGATTAAATTTTGGTTTCTGAAATCATGAATGGTTTTACATGGGTGAATAGGGAAAAACAATTTTCTCTTGTTGGAGAGTCAGTGATTATTTTTAACGGTCATTAAGAGTGAGAAGAACAGTTACGCAAAATTTCTTTACACAGAAAATTCTCGCAACATGAAAAGACCTTGCCATAGGGACTAAGACCACAAGACACAGGAGCAAAAGAAGGCCATTCAGCCCAATGAGTTCATAACTGATCTGATATCATAGAATTTACTTTGCAGATGGCGGCCATTCAGCCCATCGAGTCTGTACCGGCCCTTGGAAAGACCCAATCCTCCACCCTATCCCAGTAACCCCGCCTAACCTTTTTTGACACTAAGGCCCAATTTAACATGGCCAATCCACCTATCCTGCACACCTTTGGACTGTGGGAGGAAACTGGAGCACCCAAAGGAAACCCATGCAGACATGGGGAGAACGTGCAAACTCCACACAGTCACCCGAGGCCGGAATTGAATCTGGGACCCTGGAGCTGTGAGGTAGCAGTGCAAACCACTGTGCCATCCTCAACTCCACTTTCCTGCCTTATCCTCATAATCCTTGATTCCTTTACTGATTAAAAATCTGTCTCTTGCAGCCTTGAAAATATTAGGAGTTGACAGGCGGGATTGTCCGATAATGGGGCTAAGTGTTGGCGCTGTTGTAAATACCGGTGCGTTTTACGACAGAGTCAACGGGCCCCATAGGCCACCGATTCAGCAGCCCACAAGGGGCCAGCATGGGCTCCACGAAAAGCGCCCGGGGGAGCGGCTTGCGATCGGCATCCAATACGCGGGTCACGTCGGCGCCTTCAAAAAACACATCCCCCACACACAGCCGTCCCAGGGAAGATGGCCGCCCAGTGTGCAGCGGCAAGGCTCCGGGATGGCAATTTGTACATGCTCCTGGACGCCGTGGAGCAGAGGAGGGGGGCTCTGTACCCCGGACCTATCTACAGGACCCCAGGCGCCACCAAGCGGCGTCTGTGGAGGGAGGTGGGCGCTGCCATCAGCACCGTTGGGCCGGTAGCCAGGAAGGCGAGCTGTGCTGAAAAAAGTTGCACAACCTACTCAGGGCAGCCAGGGTGAGTACCCATCACTGTGCCCTAGCACCAATCCCCTATCCCCCACCCTGTGACACCCCCCAGCCCCCAGAGGACAGGAACACAGGGTACGGTGATACAGGGATCAGGAACGCACCACAAAACGACACAGGAGACCCCGGACTTTGGCTCTGATGAGGACATAGACTTTCCGTCACTGCTATCTCCTACACCTCCACTATCGCAGAGACTATCACCTCGGTTGGTCTCTTTAGTGATGAGGCTTCAGGGACACGTACTGGTGAACGCCACACAGCCGTTCCGGTACAACAGGTGGAGCAGCTGAGGGGCCGGACAGTCGTAGGGCAGCCCGGCCCCAGCAACATGCTGCCGCCCAGACGAACCCGGGTTCCTGGAATTTCCACACCCACCCAGAGACCCGATGCAGTCAGAGACCCAGGGATGAGAGAAGGGGATGATGGCCGGCTTCCAGCACTTGCATCCACGTGCAGGAGCAGGGGGTGGTGCAGGTTATGCTTGGCACCCTGGCCTAAACCGCACTGGTGGTGTCTACGGTGGAGGCAATGACTCTGAGGTTTTCCAGCATTTTCTGTTTTTGTTTCAAGCTCCCAGCATCCAGTATTTTGTTTTTGCTAAAGAAATATATCCTTATCGTAATAAAATAAATAATTTTTGAGACTTTTAGCTGACGATATGGAATACGTGATTTGACACTTGTGAGTCCAGCCTTACCTGTCTCGTCGAAATATCCGTGGCAAATATCGTCTTGGGAACCACATAGCCAGGGCGCACATTAGAACCCAAAGGATTGCTAGTTCATCTAACATCTGACCAAGGAAGCTCAATGTTGCATGAAAGTAAACTGATCCTATACCTGCAAGGCAGAAAATTGACAGGATAAGGTGTAATAATCTGTTGGCTTGGAGTGCATCATTGGCTTGGAAAGTGCATACTCCAGGTATTGTAACAACAACTCCATCTCATTCAATTACTTTTCTTGAAAAAAAACAGCCACCGTCAAGCCAATTCCTCTAAATTACTCCTCTGGATTCAAGGGTCCGTGTTGATGGTTTGAAAGACTGCAGACAAACAAGCACATGAGATTCAAATCATCCACACTGTCCTTTGAAACAAATGGAGAGTGATGTTTATTTGATTTTGGCATGCTGTTGGGCACATCATCGTATATAGAATTAAAAGCTGGGAGTGAATTACAAAGCTACAATTTAATCAAGAGCACCAGATGACGTCAAGCCTTAACAGCAAATCTAGGGAGGCTTGTGATTATCTGGTTACAAGTCCTTATCTCACATCCATATTTAGGACTTCAGGAATTGGTTAATTTTGCAGTACAAAGGTGTGCAAATGTGGCTTATTTAATGACCAAATTACAGCACGAGAGGCACAGATTTCATAACAAAACTTTTGGTTTCCCCATCTCCACTGAGGTATTGTGGAAGTACAATCAATAAACCGGAAATGGATTAGATACCTACAGCGTATGTGACTTCATAATAAGGCCAGAGGTATAATAAAACCTGAAAGCAACACTTTTCAAGTAATTTGACCAGGATTCCTATAATGAAGTAATTTTAAAAGCAGCCCTTAAAATAATCAGTCTCCATGTGTGACATCAATTGACTTTAAATTTTTATTGAATAATATTCCCCACCTACTAAGTGATCTCAAGAATTGCATGCTTGATAGGAAGCAACATCCATGTCCATTTTAAAATGAATGTAGTTTGCTACTTGTACAGTGCAATGTTGATTATAAAGAAAGGACAATGAGCACATCAATAGATTTAACCTGTTAGTGTCTAAAAAGAGTAAACATGGGTTAAAGTTTTAAAACTTAAATCAGCAGTAAAGCATGGGGACTATGGGCTCAAGTTTGTAATAAGCATTTTCTGGTGGTGAGGCTTCTCACCAGGAGTGCAATTTCATAAAATGACCTTTCCTTTGTCAGAACTGAAAAACGGAGACAAGTGAGGCTTTCTGTGCAGCAAACCAAGAGAAAAAAGGAAGTGAAAGCAATGGCTCCGATATAGAACATCAACCTATATTTCTTCTTTTCAAATGTTGTATTGCATGTTATTAGTTTTACATGCTCTTGGGCGCCACCTTCCCAAAAGAGAACAAAGTTCCCGAGTGAGCACATTTAGCTGTGTGTTTCCCGGCACTTTAGCATAGCCAATCCACCTAATCTGCACATCTTTGGACTATGGGAGGAAACCAGAGCACCCGGAGGAAACCCACGCAGACATGCGGAGAAAGTGCATACTCCACACTGACAGTCTCCTGAGGCCGGAATTGAACCCGGGTCCCTGGAGCTGTGAGGCAGCAGTGCTAACCACTGTGCCACCATGTTGCCCTTTTCAGGTGGATAAGAAGGTGCCATATGTCACAATAATCTTGGCCATAATTAATCCTTCAACCAACACCTCTTAAAAAGATTTAGATTAGATTTAGATTTATTGTCACGTGTGCCAGGGTACAGTGAAAAGTATTGTTCTGCATACAGTCCAGGCAGATCGATCCACACATGAAAACATAGAACATATTGATAAATACATGAGGATAAATAATGAAAATACACAAACATAGTCAGCAGGTGAAGTATACGGCATATAGTGTTACAACTGTAGAGAAGCTGTGTAGGAAGATCGGTTCAGTCCATAGGATCAGTTCAGTCCATAAGAGGGTCATTCAGGAGTCTGGTAACAACGGGGAAGAAGCTGTTTTTGAATTTATTGATGCGTGTTCTCAAACTTCTGTCTTCTGTCCAATGGCCGAGCAGTTGCCATACCAAGTTGTGATACAGCCAGATAGGATGCGTTCTATGGTACATCTTTAGAAATCGGTAGGAGTCACTGTGGCCTTGCCAAATTTCCTTAGTTTCCTGAAGAAGTATCGGCACTGTTGTGCTTTCTTGGTCGCAGTGTCAACGTGGGTGGACCAGGACAGATTGTGGTGATGTAGAATTTGAAACTACTGTCTGTGTGGAGTATACACATTCTCCCCATGTCTGCATGGGTCTCACCCCCACAACCCAAAGATGTGCAGGGTAGGTGAATTGGCCCCTTAATTGGAAAAAAATTTGAATTGGTTGAATTTTTTAAAAAAGGAATTTGAAGCTGTTAACCATCTCCAGCTTGGCAGCATTGATACAGAGGGGCATAGATGACACTTCCTGAAGTCGATGACCAGCTCTTTAATTTTGCTGACATTGAGGGAGAGATTGTTGTCATTGCACCATGCCACCAAGTTCTCTATCTCACTCCTGTACTCTGACTCACTGGTGTTTGAAATCCAACACACTACGGTCGTGTCATCAGCCAACTTGTAGATGGAGTTGGAGCCGCATTTTGCCACACAGTCGTGTGTGTACAGGGAGTATAGTAGGGGGCTAAGTACGCAGCCTTGCGGGGCCCCAGTATTGAAGACTATCGTGGAGGAGGTGTTGTTATTTATCTTTACAGATTGTAGTCTATGGGTCAGGAAGTCGAGGATCCAGTTGCAGAGGGAGGAGCCAAGTCCTAGGTTTTGGACTTTGGATATGAGCTTGGCTGGGATTATGGAGCTGTAGTCAATGAATAGGAGTCTGATGTATATTGTTTAAGCCTTGCCACAACCGATGAGAGTTTGTATTGTTAGTCTGTGACTCTAGCTTAGTCTGGTATTATCTTTTGACATCCCTGATAGCTTTGCAGAGGTCATACCTAGATTTTTTGTATAGGTCAAGGTCACCAGGCATAAACGCCTCAGACCTGGCCTTCAGTATGGAGTGGATCTCTCGGTTAAACCATGATTTCTGGTTGGGGAAAGCACATACTACCTTCTTTGGCATGCAGTCCTCAACTGTGACTGTAGTGGCATATTCGTCTAGGCTGGTCGCTGAGTTCTTGAATATGGATCAGTCCGATGACTCCAAGCAGTCACATAGGAGCTCATCTGTTGCCTCGGACCAGCATTGCACGGCCTTCTTAACCGGATCCTCCCACTGAAGTTTCTACTTGCATGCCGGAGGAGCACCGTGTTGTGGTCTGATTTTCTGAAGCGCGGTCAGGGGATGGATCAGTAGAGGCCTTTGATGATTGTGAAGCAGTGATCAAGGATGCTAGGGCCCCTGGTGGGACAGGAGATGTATTGGTGGAATTTTGGCAGAACACTCTTGAGGTTGCCCTGATTGAAGTCCCCGGTCACGATGAACAAGGCCTCCGGGTATTCCATTTCCAGGTTGTTCAATTCATCAAGCACTTTCTTAATTTCCACCTCGGGTGGGATGTAGACCGCTATGATGATGGCAGAAGTGAACTCCCGCAGGAGGTAGTATGGGCGTAACTTCACGATCAGGTATTCCAGGTCTGCGCAGATGGTTAGCCCCGCTGCCTCACGGCGCTGAGTTGCCAGGTTCGATCCCGGCTCTGGGTCCCTGTCCGTGTGGAGTTTGCACATTCTCCCCGTGTTTGCGTGGGTTTCACCCCCACAACCCAAAGATGTGCAAGTCAGGTGAATTGGCCACACTAAATTGCCCCTTAATCGGAAAAAATTAATTGGGTACTCTAAATTTATTTTTTTTAAAGGTATTCCAGGTCCGGGGAGCAGTAATTCACCAGGGTGGCCACATCTGAGCACCAGGAGGAGTTAAGGAGGCAAACCCCTCCACCCTTTGCCTTGCCAAAGGACACCGTGTGGTCCATCCGGTTAATCGAGAAGCTGTCAGGTTGTATGGCACAGTCCAGTGAGGCAGGAGTGAGCCATGTCTATGTGAAACAGAGCACAAAGCAGTCTCTCACTTCCCTCTGAGAAAATGCACAACTTGTTTTCGATCGCTTAGACATTTGCTAGGAGTATGCTGGGGAGAGGAGACTTGAAAAAATGAAGTACATCTGAAGTATAAAAAGAGATTATTGTCCATTTATCTGCTTGCTGCTTGGGAGCCAAAGCTGTATAAAAACTATTTTTCCTTACAACAGTTAATACACTTCAGATGTACTTCATTGTCTGTGAAAAACTTTAGCGCATTCTGAGGTCATGAATGGTGCAATATAAATACAAGTTTTGTTTTCTAATTTGGCTTCATGCTGTGTCATCTTCTCTCGCCCAAGAGTATCTGAGAAAATGCCGATGGTAACATCTAATTAGTTAAACACACCCAGGGAAAATGCTGAGAGAATAATAGTGTCATACCCCACAAGACTTAATGGGTGGGAATGATAGTGTTCCCCATGTCCTTTGCAAAATACGAGTTCCCTTTTTAAGGGGGCAGGGGAAGCTCAAAATATGTTTGTATATAAAGTCAGCCAGTTCGGCAACAACCATTAGGACTTGGGTGGGAACTACCAGGAGCTGTGTATTATAGCCTTGCAAATAAACCTACGTTTCTTTGATACAACTCGGTATGGACTCTCCGTGACTTCATAAAAAATAGTAAAGGCATTTTTATTTTACAATTATGATACTGGAAGAGCAGCATTCAGAGATATAAACTGGCATCCACTGTGCATCACCCTCTCGAATCACATTCAAAGTACATGCCCATTTAGTCATGGTCTGTACATTCCCACAATTTGCATTGTAGCATTAGCGCAACCTGGGAGCATGATCTCAAGACCTAGCAGAATTGTGGCACAGATTGGTATCTCCCAGATTCAGCTCAAACTAGGCCTGGGATTAATCACTTTGTTAAACAATTGGAGCAAATGTTTGCAAACAGTGGAATTGGCTTCACAGGTTCAGAAGTTTGGGGCATCAAGTTTGAATAATTAGCAGTATAAACTGGATAACTCCACGGTTCTACTCCCCCAGTCTCTCACTTCCCTCTGAGAGAATGTACAGCTTGTTTTCGATTGCTTAGACATTTGCTCACAGTATGCTGGGAGAGGAACACTCCAAATTGATAATGGTATCATCCTGTAATTACTGGCATGTCAAATTAATAAAAGGTTATGATTATCAATACAATAATTGTTTAAATAGCTTTACATTGATGACAATACTGAAACCAGTACTTTAGGTTTAGATCAGAAAATGAGAAAGGAATATTTTGCCTCCAATGTGAATGAGCAAAAGTAGAGTCCATCTTACATAGAACATAGAACATAGAACGATACAGCGCAGTACAGGCCCTTCGGCCCACGATGTTGCACCAAAACAAAAGCCATCTAACCTACACTATGCCATTATCATCCATATGTTTATCCAATAAACTTTTAAATGCCCTCAATGTTGGCGAGTTCACTACTGTTGCAGGTAGGGCATTCCACGGCCTCACTACTCTTTGCGTAAAGAACCTACCTCTGACCTCTGTCCTATATCTATTACCCCTCAGTTTAAAGCTATGTTCCCTCGTGCCAGCCATTTCCATCCGCGGGAGAAGGCTCTCACTGTCCACCCTATCTAACCCCCTGATCATTTTGTATGCCTCTATTAAGTCTCCTCTTAACCTTCTTCTCTCCAACGAAAACAACCTCAAGTCCATCAGCCTTTCCTTATAAGATTTTCCCTCCATGCCAGGCAACATCCTGGTAAATCTCCTCTGCACCCGCTCCAAAGCCTCCACGTCCTTCCTATAATGCGGTGACCAGAACTGTACGCAATACTCCAAATGCGGCCGTACCAGAGTTCTGTACAGCTGCAACATGACCTCCTGACTCCGGAACTCAATCCCTCTACCAATAAAGGCCAACACTCCATAGGCCTTCTTCACCACCCTATCAACCTGGGTGGCAACTTTCAGGGATCTATGTACATGGACACCTAGATCCCTCTGCTCATCCACACTTCCAAGAACTTTACCATTAGCCAAATATTCCGCATTCCTGTTATTCCTTCCAAAGTGAATCACCTCACACTTCTCTACATTAAACTCCATTTGCCACCTCTCAGCCCAGCTCTGCAGCTTATCTATATCCCTCTGTAACCTGCTACTTCCTTCCACACTGTCGACAACACCACCGATTTTAGTATCGTCTGCAAATTTACTCACCCACCCTTCTGCGCCTTCCTCTAGGTCATTGATAAAAATGACAAACAGCAACGGCCCCAGAACAGATCCTTGTGGTACGCCACTTGTAACTGAACTCCATTCTGAACATTTCCCATCAACCACCACCCTCTATCTTCTTTCAGCTAGCCAATTTCTGATCCACATCTCTAAATCACCCTCAATCCCCAGCCTCCGTATTTTCTGCAATAGCCTACCGTGGGGAACGTTATCAAACGCTTTACTGAAATCCATATACACCACATCAACTGCTCTACCCTCGTCTACCTGTTCAGTCACCTTCTCAAAGAACTCGATAAGGTTTGTGAGACATGACCTACCCTTCACAAAGCCATGCTGACTATCCCTGATCATATTATTCCTATCTAGATGATTATAAATCTTGTCTCTTATAATCCCCCCCAAGACTTTTCCCACTACAGACGTGAGGCTCACCGGTCTATAGTTGCCGGGGTTGTCTCTGCTCCCCTTTTTGAACAAAGGGACCACATTTGCTATCCTCCAGTCCTCTGGCACTATTCCTGTAGCCAATGATGACATAAAAATCAAAGCCAAAGGTCCAGCAATCTCTTCCCTGATAGAATTTACTATGCAGAAGGAGGCCATTCGGCCCATCGAGTCTGCACTGGCCCTAATAAAGAGCACCCTACTCACGCCCATGTATCTACCCTATCCCCATAACCCAGTAACCATCACTTAACCGTTTTTTTTTGGACACTAAGGGCAATTTAGCATGGACAATCCACCTAACCCGCACATCTTTGAACTGTGGGAGGAAACCGGAGCACCCGGAGGAAACCCACGCAGACATGGGAAGAACGTGCAGACTCCACACAGCGACCCAGCCGGGAATCGAACCTGGGACCCTGGAGCTGTGAAGCAATTGTGCTAACCACTATGCTATCGTGCTGCCCATCTTCCACAGGAGAAGTGCATAACTGAACTCCTCAGAGTATAAGGTAAAGAACTAAGGATAAAATTTAAAAGGTCAAGATTTTAATATATATTGTGGTATGAATAATATGGTAAATTTACCTCTGCTTGCTGTCCTTCACTATAGCGCACTTACACCTACCCAGCAAGTGGCCCAACAATCTATCCTTATCATCTAGTATACTCTTAATGGGTTACTTCAAACTAAATCTGTGTGAGTGAAAATGCTACAACAGACTAGCTAAAAACATCAAACTACTCCAATGGTTCAGCAGCGTTGGCCAGTATCTAAGACACAAAGGCAAAGATATATATGGGGGAGCAGGGGAATGTGTTTTGAGTGGGGGTTGGGGAAAACTGTGAAGATGGAGAGCCTATTTAAAGAAAATCTAATTAAAACAGTTTTATTCCTTTGCCCATTTGACAGCTGGCCGGATTGAGAGGCTGCTCAGCTAATAGAGAGGAAGGAAGCCATGTTAGCAAGAAACATTGGAGATTTGGCGGGGGGGCGGTCAGACTGGAAATCAGGATGGAGGACGGACCAGCAAAGATACTGAAGCTGTTAGGCGGGTCGACCAATTGTGACACAAGATTTGTTTGAGGGGCTAGGAGAAGCACGCCTGCTTCTCCTAGCCCAAAGGCAGTGCTCTAAAAAGCACTTAGTTGCTGCATCCGGCTGTTGCTTCCTCAGAAACCTGGTCAGCCAATGGAAAATTCAAATGGCTAACAGAATCTGCTGAATGGAGCTTTGTTAAATCCATGTTAAAATGGCAGCAACCACAGGTTCACACCCGCAATAATGGACGCCACCTTCAAAAGGTGGAGACAGTACGAGGGGACACTGACAGTTAAGGACATGTACAAGGATGATAAATTAGAGACTCTGGAGGAACTCACAGAAAGCTTCCAGTTACCAAGAGGAAACGACCTGCGATACTTTCTCCATAAGAAAACAATGATGTACCCCAGATACCAGGATACTCGTTAGTAGAAGAATCGGTACCTGAGGAACCATCCTTACCTGGTACCTGAGGAACCGTCCTTACCTGGTACCCGAGGAATCATCCTAATCTGGTACCTGAGGAACCATCCTTACCTGTTACCTGAGGAACCATCCTTACCTGGTACCTGAGGAATCATCCTAATCTGGTACCTGAGGAATCATCCTAATCTGGTACCTGAGGAACCATCCTTACCTGGTACCTGAGGAATCATCCTAATCTGGTACCTGAGGAACCATCCTTACCTGTTACCTGAGGAACCATCCTTACCTGGTACCTTAGGAACCATCCTTACCTGGTACCTGAGGAACCATCCTTACCTGGTACCTGAGGAACCATCCTTACCTAGTACCTGAAGAACCATCCTTACCTGTTACCTGAGGAACCATCCTTACCTGTTACCTGAAGAACCATCCTTACCTGGTACCTAAGGAACCATCCTTACCTGTTAGCTGAAGAACCATCCTTACCTGTTACTTGAAGAACCATCCTTTAACAAGGGGATGAGGAGAGGAAAGAAAATCTAAAAGCACATACTGTGCTTGCCAACTTCATCAGAGTTTGAGCCAACAATTTATTAAATACAACATGATAAGGTCAGAAGTGGGAATGTTTGCGGATGACTGCACAATGTTCAGCACCATTCGCGACTCCTCAGATAATGAAGCAGCCCATGTCCAAATGCAGGAAGACATGGACAATATCTAGGCTTGGGATGACAAGTGGCAAGTTACATTCGCACCACACAAGTGCCAGGCAATGACCACATCCTACATGTGAGGATCTAACCGTTGTCCTTTGATATTCAATGGCATTACCATCACTGAATCCCCCACAATCAACATCCTGAGGGTTACCATTGATCAGAAACTGAACTAAACTGAACTGGTCCAAAGATGTGCAGGTTAGGTGGATTAGCCATGCAAAATCCCCTTAGTGTCCAAAGGGGTTGGGTGGGGTTGCTGGGCTGCGGGATGGGGTGAAGGTGTGGGCTTGGGTGGGGTGCTCTTTCTGGGGGCCGGTGCGGACTAGGTGGGCAAATGGCCTCCTTCTGCACTGTAGGTTCTATGATTCTATGATATTAATACTGTGGCTACCAGGGCAGGTCAGAGGCTAGGAATCCTATGGCAAATAACTCACCTCCTGACCCCCCCAAAGCCTGGCCACTATCTACAAGGCACAAGTCAGGAGTGTAATGGAATACTCTCCACTTGCCTGGATGAGTGCAGCTCCAACAACACTCAAGAAGCTTGACACCCTCTGAGACAAAGCAGCCCGCTTGATTGCACAAACATTCAAACCCTCCACCACCGACGAACAGTGGCAGCCATGTGTACCATTTACAAGGTGCACTGCAGGAACTCACCAAGGTTCCTTAGACAGCACCTTCCAAACCCACGACCACCACCATCTAGAAGGACATGAGCAGCAGATACCTGGGAAGCCCACCACCTGGAGGTTCCCCTCCAAGTCACTCACCACCCTGACTTGGAAATATATCGCCATTCCTTCACTGTTGCTGGGGCAACATCCTGGAGCTCCCTCCCTAACAGCACAGTGGGTGCACCTACACCTCAAGGACAGCAGCGGTTCAAGAAAGCAACTCACCACCACGTTCTGAAGGACAACTAGGGATGGGTAATAAATGCTGGCCTAACCAGCGACACCCACATTCTGTAAATGAATAAAAAAAGAAAAAAAATGAAGCATGTCCTAATTTCTCCAGCTGTTTCAAAAGACTTTAAACAAAATCCAATTCAACCCGTCTCCACATGATCTTTTACTTTACTGTTTCTTGCAATCAGCCTCCTTTTTTATCCTGGATTTTCCATTTTATGCCACTTACTTATCTCTGTACGTGATTTCTGTCTTATATTTTCTCTTGTTTCTCTTTCATTTTCACTTCAATTATTCATTTGATCATTTATTCTTTGATGGTTGTATTTGTGAAAGAATTTGAAATTTCACACTGCTATGGTGACTGGGATCATACATTAAAATGTTCCTTGGACTGGGTGCCCTAATCAAGTTAGTGTACACAAAGGCATTCATGCACCCGATCAGATAAGTAAAGTGCACTGTGACAAATCGAAAATGAATTTGTCTCTGTTTGTGAGACATGTATGTCGCAAGCAGATAAATCAATCCAAGACAACTTCATAAAGAGAATAGTTACTGCAGCAGCGGCTAGCCTCACTGCCACTTCAGGAGAAAGCTATCTTGTGCGTCTTCATCTAGTGTAAGTTCTGCCCCAGATGAAACAGAACCTCATTGGGATAGGCTGCAGGATTCTTTTCCACACTGAGATCTAAACACCTTGAGACAATATTCACTTTAATGCAAGGTCTTCGCACAATTTAAGTTTCTATTTTTGGTCCATGTGATGGCAGTGATACTTGCTTATCAACTTTATTCAAGGACTTTACAGATGAATTACATTTTTTTCACATTTAAAAGCCAGAAACATATTCAAAAGAATAAAGAGCATTAATATATTGTTTAGCATGTGTCTCAAATTCAAACTTGCCATCATCCTATGTTCTGTTCAAAATCCCTAAAGTAATAAGCCTTGAAACAGACATGAGCTGCCATAAGTGAGGTATAATTCCTCCTACAGATAACTTTAGCAAAAGCACATGCGCGTTATTCCAATAAAATGTTCCATTCAATGGATTTCATCACGAGATTTCAGAAACCTCCTTGTATGGAACCATTCAGATGAATAAATCACAGCAATTTAAAACCCATTTACTTTGAAGTCTCTTCATACCGGGGGAGCAGATGGCTGCTGCCACAGCAATAACATTTATTGGTCCCTATTCTTCTGATTGAATACTTATTGAATATTGTGCACAATAAGAGCTGCAGCTGTATCAAATGACTCTACATCCATAGTTAGATATTCACAGCATCCATAATGATTTCAATGAAGCATAGGGTCCCAAACTACGTAATTTAAAAAATAAGTCAACAGAACTCTACAAGCAGACACAACAAAGATAAGAAATAAATCCATATATTCAAGCAGCGCAGAGATTCAATATACAGGAAAATTATGGCAAAACATTGAGCCCATGACCAGCTGTTATTATCCACCGAACTCAAGCCATATGCAAAATTTGACACTTTTCACATATTCACTACAATGTATGTACCTCTATTCAGTGCAGATATTGTATTTTTTGCAGTGTGTGTTCTTAAATGTCTAAAAAAGGGAGAGATCTTGTTCCAACCTGCCCCTGGTCACAAACTTCAAGACTCCAAAGTTACAATCAGCATTACACCCCTCAACTCAGTTCAGGCGTTCTGCTATCTTGGGAGCTTTGGGCGTGATTTAATTAAATGGAACAATGTCCCATAACGATCGCATTTAGCTGTGTGTTTCCCAGCATTCGCAGTGCCGAGAAACATGTTATCAAACGTCACTCTGGTTAGATACGGGGCCTCAGTGGGAACGCACGGCCGAGGCCACACATAGCACCGTTTTCTGCACTGAGGAGCTCTGCTCGCCACAACTGCTCAGTGCAGTGAGAGATAAATGGTGTACCGATCTCTGGAGCACCTGACGTGACCCCCGGCACCCCCAGCCCCAACTTACAATGAGGGCAACCCCCCCCCAATGTCCAAGAAGGGCGCATTAGCCCGATCACCGCTGCATTAAAAATACCAGATTGTCACCTTGGCAGTGCCAACTTGGTACCTTGGCAGTGCCTCTGCCAGTTGGCAGTGCCAGGCTGGCACCCAGTGGCAGTGTGCCTGGGTGGCACCAGCAATGCCAGGTACCATGTTGCCCAAAGGGCATGCAGATGAGCACCCCCGGTCCGCTTGGAGACCCCCACGAGTACCATTCCGCCTGATCCCCATTTGTGGAGACCAGTACTATATGGCGCTTGTCTGATGTTTCCGGGGCGAAGGTGATAGATCCCAACACCTCGGGTGCTTTGGGAAACTGTATATTAGAGTGAGACTAGCTGTCTCAGAGTTGCCAAAGAGTGATCCCTCCACGATGGGATTACAATGTCTCGCGAGATCGGGTTAGATCTGGCGAGTCAAAAATGTTAAAAATCGAATTAAATTTTTTTTAAAAAGATCACGCGATCCCAGGAGTGGGGTCCCCGGCTCCTATCAGCCACGTTGCACCACAGTGCGCTGCTTTTCGGGCGCAGTGTGGCCGTTTAATCATGCCCTCTGTCTCCAACAATACCATGTTGCAGGATGAAATTAGCCATCGTCTGACAAAAAGCAAGCTCAACATTTACCAAGCTCAACTACAAGCTATGGAGCGAGCATGGGGTTTGTCTCAAAACAAGAATCAAAGTTCACCAGGCAATGGTTTTCACATCACTTCTCTATGGCTGTGATGCATGGACAACCTACTGGCATCACATAAATTAACTTCTACCTCCTCTGTTTTAAAGTTCTATCTGCAACATCAAGTGGCTGAACAAAATCTCCCACACCAAAATTATTGCAAGGTGCCACACACTGGTACCGAGAACATACTCAGAACTCAGCTTTGTTGGGTCAGCCATGTGGATCATATGGAGGATTCCTGCACAGCAAAGATGGCATTCTACAACCACATGAGCATGGCAACCCGAGGATGCATAGGGCATCCCAACCTTGGATACAAAGCCAATCTCAGAGCCTGTGAGTTGAGAATCCCACTACGTGGGAAAAAACAACTTGGGGGCGTTCCAATGAAGAAGTCTCTGTCATCAAGCAATCTCAACATTAGAGAAGAACCGAGCCAGTTCTCTTTAGGATAAGCAAGCATGTCGCAAAGCCAGTGTCTTCATCCACCCATCCAACAGTTGCTTCATATACAATATTTGCAATGACTTCTGAAAATCAAGATTCAGTTTAACATCACATAGGTGACAGCACCAACGTAGAGAGTGAACAACTGGACTTCCTGCAATGGGAGCGTTGGGAGAATCCATCATCATTGTGTGCTCACTTAAGTCACTGAACATTACAGAGTATGTGCTAACATGCTTTTTTTGCCTTCCACCTTTAAGTTATAGAGTTTTAACTGTAGTATTTTAATCCTTTACTTCCTGCTAAAACCAAAGATAGCTCAGTGGATAAATGCACTGTGAGATATACTGCTGGAGTATATAGCACATCAAACCCCATGCTCTGTGCCAAGTTAGCTGGTCTCAATTTTGTTAGTTTCAATGAGTTCCTTGTGGGCATGGTCTACATTGTAAAACTGCAACCAAATTTAGCACAAAGTAGCACTAAATTGGCAATCACATTCAAAGAATCATGTTATAAATCATGTTGAATTGCCCTTAGTGTCCAAAAAAGGTGAGGAATGGTTATTGGGTTACCGGGCTAGGGTGGGTCGGTGCAGACTCGATGGGCCAAATGGCCTCCTTCTGCACTGTATGTTCTATGTTCCATAATGGTGCAGTAGAACAGAAGTGTCCAAACTACAGCCCATGAACACGCACAGACAATAAGGGGCTACATTATCGCTTTCGGGGAAAGCGACAGGTGCTGAGACTGTTCCACGCCCTCAACTCTCCTCAGGGAGGGGTGGGGGCAGGGAAACAGTCCACAGAGAGGAGAGAGGAAGAGGAGAAGGGTGTGGAATTTCTTTCCAGGGCGGCCTTCGGCAGCACCCCCACCCAGGCAGGCAGGGACAGCCTATGGGTCTGCCTGCAGAAATGGCACCCCAGCCTGCACTGGATGCCTGTCTTCAGACAGTTGATTTGCCTCCCACATCGCATCGGGAAACTGGAAGCCAACTGGAAAATCCCACCCAGCCTTCTTAGCTTTCATTTAACAAGCCCCTTAATGCACTTAATTAGCTGCCCAGCGTATGGAGGCAGGCAGTCCTGCCATCCCCAAATCCACCTCACCCAAAATGAAGAGGATTGGGAAACTCATATTTGGAACCGGTTCTGCTATTTTGAGACCCAATCCACCTTTTTACCTGATCCCAACAGAGCCTAAAAATCCTGCCTGTGGACTAGCAATGAGGCCATCAAAATCCAGGCAGCTTAGTTCTCCTTGCAATCAGATTTATTACTCACTGATTTGTCCTTTTTGAATAGCCTGGATTTTTGGAGAGGGCTTACCACTGGTACCTCATATACCCTAAATCATAATTCCAAGATCTGTTCGTCTTCAATGCTGGAGGTACATGGAAACAATGGGAATATTAATTTACATGTTATATGTAACCAGCAAGGCCCGTGCTATACATAACTAGGTGGGCCACAATGATAAATGATTAACAAACTCCTTCAGCGACCGTCATTCTGAAGTCATTATCGAGGTTTAAGAAGTTTAATCTGTATCTCACCCATCCTATATGTTTGATGTTGATAATTGATGGTTGAAATGCAAAGCATTCCTTGGCTAATATTGTTCACCTTGATGAAAATC
This sequence comes from Scyliorhinus torazame, assembly GCF_047496885.1. Taxonomy (NCBI): domain Eukaryota; kingdom Metazoa; phylum Chordata; class Chondrichthyes; order Carcharhiniformes; family Scyliorhinidae; genus Scyliorhinus; species Scyliorhinus torazame. Next base: position 198,140,240 of record NC_092715.1, read on the forward strand.
AAAATACACAATGAAAAGGAGATGTTTGGAGGGAGGATCCCAACAATGTAGATAAAACAATCTGTGGTTAATTACTGGAAAACTGGATGAAAGCAAACCATACCAGAATGGATAGATAGTGAAGATTGCATGACTTCAATAAGACCAACTTGTATATATATTACATATATAGCAACCTTAATGCAGTAAGATTCCCAAGGCACTCCACAGCAGCATTTTCAAAGAACATTTGAGACCAAGCCAAATAAGATGTTAGGGCAGATGACCAAATGCTTGGTCAGCGGTAAGTTTTAAAGAGTGCCTTAAAGGAAGAAAGCGAGGCAGAGAGTTTTAGGGACGTAATTCCAGAGCCTGAGCTCTCGGCAGCTCTAGGCACTGCGCCCAGTGATGGAGTAATTCAAATCGGGGAAACTCAAGAGGCGAGAATTAATTGAGTGCAGAGATCTAAAGGGGGTTTTAAGGCTTGAGAAGGTTATAGAGAAAGGGAGGGGTGAGGCCATGGCAGAATTTGAAAACAAGGAGAGAATTTTAAAATCATGGCACATGGGAGGCAATGTAGGTCAGTGAACCCGGGGGTGATGGGTGAACAGGGATTGGTGCCAGTTATATTGCGGGCAGTAGAATTATAGATGAGCTGATGTTTATGGTGATCTGTCTGAAACCTGACAGTGTTCTGTGTAATTGCCTGATGGAGGGGTGTTTCACACAGCCTTGTAATGTGAAGGCGATGTTATCTACCTTTCAGGACAAAGGTGACAATTGAACCTTCTTGCACCCAAGAAAAATAGCAACCTGCAACTGTTTGTTTCACTAAAATTGACTATTTATATTTACAATCTGTAGTTCTCTGCTTCAAGAAAAGACACTTTTTAGGTGAATCTCTGGTCCATTGCAAGAACCAGAAGTGCTGTTTATGCTCTTAACCGCTACCAGAATTCATAGCTGTCTTTAGAGCCAGCCCTGAAACATAAATGCAACATTACCATGTCAGACAATTATTAGTTGCACTGATGCAATGGATAGCAGATGTTACTCTGGCTGTGTGTTATTGACTCTGCTACAAATCAACGATCACACTATATTAATATACCACAAATCAAATATTTTTCTGCAACAATTAAAATTACAGATGTATTTACTTTTTATTAGACAATATTATTGCAAAGTAAACAGAATTTGAAGTGCTAGTTCAACTTTCACAAACCTATGTGTTCAACTAAATGATACAGACAGACAAACCAATAATGAGTCAGCAAGTGAGATGTCTTTGTTTGCTTGAAGTGCCACAAAATGCTTTTAAATTTCAAAGAGCATTAAAAAATTACATAAATTTTACAAATGCTCCTCCGCCAAAATTCCTATTGCTGCCCTACCAAAAATTGGTTGTCACGGTGCACCTGCATCCCTTCCGTATGTCACTATGGGCTGGCTGTGCATACAAGTTACACATTAGATGCACACACATCTCTAGTCATGGAATAAAATAAATGGGTATTTGTATTTCTTTATTTTGATGCAAATCTTACTTCTGATCTGGTACGTTGTGCTTTCTATACTTCTGCAGTCAGTACCAATGAGAATGACTGAAGACAGAAACTGTATAAAGGGTTTCAGGGATATGTCTCTCAGAAGTGGGCAGCATGGTAGCATTGTGGATAGCACAATTGCTTCACAGCTCCAGGGTCCCAGGTTCGATTCCGGCTTGGGTCACTGTCTGTGCGGAGTCTGCACATCCTCCCCGTGTGTGCGTGGGTTTCCTCCGGGTGCTCCCGTTTCCTCCCACAGTCCAAAGATGTGCAGGTTAGGTGGATTGGCCATGATAAATTTGCCCTTAGTGTCCAAAATTGCCCTTAGTGTTGGACTGGCTTATGGGGATAGGGTGGAGGTGTTGACCTTGGGTAGGGTGCTCTTTCCAAGAGCCGATGCAGACTCGATGGGCCGAATGGCCTCCTTCTGCACTGTAAATTCTATGATCTATGAACCTAACTCTTTCAGCACACCTTTTTGATACCTGACATAATTTTTCCCCACACGTGCAGTGTTCCTTTTATTCTTGTAAAATGCCTTTGGATATTTATTGCACGGAAAAATAAGTATACGTTACTGTTGCTGTTCATACAATCACTTCCCTGAAGTGTAATTGGATCGAGATTAGGAGCAGGAGCCCTTGCCAATTTTTCCTTTCTTGGGTCCATAGGCAGTGTGCCCAATTGGGACACATTTACCACTTTCTTAACTGAAAACAACGTGGACACAAGTACAAACCAGGCATCTTCCTGTCTGGTTCAGATGCTCATTAAATAGATTTACAGAGCCAATGCAGAGGTGGATATAATTTCAGAGAAGTCCAAATAGTCTCTCACCTCCCTTCCCCACAATATTTTTTTCCCAATTAAGGGGCAATTTAGCGTGACCAATTCACCTGCACATCTTTGGGTAGTGGGGGTGAAAGCCACCAAACACGGGGAGAATGTGCAAACTCCGCATTGACCCAGTGCCGGGATCGAACCCGGGTCCTCGGCGTTGTGAGGCAGCAACACTGTGCCACCCTGTCCTGCCCCATAATATTGATCGAAAGAAGGATGGAACTATTTACAGCAAACTGGTGTAACTTAGTATTCATAAACAAATCTACTGGGAATCAAGAAAAAAATGCATAGAAAAAAATCATGGGCGGGATTCTCCGAACCCCCGCCGGGTCAGAGAATCGGCGGGGGCGTGATTCATGCCAGCCCCGAAGTGTCCCGAAGTCTCCGCCACCAGAGATTCGGCGGGGGCGGGAATCGCGCCGCGCCGGTCTGGAATCGCGCCGGTCGGCAGGCCCACCCCCGCCGATTCTCAGGCCCGCGATGGGCCAAAGTCCCGCTGCTGGAATGCCTGTCCCGCCAGCGTGGATTAAACCACCTTTTGAATGGCTGGACAAGGTGGCGCGGGCGGGTTCCAGGGTCCTGGGGGAGGTGCGGAGCGATCTGGCCCCGGGGGGTGCCCCCACGGTGGCCTGGCCCGCGATCAGGGCCCACCGATCCGCGGGCGGGCCAGTGCCGTGGGGGCACTCTTATTCCTCTGCCTTCGCCATGGTCTCCACGATGGCAGAGGCGGAAGAGACCCCCTCCCCTGCGCATGCGCGGGGATGACGTCAGCAGCCGCTGACGCTCTCGCGCATGCGTCGCCTTGCGAAGACCTTTCGGCCCCGGCTGGCGTGGCGCCAAAGGCCATTCCCGCCAGCCGGCGGAGCGCAAACCACTCCGGCGCGGGCCTAGCCCCTCAAGGGGCTTGGCCCCTAAAGGTGTGGAGACTTCCCGCCACTTCATTACGCCGGAACCCCCCCGCCCCGCTGGGTAGGAGAGAATCCCACCCCTTATCCTTGGTGAAATTGTTGATAAAACCTTAACATAAAAATGTAAGTGGGAAGATGATGGCATGGTGGTATTGTCAGTGGACCAGTAATCCAGTGACCCAGGGTAATGCACTGGGGACCCGGGTTTGAATCCCACCCTGGCAGATGGTAAATTCAATAAAAATCTGGAATTAACTGGAGGCTCGGTGACACAGTGGTTAGCACTGCTGCCTCATGCTGCCAAGGACCCGGGTTCGGTCCCAGCCCCGGGTCATTGTCCATGTGGAGTTTGCACATTCATCCCCACAACCCAAAGATGTGCAGGGCAGGTGAATTGGCAAGCTAAATTTCCCTTAATTGGTAAAAAAAAAGAATTGGGTACTCTAAATTCATATTTTTTAAAATCTGGAATTAAAAACCTAATGATGACCATGAAACCATTGTCGATTGTCATAAAAACCCATCTCATTCACTATCCTTACCTGGTGGCCGACATGTGTTTCTAGATCCATAACAATATGGTTGACTCTTAAATGCCCTCTGAGATGGCCTCACAAGTCACTCTGTTCTAGGGCAATTAGGGATGGGCAGTAAATGCTGGCCCAACCAACGATCCCCACATCCAATAAATAAATCAGTGTGATTTTAATAAGAAAGTTGAAGTAGAAAGTTGCAAATTACATAATCATGTAGTTCATAACTATTTTGTAGATAGCTTTGCCTGATCACAGCAATTCACCTTCCACTTAAAATCTTTCAATTAACAATACAGAAACTGAAACTACAATTCCACACATTAATTGGTCCGTGAAGTATCCAGCTACATGCCTTTGAAAACAGACTTGAGAAATACAACTTACCTACAACAACGAGCAGAATCCAAATGAGATATATCCCACTGTTGAAACATGTTGCATATTGTCGAAATAAGTACATGCATATAGGTGGCAACACAAAAAATAAAACATTGCTGATCTGCAAAATAAAAGTTAAACAAACGGTATGGTATGTAAATATTACAAACACAATGAACATGCTATTATTGACATCACAACAAAACAATTGGTCTTGATACAGTAGCTCAAGGTTTTTCCACAATTTCACAAACTGCCATACCATTCCTTGTGCAAAACAAACATTGCATGAAGAATGTCCATGCGCTAGTTCTAAATTCTTCTTTCAACACTTATGGGCATAGCAAATTCCAGAACCAATGCATAATCCTAGTGCAACATCACTGAAAAAAACTAATGTAGCTGACTGCAAGGCCTTGGGAAATTGGTCCGCCAACCTCAATTTTCTTTTGTCCAAAAATATACTTAATTTTTTTAAATTTGTGGAAGTAGATTATGTAAGTGTTCAAATGTGACATTACATAAAGCACAATAGTCTAAGTGTTCACTGCATGGCACTCGAAGGTGCCTCACTACACCTACAATTACAGGGTTATATTTTCAATTTATATTTAATGTCAAGCATTCTCTAGTACATACAGCCCAAGAGGTTTTACACAGTTTTCAGCCCCTTGGTGTACTGTGGCTAGTGGCCTTTCTCCAACTTTACAGTGGCTACCCTAATTTTAAGTGCATCCCTTGCACGTCGTCCTAAACTTTGGAATGTGCCAGTCTGCTACACTCAGTCATAGCCAGCTCTTTGTACTGAAAGATAGCAGCTTTCAGGCAGACCAAAGAGCATCTTTCGCTCAGTTGTGGTCCTGTGTCTACCTCGGTGTGCGTCGCTGGGGACTGCCCGTAGTGCACAGAGTCCTGTGATATGGAATTGGTCAGGATAAAACCCAACAAAAACCACTGCGTCTCTTCCCAGACCTTCTTTGCAAAGGAACATTCCAGAAGGAGGTGGGCGACAGTCTCTTCCCCCAGAGTAACTGCCCCGAGGACAGCATGCAGTGACACCGAGATTCCAGGTGTGCATGAAGGATCTGACAGGGAGGGTGCTTTTCACCCCCCCCCCCCCAGATTTGTCTTGGTGCTGTTTGACAGTTTTGCAGTCGAGGCACTCTGCCAAATGATGTTGACAGTTTGCACAGGGAACCATCCAACATGATCCACTGTATCCTTAACCTGCAAGGCCTTGAGGTCATTAGTGTGGAACATTGCCTGATGAACCTGTGGTTGAAAGTGTTTGTGTGCACAAACATTTCCACAAGGCACAGATGGTACAGCACAGTCCAACTGAACAGAGCATTCTGCAGCAATGTGGTCAGATCCATTCTTTGCAACACTGGGGACTAATAGAACCTCAGCATGTAATAATACTGGGCATTTGCGAACCCAAAGATCTACGCACAACTTGGTGCAGGTGAACACAAAGCTGAGCCCCTATTATAACAGCAGCAAGCTGTGGACACCTGTCATGGATTAGGGACCAAGTGGTCACCAACAGTAGCTCAGCTTCTCCAGACTCCATATTAAACACCTTTTTAAAAAATTACCCTCACACTCTGTCACATAACCAATGATTTCTATAAATTTATTGTTACTTCTTTACTCTTGTCCACAGTGTCCCTCTTCATAAAACTTCAAATCCTTTTGGCCTTTTTCTGGTATCAGTGCACCCGCATTTTCATGAAACTATAAAACTGAACCCCATGTCACCCATTTATCCACACTCTTCAGGACCTTCCCATTAAGTGTTTGCTCCCAAATTTTTCTTCTTCCCAAAGTAATTACCTCACACGTATCCACATTGCCTCTGCCTGCCCCTTCTGCAATACCTTGCAGTAATCTTTAAAGGTTCAGCTAGGTATTTGTCTTTTTGAGTCGCCAGCAAACTTTAAGATCGGGGTCTCTCTGCTCAAGACCAAATCATATACCCAACCAAAGTAGAGCCAGACATCATAAGCCAGCCCCGCACAGTAGTTTAGACATAACCAGACGGAGCCCCTGTGAATACAGAGGCTGGAAATACAGTCCGTGATCAAACTGCACGGGTCCATCTCATTTCCATGTCCAATGTGCTGGAACTGACTGAACATAGACACAGGGCCTGACTTAACACTTTGAATTTCATTAAAGTCAAGCTCAGGAAAAGAGAGATTTTTTTTTTAAACGTGTCGCAAGCCGGCAAACTGTGAAAAGATGAAGACATTGAAAAGTATGAAAGTTTTTGTTGGAGAAAACCAGAGTTGTTCGTGAGAGCAATGGGCTGTGTCTCTGGGCGATCAAATAGCCACTACCGCATCCAGCTCACACGATCTGCAAACAGAGCCATCCTTATTTTGGGCTGTAGGGGGCACGCCGAGGGTCATGCTACAAAAATGTAACATGAAAGTTTACTTTTAAAGGACTGGCACCAAAACGGCGTCGTTAGGGTGCCCAGGTGTAAAAGAGTTTATAACTCCGTCCTGTTATATAAATATGCCTGGGGCAGACAAACAGGGATTGAAGAAAGCAGCACAAAGTGCGGCACAAACATCCGCCTGGAGCAAAACAAGAAACTCCAGCAAGTTAGTTTCCTGCTCCAGCCAATGCCTCTCCTATAAAAGTTCCCAGCGACATCTGATCGATCCGCCACATTTCTAAGAAAACAATCGGCACCTTATTTCACTTCAGTGGCAAATCAATAACAACCTTACTGGGTTTTTTTTCTTTCAGTTTAAAAACTAAAAATGGATACAAACCGTGTTGTAAAATTCAGCAATGTTTGAGAGGATCACGTAATTCCCCTCACACCAGTCCACTTCGGAACTGCCAGCCTGCAACTGGTTCCAAAACCGGCTCATACTTGGACTTTATTGATCTCGGTCCTAGTTAAAGCTGGGGGTGGAGGGTGAAGGTGATCATTCTGGACCGTCTGCTCTCGCTCTGTACATCCAGCCTCAGGAGCCTTCACACCAACCCTGACAACGACAGGCCCGGTAATGAGCTATTCCTCCTTTTTCCTGCAATGTCACTCAGGAGAGTCCCAGTTTTTTTTTCTCTCTCTGTTTTCCTGACCTCGGGTTTCCCTTCCCGTGAACCACATTGCTCTGGGGCAATGGGACGCCTCCTCTCTTCTTGAGATCGCTCCGGTTCGGATCTGCTGCTTCCATCCCCAGAGTCAGCCTCCCTCCCCTTGGGCGTCTCTCTGCTCCCGGGCGGGAACAGATTATATTTGTCGTCGTCCCCCCCCCCCCCCCTCTTTGCTGAGGACGAAAAGTTTGAACGGTGCAGGAACCACATCTCCAGGACCATCATCTGGTTTATGGTGTCAGCTTTAACCTGAGCCTTCACTGGTCAACCCCTTTCCTAGATCTGGTTTAGCTAAGTGGGCTAGACAGCTGGTTTGTAATGCAGAACAAGGCGGTTCAATTCCCGTACCAGCTTACCTGAACAGGCGCCGGAATGTGGCGACTAGGGTTTTTCCACAGTAACTTCATACTTGTGACAATAAAAGATTATTATTATTCCTGTATTATCTCTTTTTCTCTTCTGTTTGATTGTGCCCGCTGTAATTTTTCGGGAATACGTTTAAGATCGTTTTTCATCAGCACGGTTTAAAATAATAAATAATAATAAAATAAAAAAGATCAGGTTCAATCCCCAAATCGTGATTAAATACGAAAAACTCATTTTGACAATGGGACGGTAAAACTGAAATGTATAAGTTTCGGGAGGTGGTTTGAGAGCAGAGACTGCAGTGTGAATCCTGGTGTCAATCCAGTGAAGGTATAGGTAAGAGTGTGTCCTTGATGCTTCAAAAGAAAATGAGCAGAGTTAAGACCAGAACCTTTTTTTACAACATCCACTATTGTGATTGTGTTTTTTTTACAACACTATCGCAATACTGGGTGTTATGTTCAGGTGTTTTGAGCATAAAAGCCAAGATGTAAAGGAGAATCCATGTAAAACCTCGTAAACCCACTAGCAGGACATTCTGCAGCTTTTGACTCCACGCTATAGAGGGAGGGGGACACAGTGCAGATGCACGAGGGTGCCACCTGGTGTGGTGTATTGCAAATACAAATGAAGACTGCAAGCTTGTGAATTGCTGTTGTTAAAGCAAAGCAATGTGTGAAATGTGGTCCAAGGAACAGGAAATAAAATATGGGAAGAGGGTGGGCACATAATATTAGGACTACTGCTCAATCAGAACACATTCTAGTTGGGTTGAGTGACCTGTTTCTTGTTGTAATTCGATCTAAAAAGCGCAGGAGCTGCGAGTCAGAGCTGAGATTTTAAAAGATCGCGGCCTAGTTTCGGGAGCCGTTCGGAGGAGGAGGAGCAGTCTCTGTCAGGGGGAGAACCTGAGAACATCTAAGACACTCAGAAGGTAAGAAGGTAAGTAAGTGATTTTTACTCATTTTTACTTATATACCTTTTTCAAATTGTGTGTCTCTAGGGGGAAACTGAAGTGACATCACAGAAAAGCTGTGACCTGAGTGGCTGGTTGGGAATCTACACTAAATTTTAAAAATTAAGCATTGGTAACTAATTAAACATAATTACTTAATTATAATTTAGAGGGGTATCTAAGCCAGAGATCGGAGAGTACTATATTTAGCTTTCGCATTTATATTAGAAATCTAGTGCTAGGAAACAGATAGTTAACAGTTACTTTAAAAATAATTTTTTTTAAAAAATGTTTTTAACTTTTAATTTTAATTAATTGACGCAATGTCAGTTAGAGGGGTGCAGTGCTCTGACTGTGAGATGTGGCAGGTCCGGGAGGCTTCCAGCGTCCCGGATGGCTTCATCTGCAGAAAGTGCACCCAACTGGAGCTCCTCACAGACCGCATGGTTCAGTTGGAGCAGCAATTGGATGCACTTAGGAGCATGCAGGTGGCGGAAAGCATCATAGATCGCAGTTATATAAATGTGGTCACACCCAAGGTGCAGGCAGAGAAATGGGTCACCACCAGAAAGGGCAGGGAGTCAGTGCAGGAATCCCCTGTGGTTGTCCCCCTCTCGAACAGGTATACCCCTTTGGATACTGTCGGGGGGATAGCCTATCAGGGGAAAACAGCAGCAGCCAGAGCAGTGGCACCACGGCTGACTCTGATGTTCAGAAGGGAGGGTCAAAGCGCAGAAGAGCAATAGTAATAGGGGACTCTATAGTCAGGGGCACAGGTAGGCGCTTCTGTGGACGTGAAAGAGACTCCAGGATGGTATGTTGCCTCCCTGGTGCCAGGGTCCAGGATGTCTCCGAACGGGTAGAGGGCATCCTGAAGGGGAAGGGCAAACAGGCAGAGGTCGTTGTACATATTGGTATTAACGACATAGGCAGGAAGGGGCATGAGGTCCTGCAGCAGGAATTCAGGGAGCTAGGCAGAAAGTTAAAAGACAGGACCTCTAGGGTTGTAATCTCGGGATTACTCCCTGTGCCACGTGCCAGTGAGGCTAGAAATAGGAAGATAGAGCAGCTAAACACGTGGCTAAACAGCTGGTGTAGGAGGGAGAGTTTCCGTTATCTGGACCACTGGGAGCTCTTCCGGGGCAGGTGTGACCTATATAAGGACGGGTTGCATCTAAACTGGAGAGGCATAAATATTCTGGCCACGAGGTTTGCTAGTGTCACACGGGAGGGTTTAAACTAGTATGACATGGGGGTGGGCACGGGAGCAATAGGTCAGAAGGTGAGAGCATTGAGGGAGAACTAGGGAATAGGGCCAGTGGGGCTCTGAGGCAGAGCAGACAGGGAGGAGTTGCTGAACACAGCGGGTCTGGTGGCCTGAAGTGCATATGTTTTAATGCAAGAAGTATTACGGGTAAGGCAGATGAACTTAGAGCTTGGATTAGTACTTGGAACTATGATGTTGTTGCCATTACAGAGACCTGGTTGAGGGAAGGGCAGGATTGGCAGCTAAACGTTCCAGGATTTAGATGTTTCAGGCGGGATAGAGGGGGATGTAAAAGGGGTGGTGGAGTTGCGCTACTGGTTAGGGAGAATATCACAGCTGTACTGCGGGAGGACACCTCAGAGGGCAGTGAGGCTATATGGGTAGAGATCAGGAATAAGAAGGGTGCAGTCACAATGTTGGGGGTTTACTACAGGCCTCCCAACAGCCAGCGGGAGATAGAGGAGCAGATAGGTAGACAGATTTTGGAAAAGAGTAAAAACAACAGGGTTGTGGTGATGGGAGACTTCAACTTCCCCAATATTGACTGGGACTCACTTAGTGCCAGGGGCTTAGACGGGGCGGAGTTTGTAAGGAGCATCCAGGAGGGCTTCTTAAAACAATATGTAGACAGTCCAACGAGGGAAGTGGCAGTACTGGACCTGGTATTGGGGGATGAGCCCAGCCAGGTGGTAGAAGTTTCAGTAGGGGAGCATTTCGGGAACAGTGACCACAATTCAGTAAGTTTTAAAGTGCTGGTGGACAAGGATAAGAGTGGTCCTAGGATGAATGTGCTAAATTGGGGGAAGGCTAATTATAACAATATTAGGCGGGAACTGAAGAACATAGATTGGGGGCGGATGTTTGAGGGCAAATCAACATCTGACATGTGGGAGGCTTTCAAGTGTCAGTTGAAAGGAATTCAGGACCGGCATGTTCCTTTGAGGAAGAAGGATAAATACGGCAATTTTCGGGAACCTTGGATAACGAGAGATATTGTAGGCCTCGTCAAAAAGAAAAAGGAGGCATTTGTCAGGGCTAAAAGGCTGGGAAAAAAACAAAGCCTGTGTGGAATATAAGGAAAGTAGGAAGGAACTTAAGTAAGGAGTCAGGAGGGCTAGAAGGGGTCACGAAAAGTCATTGGCAAATAGGGTTAAGGAAAATCCCAAGGCTTTTTACACGTACATAAAAAGCAAGAGGGTAGCCAGGGAAAGGGTTGGCCCACTGAAGGATAGGCAAGGGAATCTATGTGTGGAGCCAGAGGAAATGGGCGAGGTACTAAATGAATACTTTGCATCAGTATTCACCAAAGAGTAGAAATTGTTAGATGTTGAGTCTGGAGAAGGGTGTGTAGATAGCCTGGGTCACATTGAGATCCAAAAAGATGAGGTGTTGGGAGTCTTAAAAAATATTAAGGTAGATAAGTCCCCAGGGCCTGATGGGATCTACCCAAGAATACTGAAGGAGGCTGGAGATGAAATTGCTAAGGCCTTGACAGAAATCTTTGGATCCTCACTGTCTTCAGGTGATGTCCCGGAGGACTGGAGAATAGCCAATGTTGTTCCTCTGTTTAAGAAGGGTAGCAAGGATAATCCAGGGAACTACAGGCCGGTGAGCCTTACTTCAGTGGTAGGGAAATTACTGGAGAGAATTCTTCGAGACAGGATCTACTCCCATTTGGAAGCAAATGGACGTATTAGTGAGAGGCAGCATGGTTTTGTGAAGGGGAGGTCGTGTCTCACTAACTTGATAGTGTTTTTCGAGGAGGTCACAAAGATGATTGATGCAGGTAGGGCAGTGGATGTAGTCTATATGGACTTCAGTAAGGCCTTTGACAAGGTCCCTCATGGTAGACTAGTACAAAAGGTGAAGTCACATGGGATCAGGGGTGAGCTGGCAAGGTGGATACAGAACTGGCTACGTCATAGAAGGCAGAGAGTAGCAATGGAAGGATGCTTTTCTAATTGGAGGGCTGTGACCAGTGGTGTTCCACAGGGATCAGTGCTGGGACCTTTGCTGTTTGTAGTATATATAAATGATTTGGAGGAAAATGTAACTGGTCTGATTAGTAAGTTTGCAGACGACACAAAGGTTGGTGGAATTGCGGATAGCGATGAGGACTGTCAGAGGATACAGCAGGATTTAGATTGTTTGGAGACTTGGGCGGAGAGATGCCAGATGGAGTTTAATCCGGCAAATGTGAGGTCATGCATTTTGGAAGGTCTAATGCAGGTAGGGAATATACAGTGAATGGCAGAACCCTCAAGAGTATTGAAAGTCAAAGAGATCTAGGAGTACAGGTCCACAGGTCACTGAAAGGGGCAACACAGGTGGAGAAGGTAGTCAAGAAGGCATACGGCGTGCTTGCCTTCATTGGCCGGGGCACTGAGTATAAGAATTGGCAAGTCATGTTGCAGCTGTATAGAACCTTAGTTAGGCCACACTTGGAGTATAGTGTTCAATTCTGGTCGCCACACTACCAGAAGGATGTGGAGGCTTTAGAGAGGGTGCAGAAGAGATTTACCAGAATGTTGCCTGGTATGGAGGGCATTAGCTATGAGGAGCGGTTGAATAAACTCGGTTTGTTCTCACTGGAACGAAGGAGGTTGAGGGGTGACCTGTTAGAGGTCTACAAAATTATGAGGGGCATAGACAGAGTGGATAGTCAGAGGCTTTTCCCCAGGGTAGAGGGGTCAATTACTAGGGGGCATAGGTTTAAGGTGAGAGGGGCAAGGTTTAGAGTAGATGTACGAGGCAAGCTTTTTACACAGAGGGTAGTGGGTACCTGGAACTCGCTGCCGGAGGAGGTGGTGGAAGCAGGGACGATAGTGACAGTTAAGGGGCATCTTGTCAAATACATGAATAGGATGGGAATAGAGGGATACGGACCCAGGAAGTGTAGAAGATTGTAGTTTAGTCGGGCAGCATGGTCGGCACGGGCTTGGAGGGCCGAAGGGCCTGTACCTGTGCTGTACATTTCTTTGTTCTTTGTTTGTTCTAAAACAATATTAGGCCAAATCTCGGAATTATCAAATTACGCAGCAGTTATGTTATTAGTTGAGGCTCGATAATAATTCAGTGAATGTGAGTTCAAATCCCACCGTGGCACTTACAGGAATGTAAATTTGGGTTACAAAATCTAAATTAAAATGCTAGTATCAGTAAAGTTAACCATGAAAGTCTTAGATTGTGATTTTAAAAACCCACTCATCATACCGTTTAGGGAAGGAAACCTGTCATCCTTACTTGGACTGGCATATTTCTGACTCTAGTCTCACATCAATATATTTGGCTTTGTCACACCTTCTGATGCGAGTAAGACGTTCAATTGAATCAAACTGCTTCAAAGAATAACATTGTGGGAGCACTTTCACAACATCGAAAGGAGTGGTTGAAGAAAAAGGGCCCCAACCACTGTCCCAGGGAAACTCAGGGATAAGTAATGAATGTCAGACTTGCCAGAACAGCCCACGCCCTGAAAAATGGGCCTTAAAATAAGTCACAAAAATTAACCATAGTAGCACAAATAAAATCCAAGAGTAGTGTTGGTGACTATAGGTCAGGGACGGTTCACACATCAGGCAACCAAACTTCTTCTCATATACTTTTCAGGAGTGCAAGAAGTGTTGGTAGTATATAGAGCATATTCAATTGCACAAAGTATCACGAAGAGCTGGGACACAGATTTGATTTCTCACTATGTTAAAATTCTGACCTCAGGGGATTGATTGTGGCGACTAGGGTTTTTTCACAGTAACTTCATACTTGTGACAATAAAAGATTATTATTATTATTAAGTGATGTGGGTGCAGGAATAGCAGCTTTCCCGCGGGCTCAGGCATCACTCACTTTATAATCTGTATTTTATTCTGTTTGCCCAGCACATGCTAGCATAATCTGAAAGCTAATATTTGGAGGTATGTCCCTGGAAGACCTTTGGATAAGTAGTGGAGAGAAAATGCAAAATATGTGAAGAAATCTGATGATAAAAGGGTGCAGTCAGATTTGGCGGGGGTGGAGCTGTCTTTTCAATATGGTGATTTGATCCACGAGCAGACTCTCACCCTGGCACTCACTGAGGCACTGAAAATAATGACTGCAAACATTACCCGAGTAATAGATCAGAGACTCAGCTTACTGACGGAAATCTTTTTTTTTAAATTTAGAGTACCCAATTATTTTTTTCCAATTAAGGGGCAATTTAGCGTGGCCAATCCACCTACCCTGCACATCTTTGGGTTGTGGGGGTGAAACCCACTCAGACACAGGGAGAATGTGCAAACTCCACACGGACAGTGACCCAGGGCCGGGATTCGAACCCGGGTCCTCAGCGCCGTAGGCAGCAGTGCTAACCACTGTGCCACCGTGCTGCCCCACTGACGGAAATCTTGAATCATAGAATCCCTCCAGTGCAGAAGGAGGCCATTCGGCCCATCAAGTCTGCACAAACCCTTCAAAAGACCATCCTGCCTAGACCCAATACCCTCCCAATTCCTGCAACCCTACGCTTAGCGGCAATTTAGCATGGCTAATCCACCTAACTTGCACATCTTTGGACATCGTGGGAGGAAACTGGAGCACCCAGAGGAAATCCACGCAGGCAAAGGGAGAATGTGCAATTTCCACAGTGACAACCACCTGAGGTTAGAATCAAACTCAGTCCCTGGCGTTGTGAGGCAGCAGTGCTAACCACTGTGCCACCGTGGCTTATGCTGCAGAATACGAATAAGAGGCTCAATGAAACGAAAGAATCCTGAACGTCGAAAAGGTTGTTTCCTCAGCTGAAGCTCACGCTTCGTCCTTGGTAAAACCAGCTATGTAGCATGTCAGAAACCCTGGAAGATTTGAAGAACCGAGGCCAGAGAAAGAATATCCAGGTTGTCGGTCTGTCAGAAGGGATGGAGGGTAAGGCTCCTGTTAAAACATGGAACTCAACCAGGCCCAACAAGAGAAACATGAGACACAATGGGCAGGGCGGGGGGGGGGGGGGGGGCGGGGGGGCAAGTGCAACAACCTGAGCTTAATGGGGGAAAAAAACAAGGCGAAAACCAGTGGGAAGTGAAACACGGGACCACCATTGCCACTGGGGTCTGATGTAGGAAACTGTGATGTATCTGTGTAAATAGTTGATGCCGATCTATGTGTAAATAGTTTCTGTTTCACTCTTTATTTTTTTGTTCTTTTTTTTTCATCTCCTATTGATTGTTCATAATTATAATTGTTTTAACAAAAAACAAATACTCAATAAAAACATTTTTAAAAAGAACCGAGTGGTGCCATTGCCAGGAGGTGTGTGGAGGGTACAGGTCTTCGTGGGTGGGTCCAAATGCGGGAAGGGCTTTTGAATCCAATTCCCTTGTTGGCTTTTTTCCCTCTCCTGCTTGTTGAGGAGGTTGTCTCCTGATGGTAATGACAGTCTGGCCGCAGGGTTAGCCCTGCAGGCCTCACCTTTGTTGAGGAATGCCTCCTTAGAACAATTGTGGCTGTGATTCATTTGTTTTTTTGTTGTGTGAGGGTTTCAATGTTGTTGACTGTATTCTGCCCTGGTACAGACAGGTCTTTCATCTGAGAGAAGAACATGTTGGGTATATTCTGGTCCCTGGTTTTACCTGTGAGGTTATGGCACGTGCATGAATGGGGCATGAAAATCCTACCCAACGTTTTTTCTGGTGGCCTACGAAATGGGAGTAACTAATCTTAAGCTTTGCTCTTGGAGTGCACTTGAAATTCATCAACCTATCAAAAGGTAAACTTCTTTTCTTAAGAAGGAAAAAGTGGACATAGCCTTGTCACAGGAGACTCACTTGGATGACAAGGAGCATTTAAAGTTAAGGTTGGTTTGGGTGGGGCAGGTGTCACTTGCTTCCTTCTCGACAAGCAGCGGGGATGTGGCAGTTTTGGTCAACGAGAATGTCCCCTTCAAAGTGAAAAATTGTGTTTAGGATAAGGGAGGCAGGTACGTGATTGTCAAGGGGTTAGTACGTGGAGAGGCTGTTTCAGTAAAGAATGCATATGGCCCACCAAACTATTCCTTGGAGTTTATCACTAAGGCCTTTTCAGATTTTGCAGAGATGGCCTTGGCTACCTTAATGGGACTTTAATTGGCATCTGAACCTCTTTTAAAAAAAAAAAAATTTAGAATAGCCAATTATTTTTTTCCAATTAAGGGGCAATTTAGCGTGGCCAATCCACCTACCCTGCATATTTTTGGGTTGTGGGTGCAAAACCCACGCAAACACGGGGAGAATGTGCAAACTCTACACAGACAGTGACCAAAGCCAGGATCGAACCTGGGACCACAGCGCCGTGAGGCAAGCATCTGAACCGCTTGATGGACGAGCTCCCGGTTATTAGAAATCCTCCCACTTTGCAGGCTATGGCACGGGCTTCACTGCATGAGGAAATAGGATATCTGGACACTTGGAGGACCTTGCTTCTAGAGATAGGGGGCGCGATTCTCCGATAATGAGGCAGAGTGTCCACGCTGTCGTGAAAGCCGTCGCGTTTCACGATGGTGCAATACAGCCTCGGGCACAATCAATTCAGGCCCCGATAAGGTGTCTCCGCAGGCACCACTGTCCCATAGTGAGGACAGGGGGCCACCGGGCTCCCCAAGGGAGGAGGAGGTTCTGGTGGCCGTCCCAGTTACTCCAGCAAGGGAGGTCTCGGAACACTCGGACACCCCCCGTTCCGTCCCTGGTGCATCTGGTGGGCAGCGGGTAGAGCAGGGTGGCACCACGCTATCCAGCACGCCCGCCGAGCAGCCTGGCCCATCCAAGCCGGGTCCCCAGGAAACGCGCGTGAAAGTGGACCAACGTCGCTGGGCAGGAGTCTCAGCAGTCTGCCTCCACTCCTGCTGTACCATCTGGGGACACACCAAGACGTAGTGATAGGGCCCGTAAGGCCAAGAAGTTAGACACATAGTAAGTTGGCACGGGTGAAGGGCACAGCTTAGGTATAGGGGCTAGGGCACTTGTATGTGAATGTCACGATTAAATTCACTGTAACACCAAACCTAGGTGCCTCTGTGCTATGTCCGGTGCCTGAGTGGTCGTGAGGGGGACTGATGATGTGGAGGGTCGAAGTTCCGTGCAACGGTGAGGCCGGGGTGTCCCCCGCCCCCCCACCCCCCCACCCCAAACACCCCGTCGCCCTCTGCACACCGACGCCAGATGCCCCACATGGCCATGTGGTGGGTTGTCCGTGACACATACAGGGGCCGCCGAGGTGGAGGGTGTAGCTGTGGCCATGAGTCAGACATTGTCTAGTGATCCGGAGCTTACAGGTCATCTCAGAACGGGTTGTCATCATTCAACATGGCACTGATCACACCCGCTGACACAAGCAACTGTGTTAAAACATTCCCGATGTGCCGCAGGTGTAAGGTGCTGCGAAAGTGGCGGTGTGGGCGGTAGGGTTGTGCGATGGTGCGGGAAGTGGGGGGTGCTGGGTGGTGCAGTTGTGCGCAATCCGTGGTGCAAATGCCTTGCTCAGCGATGCCCTCCCCCTAGTTTGTGAAACGTGCGGCGATCAACACGTCGCGTGCTTGCTCTCCGAGCCGGTGTCGTCATGCAGCCTCCAAGCCATATCCCGCCCCCTGGTCGTGTCTGTGCCCCCCCCCCCCCCCCCACCATCCTCCTCCTCCTCATGTTCAGAGGCCCCCATCGGCCTTCTCCTGTGCATCCTCCTCCAGGACCTCACCCCTCTGCTGGGCAATGTTGTGCAAGACGCAGCAGACCACAACTATGTGCCGGACCCTGCCAGGGTGGTACTTCAGGGCCCCTCCAGAGTGGTCCAGGCACCGAAACCTCATCTTCAGGAGGCCAAAGCACCTCTCCACAACACCCCTGGTTGCAGCATGGGCCTCATTATAGCGGATCTCCGTGTCGGACTGTGGCCTCCGTATAGGCGTCATCAGCCACGACCGCAACGGGTAACCCTGTTGCCCAGCAACCAGCCCCTCAGCCAGGGGTGGTGTCCCTCGAAAATAGCGGGGATGAACGAATAAGCGAGTACGAAAGCATCATGCACGCTGCCAGGGTATTGGGCGCACTCGTGCATTATCTTCATGCGATGGTCGCAGACCACCTGAATGTTCACAGAGTAGTTGCCCTTTCTGTTCAGGAAAACATCCCTGTTGTCCAAGGGTGGACGCATGCTGACGTGCACACCATCAATCACCCCCGGACCATCTGCATCCCGGCTACAGAGGCGAATCCCGCTGCCCGGTCAGCTTGGTGTGCGCGGTCCTCTGGAAAATTAATGTATCTGTCCGCGATGTCATACAGGCCGTCGGTGACGGCCTGGATGCACCGGTGCACCGATGCCTGCAAGATTCCAGAGAGGTCCCCACTCGCCGCCTGGAAGGACCCCATTGCGAAGAAATTAATGGGACCTGTCACCTTGACGGCCACCGGGAAAGCATGTCCTACCCCCGTTCCACGTGGTGACAGGTGTGCCACGAGATGGCATATATGTGCCACGGTCTCCCGGCTCAATCGGAGTCCCCGCCTGCATGCCGCACCTGGAAGCTCCTGGAACGACATGCGGTCCCGATAGACTCGAGGCCGCATGGGGCGCCCCCGGCGCCTTGGCACCACCACCTGCTCTTGCTCTTTCCCCTGTGCCCCATCAGGATCCGATTCAGCGTCCTGCGCATGCCCGATGATGTGGTGGTCATTGTCACCCTCCGCCTCCTCATGCACTTGTCAGGCGGGAGGGCCTGCAGCATGAGCGGCTGGCACGGGGCCCTCTGCAGCCAGTCCCTCTGCTGCAGCCACCGCTGCAGCAGCTGCTCTGAGCCGCCTTTGGTGGCAGCGAAGAATGGCTACCTGCAGGGCAGCCGCTCCCACCACAGCGGCAAACATTGCTGGATGGTGTGCAAACATAATGACCTACACGAATGGAGGGGGGGGTTGGGAAGGAGAGACGACAACAACATGTTTAACGATGGCGCTTTGACACCTCGACAGCCAGGGCCCATGGGATACATGTGTGCCCCGGCTGCGTGCTACCGCTGCAGGCACACATGCAACCTTCGCTCTGCCCACAGTCTCCGTCCACCGCGCACTTAACCCCGTCCCTCCTCATTGAGGTGCCACTTGCCTCGGCCCATCAGCGTGACCTGCACTTGGAAGCGTGTCTTCGCCACCGTCCTGCCATGGAAGGCCGGCTGGCATGTCGCTCCCGTGGGTAACCGTGCCGACCTCACCCCCCCTCCCAACAGCACGGCAGCATCATTTCCTCCACCCCCTCCTCCTTCCTCCAACCCTCCTCCTTCCTCCACCCCTCCTCCTTTCTCCACCCCCTCCTCCTTCCTCCACCTTCTCCTCCTTCCTCCACCCCTCCTCCTTCCTCCACCCCCCCTCCTTCGTCCACCTCCTCCTCCTTCCTCCATCCCCTCCTCCAACCCGCCCCCCATGCATTGCAGCATCCTCCTCCAACCCCCCCCCCCCCCCCGGGCATTGCGGCATCCTCCTCCAACCACCCCCCCTCCCCCAAACCCGCCCCCCCTCCCACCGGGCAGTGCGGCATCCTCCTCCATCCCCCCCTCCTCCAATCCCCACCCCCCAGGCATTGCGGCATCCTCCTCTGAACACCCCCCCCTCACCCCCGGGCACTGTGGCATCCTACTCCAAGAGCCTCCCCCCCCCCCCCCCCGCCCCCCCAGCACCGGCCATGGACGACACCTCCTGTTGCCGATGGTGTGGCCGGCCACTCACCTCCTTCCTCGACTGGCTGACAAATTTATTTAACAGGTGTGAACGGCGACGGCGTGACCTAGGGTCACGCCTTCGGGACTTCGGACCATCCGGCCCACTGAATAGCAGGGGGCCCGGAGAATCGTCGTACTTGGAACTGTCATAAGAACATAAGAACTAGGAGCAGGAGTAGGCCATCTGGCCCCTCGAGCCTGCTCCACCATTCAATGAGATCATGGCTGATCTTTTGTGGACTCAGCTCCACTTTCCGGCCCAAACACCATAACCCTTAATCCCTTATTCTTCAAAAAAACTATCTATCTTTATCTTAAAAACATTTAATGAAGGAGCCTCTACTGCTTCACTGGGCAAGGAATTCCATAGATTCACAACCCTTTGGGTGAAGAAGTTCCTCCTAAACTCAGTCCTAAATCTACTTCCCCTTATTTTGAGGCTATGCCCCCGAGTTCTGCTTTCACCCGCCAGTGGAAACAACCTGCCCGCATCTATCGTATCTATTCCCTTCATAATCTTATATGTTTCTATAAGATCCCCCCTCATCCTCCTGAATTACAACGAGTACAGTCCAGTCTACTCAACCTCTCCTCGTAATCCAACCCCTTCAGCTCTGGGATTAACCTAGTGAATCTCCACTGCACACCCTCCAGTGCCAGTACGTCCTTTCTCAAGTAAGGAGACCAAAACTGAACACAATACTCCAGGTGTGGCCTCACTAACACCTTATACAATTGCAGCATAACCTCCCTAGTCTTAAACTCCATTCCTCTAGCAATGAAGGACAAAATTTAATTTGCCTTCTTAATCACCTGTTGCACCTGTAAACCAACTTTTTGCGATTCATGCACTAGCACACCCAGGTCTCTCTGCACAGCAGCATGTTTTAATATTTTATCATTTAAATAATAATCAATTTTGCTGTTATTCCTACCAAAATGGATAACCTCACATTTGTCAACATTGTATTCCATCTGCCAGGCCCTAGCCCATTCACTTAGCCTATCCAAATCCCTCTGCAGACTTCCAGTATCCTCTGCACTTTTTGCTTTACCACTTATCTTAGTGTCGTCTGCAAACTTGGACACATTGCCACTTGGTCCCCAACTCCAAATCATCTATGTAAATTGTGAACAGTTGTGGGCCCAACACTGATCCCTGAGGAACACCACTAGCTACTGATTGCCAACAAGAGAAACACCCATTAATCCCCACTCTTTGCTTTCTATTAATTAACCAATCCTCTATCCATGCTACTACTTTCCCCTTAATGCCATGCATCTTTATCTCATGCAGCAACCTTTTGTGTGGCACATTGTCAAAGGCTTTCCGGAAATCCAGATATACCACATCCATTGGCTCCCCGTTATCTACCGCACTGGTAATGTCCTCAAAAAATTCCACTAAATTAGTTAGGCACGACCTGTCCTTTATGAACCCATGCTCCGTCTGCCCAATGGGACAATTTCCATCCAGATGCCTCGCTATTTCTTCCTTGATGATAGATTCCAGCATCTTCCCTACTACTGAAGTTAAGCTCACTGGCCTATAATTACCCGCTTTCTGCCTACCTCCCTTTTTAAAACAGTGGTGTCACGTTTGCTAATTTCCAATCCGCCAGTACCACCCCAGAGTCTAGTGAATTTTGGTAAATTATCACTAGTGCATTTGCAATGTCCCTAGCCATCTCTTTTAGCACTCTGGGATGCATTCCATCAGGTCCAGGAGACTTGTCCACCTTTAGCCCAATTAGCTTGCCCATCACTACCTCCTTGGTGATAACAATCCTCTCAAGGTCCTCACCTGTCATAGCCTCATTTCCATCAGTCACTGGCATGTTATTTGTGTCTTCCACTGTGAAGACCGACCCAAAAAACCTGTTCAGTTCCTCAGCCATTTCCTCATCTCCCATTATTAAATCTCCCTCCTCATCCTCTAAAGGACCAATATTTACCTTAGCCACTCTTTTTTGTTTTATATATTTGTAGAAACTTTTACTATCTGTTTTTTTATTCTGAGCAAGTTTATTCTCATAATCTATCTTGTTCTTCTTTATAGCTTTTTTAGTAGCTTTCTGTTGCCCCCTAAAGATTTCCCAGTCCTCTTGTCTCCCACTGATATTTGCTACTTTGTATGTTTTTTCCTTCAATTTGATACTCTCCTTTATTTCCTTTGATATCCATGGTCGATTTTCCCTCTTTTTACCGTCCTTCCTTTTTGTTGGTATAAACCTTTGCTGAGCACTGTGAAAAATCACTTGGAAGGTTCTCCACTGTTCCTCAACTGTTTCACCATAAAGTCTTTGCTCCCAGTCTACCTTAGCTAGCTCTTCACTCATCCCATTGTAATCTCCTTTGTTTCAACACAAAACACTAGTGCTTGATTTTATCTTCTCACCCTCCATCTGTATTTTAAATTCCACCATATTGTGCACCTTCCGAGAGGATCCCTAACTTTGAGATCCTGAATCAATCCTGTCTCATTCCACAGGACCAGATCTAGGACCACTTGTTCCCTCGTAGGTTCCATTACATACTGTTCTAGGAAACTATCGCGGATACATTCTATAAACTCCTCCTCAAGGCTGCCTTGACCGACCTGGTTAAACCAATTGACATGTAGATTAAAATCCCCCATGTTAACTGCTGTACCATTTCTACATGCATCAGTTATTTCTTTGTTTATTGCCTGCCCCACCATAATGTTACTATTTGGTGGCCTATAGACTACTCCTATCAGTGACTTTTTTGCCTTACTCTTCCTGATTTCCTCCCAAATGGATTCAACATTATCCTCCATAGCACCGATGTCATCCCTTACTGTTGCCCGGATGTCATCCTTAAGTAACAGGGCTACACCACCTCCCTTACCATCCACTCTGTCCTTCCGAATAGTTTGATACCCTCGGATATTTAACTCCCAGTCGTGACCATCCTTTAACCATGTTTCAGTAATGGCCACTAAATCATAGTCATTCACGATGATTTGCGCCATCAACTCATTTACCTTATTCCGAATACTACGAGCATTCAGGTAAAGTACACTTATGTTGGCTTTTTTACCTCTGTTCTGAATCTTAACACCTCGATCAGTAACCTCTCCTAAGTTAT